>NC_139943.1:22155184-22245184 GCF_963454915.1 Gymnoscopelus microlampas
TCAAATATTATGTTTAAGAGTGAGGATCTCGATATAACCACAACACTCTTACGCAAAGCCTGTCTAATCTTTCATCAAAATTAAAATCAGCACTGAGTTACATAAAGATGATGTAATTAGAATAAATCAGACTAGGTCTTCCTTGTAGCTCAACTAACCAACTTCATATGGTTTGACTGGAACTTCAGGGCAGCTGAACACAATAAATCACCCCTCTGTTTAAAAAAGGAAAAAAACGTTTCCAGTTATGAGTCACAGTTCAGCATGAATTCAAACTAAACCCATCACTATGCAGAGCTAACATGCCCTGCTCTAGATGGGCAAGCAAGACCGACTCATGATTTAGCCTTTGGCTCCACCTTGTGTTCAGTATAGGAACAACATCATTATTAACTTCTCTAGTGCTTTGCCTGAATTGTGATAAATACTTACGCCTCTTGAGTTGCTGTTATTTCCACCAGTACAAAATATATATTTTTCATCAGTTCGTCCGACCAAATTGCCTCTGCAACCGGGTCATATGGGACACACATGCCAAATTTGAGGTTATTTGGTCGGACAGTTGCCGAGTTATGCCCGGGATAGACAGACATACAGTATACAGGGTTTGTGAATTAATAGATAGATAGATTAGATTAGTAGTGTGCCATTGGCCATAGGCTACTTACAAATGCCTGCTGAGGAAGTCCAGCTTGTGGAGCTCCAGGGATGCCCATGGCTCCAGCAGTACTAGCAGTGCCCATGTCTCTTGGCCCAATCTCCGGTCCTCCAACACCACCACCATTGCCAAACCCAGCACCCCCGACATCCGCACCAGTACCACCCACCATCCCAGGCCCGTAGCCCGCACCAGTACCACCCACCACCCCAGGCCCGTAGCCCGCACCAGTACCACCCACCACCCCAGGCCCGTAGCCCGCACCAGTACCACCCACCACCCCAGGCCCGTAGCCCGCACCAGTACCACCCACCACCACAGGCCCATAGCCCGCACCAGTACCACCCACCACCCCAGGCCCGTAGCCCGCACCAGTACCACCCACCACCCCAGGCCCGTAGCCCGCACCAGTACCACCCACGACCCCAGGCCCGTAGCCTGCTCCAACACCAGCCCCAGCACTGGGTCCTCCAACACCACTTCCAGCAGATCCAATTCCCGGTCCATAACCACCAACACCACCAGTACCGGGAGCAGTAGCCACGCCTCCAGGGGCAGCCCCTCCAACACCTGCCCCCACCCCTCCAGGTCCTCCAACACCAGGTCTTGTACCTGACCCAGGCCCTCCAGGCCCAGCTCCAACCCCTCCCTGCCCTACAGCCCCAGCCCTAGCCAGGGCCATCTCCTCAGGCAGCATGATGTCTCCCATGCCAAGGGCCTCATCCTTGTACTTGCGGACATACTGCTCCATCTGCTTGACCTCGGCGGGGCTCAACTCGTGGCACTTGGACGGGTCCTGGTCGTGCTCCGGAAGCTGGCAGGCCATCTGCTGCCGGCGGTATGCGGCCCCCTCCGAACCGGCCACCGGCCGCTTCTCAGGGGGGAGCAGCTCAATGTAGCGCACCGCCTGGCAGCAGGGGAAGGAGATGGAGAAGGAGATAAGTTAGGTGTGTGGAGAAGAAAAGTGATGAGGATAAAGTAAACAGAGTCCACGCTGAATGAAAAGTGAGTGAATTGAAAAAAAACATGGGAGAATGTGGAGAGAGAGAGAAGGATAAGCTATGACAGGAAGCCAGAGATACTGAAATAGACTAAACATAGACAGATACAGTACAGGGAGTTCTTAAGATTCCTCAACTTGTGAGAGACATTAAAGTCCATTGAGATGCACTGACTGATCGCTTTAGTGATGAAGAGGCTGACCGAGGCAGTTGTCATCACATATCATAACTTCTGTCTAATCAAAGCTGGTGTTTCAGAGAGTATGTCTGATTGTCTGTGCAGAAGTAAACTGCAATTTGCGAGGGAGCTTTTCATGAACTAAATGCACAGATTTATGTTTTTTCTTTAATATAACAGAGACCTATGGTGGACAAATCATATTCATTACAATCCCCAAGTGTTCCTACATGAACGGTGTTCAACTGAACAGTGAACCTGATTATCTGACACAAATTGCCATGCAACTTCAGAAGGTCAACGTAATTCTCGCTCAACTCCCAAGGGATTCTATTCTTTCCAGGTGCTGGATGGGAGCTTGGTCCACTTGGAGGTCACAGAAATTAGAATCACATACTGGAATTTGAAGGGGCACTAAGCTGATAATGACAAAATGAAAATACCTTATGTATTCTGTGTATTCGGAGCTTGCCTTCGCAAAATTAGCAAATATCTGTGTAATGATTGTGCCGATATTGTGCCTTTAATATATTAACCAATTATTCTGTTCTAAACTATCTCTACCAATAGCCAATCTTACCAGATACTTGTTGGCCACTGGGGGCGCCCATTCGTATGTCACAGACTTCATGGGCACATCTTTCTTGACTGGCACCACATTGGCTGCTGCGGTGTTGACGGTTATTGGCACTCTGCTAGCCTTGACTGCAGCAGCACTGGCTGGCATTGGCTGGCCATGGGTGCTGGCTGGCACTGCCCAAGCACTGGCACGCTGCTGAACAGACCCGGCAATTGCACCAATGGGCTGTACAGAACCAGCAGCAGCACTACCAGGCTGTACAGAACCAGCGGCAGCACTACCAGGCTGTACAGAACCAGCGGCAGCACTACCAGGTTGTACATAACCAGCAGCAGCACTGGGTGGTGGTACAACAGTGGAGGAGGCACTGGGTGGTACCACGTACGCAGTGGAAGGGCCGCTGAGGCTGATGGTGATGGTGTTGCCCCTGTAGCTGGGGATTCCATCCGTCTTGAGCTTGGCGATGAGGCCTGTGTACTTGGTGTCCTCAAAAAGCTTCCCCACCTTCTTGTTCTCCTCAGAGATCATCTGGACGTCATGCTCCGCCAGGCCACACTTGCAGTTCCGGCAGATCTTTCTGTGGAGGAGGAAGGTCAGGGAACGATGATGGCTTCAACATTATTTTATCGTGCAAAGCCCAACAGCCAAAGTGGCAGATAGACTACAAGAAAATCACTTTCCTCTTGTCTTTGACAAGGAACAGGCAACGATGCTTGCTGGGTAAACTAATTAAGCTGTGGCTTGCCTTAATTCACCACCCTGTTATTATGAAATGTGTTGTCTTATGACCTACACTTATACATTGTTTGCTTGCTCTCTCTCTCTGTGCATGTGTGTGCGTGCATGTGTAAACTAGAGAGTAGAGAAAGCACAGGGTAAGAGAGAGCAAAAGAAAGGGAGACAGATGGAGAGTGTTTGTGTGTGATTGTGTGAAAGAGATGAGTGTAGGCTGACAACACTGGGAATGTGAAAATACTCAGCATGTGTTTACACCATTTAACCACTTTTCAAAAACACCTCACATGCGAGTTTAGAGATCTGCTATTTTTGATCATTTTCACCACATAACATGCCCAAAATAGGAATGCCAGGGTGAAAGTGGTTAAACATCAACCCTCAGAGGAAGAGTGAGAGAGAAAGGTGAGAGTGAGAACTATTGTGACTTTTGTTTTTGCACTTTTGTAAAATTGTTGAATTGTAAGCCCTTTCCTTCACAATAATTCAACAAGTTTTGAGAGCTTTAAATGCAAACGTTTGCACTTTTGACAAGTCCTGGCACACACACTTGCCTTGCATCTCCTGAGAAAACTATGTCATTAGTTACTGCGGAACTGCTAGACATGCTCAGGCATGAATGGAATCACAAATGGCAAGCATACAGAAGAAGCACTTATACTCGTTCTATAAACGTTGTGAAGTTGTTTACACCCTGCGTCAGCTGTATGTTTATAGGCGATAACGTCATGTGGTGATAATGACATTCATTAATATAGCCCAACACCTTTCCAAAGATAACACGGGCACTTTTTAAATAATCTTTAACATTGGAATGTGTGGGGACTCACTAACTCAAAAGAGCCCTATGTAACTTATGTACAGTTATGTACAGGGGGGGAGAGAGAGACAAGAAAGGTGGGAGAGAGATGGGATGACATCGGGTTGGATTCGAACCTAGGCCTTCTGCAGGAATTACCATAGCCTTATGCTATATTTATCTTATTTCTATGGAGGCTAATACCAAGCCTTTAATACCAAGCCTCCAATATCTGCCAACCACATAAGAGTCCTGATGCCATATTTATATTTCCTAGATAATACAGTTGCATGGTGCACATTTTCAAGTACATAGAAGTTAGTAAAACCAATGCAATCTATGTAAAATATGCTTGAGGGCCTATTGAAACACTTGCCTTGCAGACATTACTGTACAAGTGTCTGTTGGGCAGTTTTCATTTTCCATTTTAAAATATCTACACACTGCCTTTCATAGTAAACAGATGTTTCTGCCTTCAGGGTAATGTCGTATTGTAGACAGAGCGCAATGTGGTAAAACTATATATTATAAAAAGGATAGGAAATGTATCAGGCTTAAGAATATGAACTCCAGCATCTCTATTCTGGGTATGCCATAAAAGGCCAGCACTCAGAAAAAAATGGGCTAACATTCAGCGAAAAATAAAATAACAGACCTTTAAGCTCACAATTAATCGCAACACATCACGTGTGAGCTGGTAGATCTGCTATTTTAGCTACTGACAATGAAGTATACAGGGGTTTAAGTGGTTAATAAAGCTAATTATACAGACCACTTAAAATATGCCTTGACCAGCTCTGATACAAGATTGGATCAGGACCCTAGTCATACCTGGGAGCTAAGCCAGCCCAGCACTTCGGTGATTGGTCCTTGCCTTGGTTGGGAATCCCACCAGCACCTGTGCATGGACTCAAACCTGCTCATGCTTACAATAGAATTTGTACAAACCTCCAGAAATGCAACTCGAAGCCCTCACATTTGTCCTTGCATTTCAAACAGGCTGCTCCAGCGCCAAAATCATGCCCCAGGGTCATCTGAAAACAAAGCAGATCAAAGATATTAGCTATCATGGCTTTGTTTTGACTGCTTCAGAGATTTAATATGATGTTGGCATTTGCTTTGGCAAAGGCATAAGCATTGCCACAAGTTGGGAAAGAAGCCATAAGATTTATTACAGGAGCTTAAAGTTGAACAAACAAGAAAGAGTTTCATGCTTTAAAGATTTTCAACATTATATAGTCTGCTTTTTCTTGAAGAAAAAATAACAATAACCTTTGAGCAAAATTCTTCCTTCACAGAAAATATACACCACCATCTAAGGATTGCTTTCTTTCCAAACAAGTCTTAATCCTTCTGAAGTTGAACCCAGGGTGCCCCTCTCTCTCACATCTGCATCCTTTTGTCTGACTTCAGTGTCAAACACCACTGCTGTCCGTCTCAAGTCGTCATGGCTGCCTGTGACCATATATGGTCAAGTATTCCATGATATTGAGCCCCCAGAAGCCTCTCAACCACGCGGCCCTGCTGTGAAGGAGAGATGCCTTTTGGGCCAAACGGCACTCACTCATGGATGTATTAAAAGAACTCACTGCTGAGGAATGGAGACATTTTCTGCTTTAATATTTAGACCAACCTTCAAAACATCCACCAATTAGGCTTACAGTTGACAGGTC
The DNA here is from genome assembly GCF_963454915.1 of Gymnoscopelus microlampas. NCBI lineage: Eukaryota > Metazoa > Chordata > Actinopteri > Myctophiformes > Myctophidae > Gymnoscopelus > Gymnoscopelus microlampas. The sequence continues at coordinate 22,160,809 of NC_139943.1, forward strand.
TCATAATAATAGTTATTTTACCATATGCGCCCCTAAAACCAAAAAATACTAAGATAACTAGAAAGATGTTTAGGGACTGAATGTCTATTAAAATAAATACAAGTACCGACCTGAAGATTGAATCCAACTAAATGATATATATCGTATTTGATTTGTTTGAATAAGAAATAGTTAAACAGGGCCAATGAGCTAAACTAAACTATGTGAACAACCCCCCTATCTTGGAACTTGATGACTGCCAAATTGTTCAAGTCTTCAATCTTGTCTGGGCCACACAAAAGACAAATGGATATTTCTGGCTGATCTCTTTTAGTCTCCTTCCTTGGAGTCCATTACGAGCTGATGTTGACTTCAGTGACTGTTTGCTATGACTAAACTATGTAGTCAGTGTAATCAGTCTTGATGACAACAATCTACAAAGAGGCTTTTGCATATACATTTCACATCCCAAGAGTCATTTTCGTGAGTCACTTTGTGAGACCAGCCCTGGTAGATAATATGCTGACTCTCCAGGTAGAGCAGTGCTGGGGAGTACTTCACTGACTCACTGGTTATACAATGTGATACCATTAAACATGAGATGAGATGTGACCACATGAGTTTATGGCCGATGAAAGGCTATGGCCAACAAAGCAAACTTTTTGCTATGATCTGACCTGTGTAATGCTGCTATGAGATGAAGGGCCTCGACCAGCGAGATGTACATTTTACAGGAAATACATAAAATAACTGTATGGAAATTCAGCAGCTATTTTGTATGTATGCCAATATGGTGGATTTTAGATTGGACATGACCTTCAAAAATGAAGTCTGTTTGATAGTGGCAGACAAAGTAGCCATAGCCACTACCAGAAACCTAATTGCAATGCAAACCCCCAGAATAATGCTCTCACATTTCATAAACGCTGATTCCTTATAGAGCATAAAACCAAAACACACACAGGCCAAAGACATTACAGCTTGCAACTGTACTCCAACTCTGTGATTCTATTATAATGACAGTCAGAGAGGGGAGTGATTGTGGCAGTGCTGGTCAGCGGTCACAGAAAGGGGACTTCCTAAAGATGAAGACAATGGAGACCATTGCAAACCTCTCTTCTAGTGAGGATTAAATACACAGCTGACAGACCCAGCCTGTCTGGGTCATCCAGCTTGTCACACCCACTTCCAGGCAACAGCTCTGTTGACAGTCTTGGACTCTTTTCAAAATAGTGTTTGCACGTTCTCACTTTTTGGTCCGTACATCTACATATACGTTCAAATTTCAAATATAAATTGCTTACCCCATGGCCACGGATGTTACAATTATGTACGGCTCCTCAGAAGTACCCGTATCTTCCGTATTGTTCAATAAGAAGCATTTTAATCCGATCGGTCTCCATTTCCTCTTAGAGTTATAATATATCAGAGTGCAATACACCTCCCAACCGATAGGGTCACGCAGTTGGAAGCGTACGGAGAAAATGGCCACCGATCGGATTGAAATACTTTTTATTGAACAATACGGAATATACGGGTACTTCTGAGGATCCGTACATGATTGCAACATGCGTGGCCATGGGGTAAGCACTTTATATTTGAAATCTGAACGTTTATGTAGATGTACGGACCAAAAAGGGAGAAAGTGCAAACACTATTTTGAAAAAAGTCCAAGACGGTCATATCATTATGATCGATGACCGTCTTGCGAGCCAAGGCTAGTAGAGTCGTAGTCGACCCACGTGGAGTATTCTTTTTGTGAGATCAGACATCACAGCTAACATTTTAAGCAATATTCCAGTCAGGAGGAGAGAAATGCAATTACGCAAAAGTGAACAAGACCCAAGCTTAACTGTAATCATAACAGTGTTACTTTTAACATGACAGGAATCTGTGTGTACAAGAGTCACCCACCCGACTCACTTAGAAAAATACAAATCAACTTATTGAAAAGTGATTTGGATCATTGAAGCTGGAAGGTATAGCTTTTATCACCACCTGTCTGTCTGTCTGTGTGTGTCTGTCTGTCTCTAGATGCAGGACCTTCTGCAGGGCGTTACCCATCCCGTCGTACTGTTTATCTGGGACAAACGAACACTTACCTTCTTTATTTCTCGCTCTATCTCCATGTTTCAGAGACTTTTCACTCCGGTTGAAAAGAAAAATACGAAGAGTTTATCTTGAAGTCGGTGTCAGAAACATATGAGGCAACAAAAATAAAGAAAAGCCCAACTATAAAGCGGTAAGACTTTCACTTCGGACGGAGGTCCCGTCTAGTTCATTCAATGTACAACACGGTACTTCCGCTGTTGATAGCTGTCTTTCTCCTGACCAATAGGAACGCGAGGAGCGGCGAATAAAACTTATCACCGCCAATCACCTCCCAGGAGGGTGTGTCTGTTCTGCTCGGCCGAACAAAGAGTGATTACAGTTTGAGCTGCTTCAGTGCTTTTTACTGTACAATGTCATCATATTTGTTTTAAGTTATTGGCAGTATTTACAGGGTATTTTTGTATTATTATTTAGGCTTAATCATGTTCAATGTTGCAATGGGGCAGTGAAACAACTTTGTTGCAGTGAGTGCCACTGCCCTTTAGACTGATTAGATTGTAAAGGGTGCAGTGTCCTTCATCCGTCTTTGACACACACACACACACACACACACACACACACACACACACACACACACACGACACACCCTGCTACAGCTGATGTGTGAAGTCCACAGATGTAGTACATATTTTAAGCCCCATGCAAGCAAACAGCTGCCATATCACCACCCAGAGGCAGGAAGTATGCAATCCTGTGGTTAGAAGCTTCCTTTACAACACATCATTCAAAGGCAAAAAGCCTGTCACACCCAGAGTGCTGTGACAAAACTTACACAGAATGGTGGAGAGATACTTTTCAAATGTTGAATTGACCTCAAGTTCTGACACTGGTTTCCATCAACTCTTATGTTCATTTAAATTTTACACAAATTCACAACTTGCTTGGAGGTTCAGCTGAAAGTAAACAAACAACTCCATTATGGACGATCAAGTGCATTGCTCAAGGGTCCCTCCACAGTGGAAAGTACAACCATCAAAGTGTCATCATTTTGTCTGATCTTTCATTCATGTCTTTGTCTCTTTCTGTCCCTGACTTTGGAGGGGCGGGCAGGGGCCCCAGCTGGTACTGCTGGTTTTCTTTCCTAGGGCCTGACTTATACTTACAGAAGAGTAGCTGCACCCAGGGTTGCTCACTGATCATAGCATTTCCACAAGCTCACATCACATTGCAGTGTGACACGTGAATACTGTATGTCAGATATTTTTGGAGGACGACACCGGTGTGACACGTGTAATCACCCATAACCCTGATTAGACAGCTATAATTTCAAGGTAACACAAGGTAAGTGAAATACATTTCCTGGCAGGATGGAAAACCAACACTACCAGGGGTCCTGTCTCCAGGATCAGTTTTGGGAACAAGTCTGTAAATCAATAATCCTTCAGGAGCTATGGAAAATGTTAACCTGTCTCTTTGCTGTTCCTGTGCAGCCAGTTATGTTATCTGCTGCATTGCATAATATCTGTACATACATGACTATTTTAGATTATCTGCAGTGGGATGTTAGTGACTAATGCCAGCAACTTGGGTTGTCTATCAGAAACCTAAAATGATTACATATTTCTAAATAAATATGCAGTTGAAGTTGCTGCCTTCTGTGCTAGTACTTCACATGTTAGTGTATGTATGTATGTATGTATGTATGTATGTATGTATGTATGTATGTATGAATGACTGCTTTACATTTGTTGTGTGCCTATTACAGTGTTGACCATAAAGGAGGAAGTAGATATTACTTTTGTAAACTTTCGTAAAATGTATTTCTCTTTCTTTCTCTCTCTCTCTCTCTCTCTCTCGCTCTCTCTCTCTCTCTCTCTCTCTCTCTCTCTCTGTCTCTCTCTTTTTCTCTCTGTCTGTCTCTCTTCCTCTTTCTCAATCTGTTTATACGTATCAATTGAGCAAACGTCTGAAGATCAGTGGCACGAAAAGCAAATCTTCACTCTTCAATCTCGAGGCAGAAAAAGCTGAATTTAAGCTGAAGCATGTAGAGAGACTTTTTGTAGAACCACAAAAGTTATTCACACTTATGACTAGCTGAAAATTGGAACAAGTGTTTCATTTGCTATCTTGAGGCTGGCGTGTGAAAGAGAGCAGCTGCAATGCGATTGCATCCATCACCTTAAGCAAGGCTGTGGTTGGACATGTGATCCAGGTCAGGTACAGTATAAAAGATAGCAGTTGCCCGATGTCTTTCTGCTTGTGCTTTGTTGTTCACGATGAAGGGGCTGCTTGTACTGACCGCGCTGTTTGTAGCCGTTCTCGGCGAGGACACTTTCGAGGGGTAAGTGGACCAATGTCTCTTACAATATAGGATTAAAATACCACTACTCTATTTGGATAAATGTAGTTTCATTGATAATGCATAACTTTATGAATGTATTTTCCCCATGGATACCGATTATTACGAAACTAGAGTGAGATATAGCACAGGGAAGCGGGCTGTGGTGGGATATCCTAGGCCTGTGGGTAGGCAACAGACCAACCAGAACTGGCCCACCAGAGATAATATCTGGCCCAACATACAAACATAGTTTGTAAATGATTTACAATATCTAACTGACAGTCCCACATATAGGCTATAAAGTCTAAATAGAGATTCTATCCCCACATGAAGAATGCTTATTATACTTTTATCCATGTTGAGAGTAAGTCATAGGCACAGAGACAATCACACAAATCTGTGAGTGGAGTGCACTGTGAACTGAACCCCTAAAAGTGCACCTGGACCAAATAGATTTGAATTAGAATTCTTTGAAATCTCTGTTTTCACTGTCAACTTTCCTATTTACACTTTTGGGTGAAAAATGTATCTTGGTTTAAAAAGAAAAGTGTTTTTAACATGCCTGGCTTAAACGCTACACTGTGTCTCTCCGAAGAGACCTTGAACAATAGAAGAGCTCTTGTTCTGAGCTCTTATTTAACTCAGTTTGAAAACGATTATGACTGCATTTGTATCTGCACCTGTAATGTTTGATTGCACACACAGTTCTGTCAGTATGCAGTTATATCACAGCAAATCTTTATTTATTATATATTTTTTTATAGTAAGCCAAATATAGTTATTATTGTGTATACAAGGCAGTCTGTCCTAAATTCCAGTTCAAATTAGCCATCTGGTCCGCATCAATTTAATAGACTAAAGAATAAATTAAAAAAGGCCAAACATACATACCGACCCCTGTCTCAGGCCATGAAAGGGGAAAAGTTGTTTTACCTTAGATTGTCTGCTATTCTGAACAGAGAAGACAGGGTTTCACAACTCTTTAAAGTTAACATTCGATTCACTTAATTTATGCCAACGTGGCGGCAGTGGCTGTCTTGGAACTGCAAGGTTCCTGGTTCAATCTCCGGCACCTCCTGTCTTCATGTAGCGTTCTTGAGCAAGACACACAAACTGTTCCCAATGAGCAGGTTGTGTCTTGTATGGCTGCCTCCACTGTTGATCTGTAAATGTAATGCACATGTAATGTGCTTTGGAGAAAGGCACTATAGAAACACAGACCATTCGTGTATTTACAGTAATATGATCTAATATTGATTCTGAGAAAAAGCCAGTGCAACACTACATTGTATAAAACTATTGATTTTAATCCTAGTGATGCTTAAGCAGACCCATTGAACAGCATGAAAAGCTTTTCTCCTCTTGTGGTCCGAAGCTGAGACACTGGATGAAGAGCAGTGATTGTGTTGTGTTCTTCACAGGCACCAGGTGCTCCGCGTCACTGCCAAGGATGAGGGCCAGCTCCGTCTGATCCGGAGCCTGGAGGACATGGAACACCTGCAGGTGGGCCAGGAGTTTTCATTAACACATTAACCCTGGTGTCCCTATTTTGGGCATGTCGTTATAGGCAAAACGTTTCAAAAATAGCATCTCAGAGGAAATCACATTTCCTGAAATGAGTAAATCACTTAAAAAACAACAACAGTGATGAATGAATGAATTAATCATGACAATGTAAACATACTTACATATTATAACTATGTATAATCTGTAAATTTCACAAAAGTCCTTTGAAAAATCATCATGTCACTAGTGTCTAACCTACGGTTGCAAATGTTCAGATCATCCTTTTAATGGATAATTTGCGTCTTTCCTCTCAGCTGGACTTCTGGAGGGATGCCACAGATGTAGCCACCCCCGTTGATGTGAGAGTGCCTTTCCATAGCCTGCAGGCTGTCAAAGCCTTCCTGGAGAATCAGAACGTCCAGTACTCCATCATGATCCGTGACCTGCAGGTAATAACACATGGATTCTCAAAGAAGAGACACATTTGTATGGAAGGTTTATGGAAAAGCACTAATGAACTTTACTATCAGCTATTATGTGGTGTAAAAAATAAACAGTAGACAATAGATTGATGAGTTAATTGCTTTAGTAGATACATTTATAAAAGCTGGTGCTTTTATCCAGCGCAGATTACACGGACGGAGGGAACAGTTAGTTTATAGTTTATAGTGTTACAGTTCATAGAGTTCCAGTTGTTCCAGGACAGTTGTGAGGACTGGAGGTCTGAGGGAACTCATCTTTAAATTATAGTCTTTTTGAACCAAATAGACAACCCTTCCAAAATGACTCGGGGACGAAGTGGAAGTGGGGAAAAAAATAGCTGAGAATCTGACAGGGAGACAGCATACTGGGCAGGTACAGGAGATGGTTCTGGTAGGATTTGATGCCAGGCATGGAGAAGGCTAGTATGAGACTCCAGAATTGTACAGTAGGTCTCAGTGCACTGTCACTGGCCAAAGATTATTTACTTTTGGAAAATATTATCCCAATACATAAAGCTTTGTCATTCCATTTTGAGTAGCAACGCTTGACCTCGTGCCCTTTGCCTGCAGGCCATGTTGGATGAGGAGAAAGACCAGATGATGTCTGCTGCTCGCTTTGCCCAGCCCAGGGATACTGAGGATTTTGACTATTCCAATTACCACACCATCAGCGAAGTTAGTACGAAAACACATACATGCACGCACACACATGCACGCACCCACCCACCCACCCACACACACACACACACACACACACACACACACACACACACACACACACACACACACACACACACACACACACACACACACACACACACACACACACACACACACACACACACACACACACACACACACACACACACACACACAAGCACAAGTATTGTACATGAGAACTACTATATGAGGCCACAATATGTGATAATGATATCTGTAACAAAAGGGTACAATGTTTGTTGGAGTCTCAAGGTTAGAGTCTGCACAGCAGCAGTCTGAGCTGACTGCAGAACCAGTAGCTTTGTCCTTTCTTCAGATCTACAGATTCCAGGACATGCTGGTGGCTGAGAACCCCAGCCTCGTCAGCAAGATTGTGATTGGTCAGAGCTACGAGGGTCGTCCCATCAATGTGCTCAAGGTATGCAGCCTCCAACAGATGCATTTTGAACAGATAAATAATGTACCACCATGTGAAAAACATGATGACTCTATTCCATTCTATGCCAATGCTTACACCATAATTGGTATAGTAAAGGGATAGTTGATAATACAGGTCCTGCATTGACAATGTATAAAAATAATAATTAACCCACTTCCCTCTTTGTAACAGACAATATCCCACAGTCCATATTTCTCTAAAGAAGTTCTGCTCATGTACAACTTTCTCTTTCATAGTTCAGCACTGGTGGAACCAATCGTCCCGCCATCTGGATCGACACCGGTATCCACTCCAGGGAATGGGTCACTCAGGCCAGCGGTACCTGGTTTGCCAAGAAGGTGCTTAGATAGATAAATGTACTTTTTTCACCCTTTTAATTTTTACTTTTTTTTTTTCAGGATTCAAGCCGGTAAATAGTAAAACCCTAATGATTTCTCTCCAGTTTGTATTAGCCAAGCAAGATTCCAGCAAGATTCAATAGAGATTACACCATGTAGTCAGTGGTTTATTACTCATCTTCCTCTTCCTCTTTTGTAAGATGGAACATGCTTAGAGACAATGATGCATATTCAGTGCCTCAATTAGCCAGATGGGGGCGGTATAAGTAAAAGTCAAATTTGTAACAATACAGTAACTATTAGACCGTGACACTGACAGCTACTGGGTTCTACTGAATGACTTCTTCTCTTTCACTGGCTGCCGTAGATTGCGACTGACTATGGACGTGACACTGCCCTGACTGCCATCCTGAACAAGATGGACATCTTCCTGGAAATTGTGACCAACCCTGATGGTTTCGCCTACACCCACACCGCCGTGAGTCCCTCATGAAATCCATATAGAAAAGATATGTTTTGTTTCAACGTATGCATCCTCTAATAGAAAGAGACAAGTACACAACAAAATAACATGTAATAACATGTGATTTGATTCTCCATGCTATAGGCTAGACTGACGATTAATAATGAAAGTTTACATTTCTAATATTATTATCACTACTACTATTATTAATATATTTTCCCCCCAAAATTGGTAAGTAGCATTTTGGGAATTCATTATCTATACTTAACTGGTTCTCAAAGTGGCGTTCAGGGACCCTCAGCGTTCCTTGAGCGAGTTTTTTTAATGGACCCTTAAAATAAATATTCATATTCTATAGTTTAGTACAGTCCCTTGCCATAGTCTGTTTGGCAAATTGGTTGATTATACAATAAATAGTTCACTATTTATTGTATAGATTTGTGACACTAGCTGGCTCACTAAATCCAAAGCAATAAACTCTATTAACCCACTAATCATTGATTTATTGATATTTTTTACAGAACCGTATGTGGCGTAAGACTAGGAAACCCAACCGTGGCAGTAACTGTATGGGAGTTGATCCCAACAGAAACTGGGATGCTGGCTTTGGAGGTAAATATACATTCATATTATTGTTGTGATTAATTAACTGTACACATTAATTACTTAATCAAAAAATAGATGTAATGACATAATTTTAAATGAAAGCACAACACATATAATACATACAGTGCAAGCAAGAACAAATTTGAGCATTAATTTAGTTAAGTATTGCTACCGTCATGTTCTCAGGCAGGTTTTTCTTTCGTCATTTGTACTGGAATCCGCACTGTCCGCATTCACTAAGAATAATAATGCAGGACAGATGCATGATAATTGATTGAATATGGTACAGGTTTTCCCTCCACAATGTTATTTCTTCACTAATGAAAAGCAGAAACCAAGGCACTCCACAAGTATTATCATTATAATGCTTTTATCGAATTGGCATGTTAAAAATGGAACAGTTAACCTTCTATAATACGACCTTTTATTATTTGGGGAAAAAAGGTTATTTCACCTCATAAAAATTCAATGTTCATTAATTCAATAGTAAAGGGACCAGGAGGCCTGGAAGTCAGCCTATGGTAATATTGCCTGAACAAAAGTGGTCTGCACAACGTTGCCCTGAGGCAACAAACACAGTTTTAGTTCATAAATAAAAACAAAACAAGTCTTTAAGCAATCAAACATACTTCTTGATATACTCATACGTATATGTTTTGACATGCATGTGCATAAACCTAAACATGTTGATATTTCCACCCTCACTAATCGATTTGCTCCCTCAGATAAGTTTCGGCAACGTGGCCTATTTATCAGGAATTTGTTCTTTTTTCATCGTTTGAATGTGTTCCCTCCTAGGCGCCGGTGCCAGTGGCAACCCCTGCTCTGAGACCTACCGTGGACCCAGTGCTCACTCCGAGTCTGAGGTCAAGTCCATCGTGGACTTTGTGAAGGCTCACGGCAACATCAAGTCCTTCGTCTCCATCCACGCCTACTCCCAGATGCTGCTGTACCCCTTCGGATACACCAGGACCCCTTGCAAGGACCAGCCTGAGCTGGTGCGTTGAGTCGCGTTGAGTCATTAGTTTAACTCCGCGAGTGTACGAATGGAACCAAATGGACCTGTAAGGGTCCATTTGGTTCCATTCGTACACTCGCAGAGTTACAGACATGCATGTACTTGTAAGGGTCCATTTGTACACTCTCAGAATGAAATTAACACAGTGTTTAGAGAATGAGCCAAAGTGCTCACAAGCTCTGTTATGACTTGGAATCTTATTTTGCATTCGCTCACCTAGATTTTTACTCCATTTTTGTTGTTGCTCATCATGATCATAGTGACTCCATAATGTAAGGGCCATAGATTGAACAGAGCTGACTTATATATAATATACAAAACATACTATTTTGTAACATTATAGGCTTAATGAAGTTTAGAATGAAAATTCAGAACATCTATGGTACAGTATATCGTAATGTTTGTATGTTTCTGCCCACAGCACGCACTGGCTGAGAAGGCCATTACTGACCTGGCTTCCCTGTATGGCACCCGCTACAGATATGGAAGCATCATCAACACTATCTGTAAGTCTAATCAGCATATCCCCCCCCCCCACAACATATACAACATCTGGCTGGATTGCTATGGAATTTTCTGTGCAACTTAATGCTTCAGCTGCATCATACTGTTTTCTCGTTCTCACTCATTTTACACATACTGTAGGCCACAGGCCACATTGGTCAAAATGTGACTTCACGCAGGCCATATCTGTGTGTGCAAGCGTGCTCCAAACGCTGAAAGGCACAAAATGCCCTATCCGGTCACAACACAGAACATTATGGATAACGTTCTTAGGCTACTGGGTCTAGCAGAGAAAAGAAATGTGTGTAGTATAATTTATTTGCATTTCGTACTTTGTTTGTGTATAAAGGAGCTTTCCATCTGCAGTTTACAACCACCCAACAGCGACCAAATTTTCCAGTTGCACACAAGTTATCTAAAAATCTAAATCTAATCTTGCCATGGGCTCAGCTAGGATCAACATTACTGCTTTCAGTGACCTCATGTCAATACTATATTGCCACAGTGCCACCCTTTGACAAGCACAGCCTCAAGGGGCAGCTAGCAGGGCATTTAGACTATATAGGCTCAGAGGGCCTAATAAGCTCGGAGCCACTGGCCTATTGTACCACTTGTTTACAACAAAATAAACAAGGATAAATCATTGCTTGTCTCACTTCAGACCAAGCCAGCGGTGGAACCATTGACTGGACCTACAACCAGGGTATCAAGTACTCCTACACCTTTGAGCTCAGGGACACCGGTCGCTATGGATTCATCCTGCCAGCCAATCAGATTCTCCCCACTGCCAAGGAGACTTGGCTTGCTCTGATGGCCATCATGGAACACACCAACAGGAATACCTACTAGAGGACTCTAACAAAGACAGCTTTTAAGCCCGATTCATACTTCGTCACGCGACAGAGCATAAATCAGGCTTTAGCCTGCCAGTGGAACACCCTCTGATATGTCATCAGTGGAAGATAATTGTCTATTTAATAAACAACGGTATTAACATAGTCTTCCTCAATGTTATATGTATGCCAATGACTCCATAAGATCAATAAATGGTATTATTATAAACCTCTTGTGTATATGAGCTGGAGTGTTAAATGGCATGCAGGGTCACATACACAACACATATTATATTCTTAAACCTTCATATTGTTCACTATTATACATCTCTCAGCATTCAGTATTCACAACCCTGTGTTCAATAAAATGTATGTCTTATAAGACTTATAACATATCTTATATTCCTTAAATTTCACACATAATCGTTTTGGGCAGCAATTTAAGAATTACACTGTATACTGTCACCTGGGATCAATTTGATCCAGGATGGTGTAAGATTAAAGTATTTCTATATTGGTTACTAAGAACAGAAACGTATCTAAGCTACTATTACAATAGATTGAAAGAAGAGCAATGTTCCAACATAAATGACCCGATGGTGCTCAATTCATGATTTGACTTTATTATTTAACATTCATGTACAAAAGTTTGAAATGTGATCAGTTAACGTGGTTTAAGACAGAGTGAATCAGTTCAATGACAGCATTTTAGTGGAGCTGCTAAGAGAAAAATCGTTCACTTTGTGATGCAAGCATGAAATTTGGTACATTTACTCTTCAAACCCCACTCTTTTCAAAAATACCGCTGGCCACGCAAAATTCCAAAATGGCGGCCCACAAATCCAAGATGTCTGTCCAAAAGTTAGGTTTTTCCTTTATAACTCAAAATGTATTGATTTTAAGCACCATAAATGTATTAAAGTTGAATATAAATTTGGGCATTGCGGATATTTTGGTACCAAGTACATGTCTGTATCTATTACGGTTCTTGAGATACAGCATATAGGTACTTTTACAGACTCAGGAGAGTAAGAAATGTGTAACATTGATTGTTAATAAGTGAATATGGTGATATTTGGTGTTATTTTCATAACCTGTTATTTTCAGTATGGTTATAACATACAATTCTAAATCCAAGATGGCGTCCAAGATGGCTGCCGTTAACTTGAAGTAATCATATCTTAGCAACTATGATACTTTTCTTTTGGCGTGCATATGTTTTTTGGTCTATGAATCCAATGGGGCCATTGCAGTACAGAATTTAGACGTTGATAAAAGTGGATATTTTGGTACCTAGTGCATGTCTATATTATTGCGGTTCTTGAGATACAGCTTATAGGTTATTTTACGGAATCGGGAGAGCATAAAAAAGAGGTTTGAGTTACACCTCACAGTTGCAACTGCACAGAGCTGTACACATGAGACCCAGTTTATAGCACTTGCACCTGCCACGACAGCCACATTTACAGCCACATTTGGTAAGCTGTTCGCACGTCTTGGCTATTGGAGAGTTGGCTGTCCAGAAGACCTGCCATTCCTCACCAACCTTCTGCCATCCCCAGTCTACAGGGTCCTCTGCTCCTGGCTGACACTGGGTTGCCTGGGCCCACACACAACCAGCCTGGTAGGCAGCACGCCTGGTGTGTTGGAGCAAAGCTGCTCTGGTTGGTGGGATTGACTCATAAGGCCTCTGCTTTCTGGCAAACATGTCAAACCTGGCCTCATCCACAGAAGCAGCTGTGCTGGATCTGTCATACATTAGGATGACAAACCTCTCCAGAATCTGTAGGTCACAATCCTCCACTGTGGGAGGGTAAATACCCAGTTTGGAGAATACAGACGAGACCTCTGGGCATATGTCCCATGTCTGCCAAGCAGTTTTCTTGCCTTTGTTGCGGAAGGCTGACACAGTGTCACATCCTGTAAAGGCATGAAAGAATAGCATGCCTTTGACCTTTTCCTGGCCAACAAAATGAAATAGGTCATGCACACTGATCCAGCGCAGGCTCTGACCTTGTCCAAATGCAACCCACATCTGCTGTAGTCCAGCCTCTTGAAGAGCAGCGAAGACACTTAGTGCTAAGATGAGAACATCTGTGTCATTTGCCTTGATCAGGATGGATTGGCTACCATGTTCTGCAGCATATTTGGCGTGCACAAAGATGCAGCTATCAGCTTCCTCATGAGAGCATTCATCCAGTCCATCAAGACCAGTTTCATGTGTGCTGAGGACAGCAGGTCCCTTTGTGGCAATCACAATATTTGGATCGAACATTTGTGCAACCTTGTCGGCAAGAAAGTGATACAACTCTGTCTTGTTGTCATTGTGCCTCAGGAAGTTATGTCAGTTAGATGGCATAGTGTTCTTATTTGTCACCTTGCGTCTTCCTCCATGGCCACGTTTGGACCTGGTTTCAGCTTTAAGACTTGATGGGCTGTACACATCAAAGACCAGATGTGTCATTGTGTACTTGCTGCTGTACATGTATATCACTGGTAGGAAGTCAAGAGCTGCATAGTCCTCAAATGTCTTGGATCTTTTTGGTGGCAGGACATGGACCAAAGCTGACCCATCTACAATGAGAACATCTGCCTCATGTTCTTTGTCAACTGGTGGGACATAAGTCTCAAGGATAGAGGTCAGCTTCCACCCTTGCTCAACGCAGCAGGAAAGGACTAGTTCTCATGCTGAAAGAACTCCTGCAGGTCACACTCTCGGCTCTGACAGGAGATGAAAAGCTTTGAGAACAGCCGACAGTCCTCCTTGAGAAGCTTCTGCTTTGAGGGTTCAGCAGAAGAGTAATCCTCTCTGAAGAAGTCAGCTTTGTTTTTCTTGATTGGCTCATAGAAGAAGGATGGATTGTCTTCCAGTGCCTTACAACTAGGTTCAGTTATTATCGGTTAACCTACACCTAGCCCGATCATTCATCCAATGCCATTTAAGTCCCTTGTGATCTGTACACCATCCGGGTAACTTAAGCCCCGTTACCCTTGGCTCGGCTCTCCCGCGCTGGCACACCCTGTCGATTCAGGTGCGGCTATCTAACTATATCTACTAACTACCAACTATGGTTTACTAGCTAATGGATATGGGGCAGTCAGACAGCATTTGGGACACTAAACTGAACTATACTACAACTACAAGGCTAATAAAACTACAAGCCGACACTGAACCCCATGCTGAGTTACACAGCAGTGATGTGTGCCCTGGTTGTGTGCTGACATTCACTCTATTGCATTTGTAAGATTTTATCAATGTCTAAATTCTGTACTGCAATGGCCCCATTTGAACGCATAGACCAAAAACATGTGCACGCCAAAAAGAAAGTTTCATAGTTGTTAAGAGTTGTTAAGTTGTTTTAGTTTTTGATTTAGAATTTTATGTTACAGCCCTACTGAAAACAGGTTATGAAAATAACATTTTTATTTTGCCATATTCACTTAACAACAATCAGTGTTACAAGCAACAAATGTATTGCTCTCCCGAGTCTGTAAAAGTACCTATATGCTGTATCTCAAGAACCGTAATAGATACAGACATGTACTTGGTACCAAAATATCCGCAATGCCCACATTTATATTCACCTTTAATATATTTATGGTGCTTAAAATCCATACATTTCGAGTTATAAAGGAAAAACCTAACTTTTGGACGGACATCTTGGATTTGTGGGCCGCCATTTTGGAATTTTGCGTGGCCAGCGGTATTTTTGAAAAGAGTGGGGTTTGAAGAGTAAATGTACCAAATTTCATGCTTGCATCACAAAGTGAACGATTCTTGCTATATTCTGCTGTTAGCAGCTGCACTATTTCTATACACGCACACACTCACACACGCACACACGCACACACACACACACACACACACACACACGCACACACGCACACACACACGAGGCACCCTGACATTGGTCATACTGTATATCCACAACTTCCTGGACCGGTCTCATCACTGTCCTATTAAATGAAGCATACATTTCTAAAATATATTATTAAAATACAAACAGCATACAAGCCACACCATAGAAGGCCACATATTGAAAAGCAATACTGTTTTCACATTTTCAAGAGGATTGCTAGTAACAAAAGTGCCAGTTTAACACAATGTTGCCTTGCTACCAAGACAGCAGTCATAATGTTGACCATTTCTTCCCACTGGACCATTAGTGAGATTTTATGATTATGTGTCGGATAAAACTCCTCCATCGATAACAACCCACAGTACCTCAGCATTACACAATAGTACAGCCAACGATAAAGCACTCAGCAGAAGCAGAAATTGAAAGGAAACAGCCGTTACTTTTTCTGTGCAGGCAGGATTGAGAAACAACAAAAGCAAGACTGAGCAATAAAATACATCGGATTGACAAATACAGTGTCAGCATAAAGCAAAGATCATTCCAAAAATATTTGCAGTATTAAATATTGCATTTGGTTATGATTCCATATCAACGTTGACTATTGTCTCTTCGTAGTGTATCAACAATGCAATGACGAGACAACTTGAAAACATAAAAGGCAAATAATAGTTGCAGTATTAGCTCAGCTAAAGAAGTAAATGTTGATTTGTACAGGACAGGTCTTTTAGTTGTGAAAAAAACAAAACAGACTAGAGAAACAACTTTAACTATAATTCAAGTCAGTGCAAGGATAATCCTTCAATTCTCAGATTATGTTCACTGAGGCAAGATGATGACTCACTGTGCAAACTTCATAACATAAAGTCAACATTTTTTAAATAATAAAATACTCTGAAGTGGAAAAACAACAGTGTTCTATAAATCAGAGGTAACGTGCACAACTCCATCCAGTCTGCAGTTTGTTTATATGCATATGATTTCATGCTTAAAGTGTCATTCAGTTAGGCATTTTAGCTGAAGCTCTTATCCAGTGCTGTACAAGAGCAGGTTTGTTTTTAAAGATTATTTTTCAGAATTTCTGCTTTGATTTTATAGATAGTGAACAGAGAGACAGGAAATATGGAGTGTACTCTCACCAAGGGAGTTTCCATCGTCTTACACTGTTAGACTGTTATACACAGAGGACTCAACCCTGTGTAAAAACAGAGCAGACTGGGAATGGAGCTGAGTGCATCTCTGGCTATGGTTACACTTCTCATTTCAATGCGGCATCTGCCATCAGAATGTACGAATTGAAACAACGTTTTAAATTCAGTTTGTCCACACTTGACCTGCGTGGCGTGATCAGGCTCATCGTGGCCACATTGAAACGACCAAATGTAACCGAACTGAGGACAATGTCCTCATTACTGTAGTCCTCAGGGGCACTGATACTCAACAAAATAGACTTTACTAGATCCAAACCAATATACCGATTTAGCTGATATATCGGTCACTATTCGACTTTTTTCATCGGTATCGCCAAATATCCATCTGATGTGTCCAGATTTGTGACCTCTTTCAACATGACATACCTATTTTGGGCATGTCATTATAGGTGTACATTTTCAAAAGATTTCAAAAATAGCAGCACATTGCATCGCATTGCAACGTGTTGTGAGCTTGCACATGGGCTATTTTCGTAGGGCAAAATAGGGCTTACGTGGTTAAATAAAAATAACGTAAAAGTGTAGTTCACTCCGTTTATTTTATATTTACTTGTTTGCTAATAAGTTAAATGTTCTGAAATGGAAACTGTAATCAAATCAAACATACTGTACAGTAGGTCATCGGTGGTCTAGGTCTAGGAGACTCCATAATTGTGATCGGCATCGGACCCAAAAGTCTGGCATTAACTTTACTTGTATTAAAGGTTGGTTCTGGGGGTGACGTATGGAGGGTCACTTCCATGCTCTGCTGCTCTGGGCCCTGGCAGTCTCTTTCCTGGCTGTGGCGGTGCTTTGTCTGCTACGGGCACTGGATGCTTTAGACTGGCCACTGCTGGTGGACAGACGGCTGGACATGCGACCTGGAACACACAACACAAGATAAAGACGGTGTAGAGAGACAGAAAGCTAAGGGCAAAGATGTTATGCAACACTCAACACTGTCGTTATGTAGTCAGCAAAGTGGCCATCTACAGTGCCAGTGTACCCAAGGCGAATTCGGTTTAATGATAATAATAATAATAATAATATAGTAACTCACTGTACAGTATGTCAGTGATACAGGGCCCATTCCCACGATATCAGGGGTTTTCAACTGATTGTGAACCAGGGACCACCACCCTGATTAAAAATCAACCTGGGGACCACCGTTGTGTTGGAAGGGGATATGGGATAAGATTACTGCTTTGGTAACTTGCTATGCATCCCATGTCTATACATCCCAGTGATCCCACTGTTTCTCAACCAATGGTCCACGGAGTGCTAGTGGTCCATGGCATAATTAGGCCTGCAGGTGGTCCATGGGAAAATGTTGTAAAATGTAAATACATAAATAAAATACCTTTGTTATAAGTATTAAAATATGTTTAAATAATATTTCAAGTCCATCAAATGTTTGAATTAATAGGGTGGTGTGAGAGAAAAAGATTGAAATATACGAGTGGCCCAGACCTATATATAAAAAAACAGAACCACTAATATATTCCTATCGCACGGTTACCATTATTCTGTTCTCTCAGCCAACCTTCCATTAAACTCATGTTAACTGATATATTGATCTGTATCTTATGTATGACTGAGCAGACACATGCGATTATATGGGCACATTTCATAATAATGATGACTCAATCAGGCAATCTGGTACACTTCCTCTTCTTGAGATTCTAACTCCCTTTCTGTGGAATTTCTAGACCTCCGACTTCCCCAGTAACTGACAACATTGACGCATCATCATAGGTCACCAGGTCATTTAGTGCACTGTTCCGTGGAAGAACAAAAATAAAAAAATCTTCACTTTCACATACTAAATGCAGGACCACATGCAATACCGTCACGGACCACCAGTGGTCCATGGAGTGCACTATATGATTGGTCACTTTTGTCTCCATCTGCTGGGGAAGGCAAGATCCTGGCTGAAAATAATGTTGACCAAGGGTTGGATAATATCATATCCATATTGCAATATGAGACAACAGATCGTCTGGAACAACAAACAAAAAGTGACAATAGGTTATTTGGTGAAAACATATTGTGATACTTGATTTTGTCCATATTGCCCAGCCCTATGTTGACCGACACTTTCCTTGCCTTGCCTTCCCCAGTATAAAACAAAAAAGCTAAATGCTTCATTTCTGTCACGTGACAAAGTATGAAAGAGCCTTTACTGTTGGTGTCACTGGCTAGGGACTGATCGTCCAGCTGTTGCTGGATCTTGGACAGCTCATCCCCGGTGAACCTCCACCTCCTCTCCGCCATGACCTGCTGCTCTGGCCGCGGCACAGAGCGCCTCCTTGCCGCCTCTGTGGTAGATGGCAGACACAAGGCCGGGAATGAGCCCGTCGTCATCCCTTCTGGACATCTCTGAGCGATCACCTTCAGACCTGGGGGAGTTGTGAGTTACTTATAAATACTATGCAATTCATATCGTTGGAGGTCAAACTGACTCACTAGGAAGTCAAAGTCTTATGAGCAGCTGTGCAAACTTAGTTTAATCCATTAAGACCTGAGGCAGATTCTACAAATATAAATCCTGTTTTCTGAAACCCTTATGTTGCTATAATATCAGTGGTTCTCAAACTTTTTCAAATTCTATGTATTCTATAAAAAAAATTGTTCAAGGGACCCCCCCAGAAGCAAAGATTTGAGTTACAAATGTTCGCTTTAGAAAATATCTATATTCAAAGATTTGCAAAATATTTCATGATTTTTCAAAAAAGCTTGTAGCGTGGCACTCGTGCTATATGACCATGTTCAGAGTGACTGGCTACTCACATCCGATTTTTGGCCTATCCAGATTCATCAGATTGCTTTTATCAAGTCTGAACGGCAAACAAAAACACATGGAAACTGATTTCTGCTAATCAGATTTTGAACCACATTCTTAGGTGGCTTGAAATGCGATTTTTAACATTTGTCTCATTCTGTACACTTGGACACTGACGCCTGATTTATACTTCATCATATGACGTGTCGATCGCCGAATCTACAAGCTCACAACACATCACAACGCGATGCATTGTAAGCTTGTCAGTCCTAAATTGATTTGCCTGCAGTCTGAACAATACCAACATGTCGTTAGATCTTACCTCCAGAGAGCATGTAGAGATTCTCGAATCCTCGCTCACACATGATTTTGGCTGCCTGACTGGCTATCATCTCATCCTCATCATAAACGATGATGATCTTCCCTGCAGCGTTTTTCTACATCCAGTTAAGGCTCAACTAGTCAAGTACAGAGAGCCTGTTTCGGATTCAAAATAAGCTGGATTTTTGTAAATTGATGATTTCTTATATAGTATATATATAGTATACATTTTTCATGAGTGTTCACCAACATAATTTCAACCACCACCCTCACCCTGTCCCCAACAAAACACTTAAATAAATATATAAAATATGAATAATAGTACATTTATAACATAATTTGATGTAAAACAAAAGTAAAACATATTATGTTTTTGTCATATTCTCTAAAAGGTAAATAAAATAAAAAACTAAACATTGAGATATCCACATTTGTATCCACATTCTTCACCCCATGGACCATAGCGTCCATATTTTGGCATGTCATAATAGGCGAACATACACACTGTGAAATTAGCAGAAGATTCAGCAAACATAGCTGATCTACATGCTCACAACGCGTCGCAGCACAGCACGCTGTGAGCTTGAACCTCAGGTATTTTTGGCGAGGAGATTTGGTATATATAAAAAAAAAAATCACACCCAGTGTGAAGTGGGCGGTGTGTGGTCATCACAACATGACTCACTTTAAAAAAGGATAAATAACGTTTTTTAAAGTCCATACTGCTATTCATAGGGCTGCACATGTGTCATGTGTTTCGCTAGCCAATCACAGTCCTGAATTTGCAAAGTCAGCCAATCACATTACAGTTAGTGGTGATGACACTAGCTGTAATGTGATTGGCTGATATGAAAAAAGTATCGATTTGCATTAACAATGGAAGGGTTAGGGGGTACACAAATGTTTTGGTCGGTGTCCAAAACTCACTTATAGGGGGCGGCTACACCGCCCCAAAAAAAGGAAGGGACCAAGTATTAGACACCTGGGGAACCCCGGCCAATGAAGTACAGTATATAGGGTTTAAGTGGTTAATGCTGGTGGATAGAGAATGACATGGTGAAGGATACATAACTCAGCACTTCCTTGGTGTAGGGGTTCATGGTCCGAGAGAGGGTGGTGATGGGGAAACTGTATGCTGTGTAGAGAGATTAGCATGAAGAAACCAGATTAACACAGACATATTGCTAAGCCTGCTAAGCAGCCTATAAATGCATGTGGCCTCGTCAGAGTGGTCAGTGTGATCGATTGCTATAAAAGCTAATAGCTTCTGCTTTACTCATTCTATCCATCCATTTTTATCTGTGGCAGGAAACATACCTTGTTAGACAATTGCTGATAAGACACAGAACAATCCTATGTATTAATTACTGTATATTAATTTAATACAATATTAACCAATTAAGCCCTATTTATACTATTTTTGCTATTTTGAAAATCTTTGTACATTTTTGAAAAATGTCACCTTTAATGACATTTCCAAAATAGGTATGCAAAGTTGAAAGTGGTTAATACTACATTTTACTGTGTACCAGTCTGCTTGACATATAGTCTACTCAAAATCCCATTTTCCCAGAAAAAAAGCAAAAGGTGATCGGGCCTTCGGTTTTAGAGCTCCGACTCTCTGGAATGCCCTTGCCCTAGAGATCAGGCTGGCGGAGTCTGTGCCCCGGTTCAAATCCCTCCTGAAAAGTCGCTTTTATTCCCTAAATGCTCTTACCCATTGTGTCCTCACTGTATTGCTGCATAATGTCTTTTTTGCTTTTAATGTTTTTACTTTTTTGCTCTATCTTTTGCTGCATGGTGTATTTTATCTCTCTCTGTATTTAGTCTCTTAAGAGACTTTGTAACTTGTAACTTTCAAAAGGTGCTATATAAATAAAGCTTTATTATTATTGTACACAGGTAATGCTCATGGAAATCCCATACATTTCCAAATTCCCCACCACCTACCGGTGATGATGTGGCACTGGTCATACTGGTCTCGGTCCCGTACATCCAGTAGCAGGTAGGGGCAGTCAGTGTAGGGACTGTTGGCCAGCAGTAGACTGGACACCGGGGTGACACTCGCCGGCTTCTCGCCATTCCTGCCCAGGTCCAGCTCTCCCACTCCACTGATAACACTACGACAAGACAGAGCGGCACAGAGAGGTCACACTTAGAATTCTGAACTACATACTGTTCATGCAACTTGTTAGACACTTTTATCCAAAGTAACTGGTAATGGTAAGCTAGGGCTGTCATGATTACAAATTTAAGTTGACGATTAATTGTCACTCAAATAATTCCGATTAACAATTTAATTGTGTGTTTGGCATTGAACATTGGAACATATGAAGCCTTTTAGGCTTCGGAATCAAAAATTGCACAGGGCAGATATGACAAATAATGAAAAATATAAATAAATTATTGACATATTTAATAATTTTATACATGTAAAAATAGCAGAAATAAATGATCTATCAGCTTAGCTTGTAGATCTGCTATGTCTGCTTTTTTTAATATTTGAAAATGTGTGAACATTTTTCAACATGGAAACGATTATGGCGATTTTGCAAAAATGATTGCGAGTATCTCTAATAATTGCGATTAGATGATTATGTAATCATTGTGACAGGCCTAGAAGAGCCTATGCACTCTCCATCACATATTTATTTGTGTTGGTGGCCCCGGTGGGGATGCAGGCCCTAATTCGGCAGTGTGACCAGCAATACAAACAAAACAGTGCTGTCACTGTTTTGTCATTCATTTCCTATGGAAAGATAGATAAGGAGCAACTTAATGCTTGATGCTAATGTCTCAACGTAATGACAGGTTGGCGCTAAATACAGAGATGTCACCAAGAGGTGCAATTTAAAGGCCAGCTCAAGCTGAGTCTAACATACAAAGGAATGTTTTGCTGTTTAATGGTGTACCTGACTGGAGAGTTTAATGCAGTGCTAAGCACAGTTCTATGTCCACAAACCAAACAATATTCAACATAATGTGTAAGAAAATGCATGGACCCATTTGGTAAACAAAATCCTTCAGTAAACAAACTTAACAAAACCAAATCTTTTGTCTTGAGAGATTAGCTCTGGACGCACGCATGCACGCGTCGTACGACAAACAATTAATCAGTCAGATGAACTCATGAAACCAACACTGGTGTCACAAAGGAAACCACCATGACAGGAATCAGTACAAGTAAGCAGACCTGAGGAAATTGACAATGTACTGTATACAGAGTAGACACACCCAGGATGAGACATCAACACCAGACAAACACAGGTAAATCACACCTGTGGCCAGCAACATGACCAGCCACTTTATCAGGTAGCGAACGACCCATAACTTGGAGGTCCTATTCTCCTGTACTCAAGTAAATACTCAAGTATTCAAAAGCACAAATTACTAAGTGCATTTTCAGAACTTTTCAGAAACAGTTAAAATAGCAGATCTACAAGCTTGTAGATCGGCTATTTTCACTATATCTGAAAAGTAAAATATTTCTATTTAAAATGTAGCGAAGGGAAAGTCATCAGCTTGCAAGACAAACTAAACAAATACTCCAAAAATGTACTTAAGTACAGTACTCAAGTAAATGTACTTAGTTACTGTCCACCACTGAGCAGTGGCCTGTCGTCTACTCAACACTGTGTCCATTGTGTGGTTTACTTTAGATCTACCTAACATCCTTCTCTCTCTCTCTGGTGAAGGGATCTAATGCCCTGCCATTACCGGCGGGCCCCCTGGGTGTAGAGGACCCGAGATAGAGTTACACCTCCGGCGTACCTGTCAGAGGTAAAGTGGGGCTGGGGGTGTGGGAATGAGGCCAGCGTGGGGATGCTATAACAGATGGAGGAAAAGGCTGCGGTGGGGGTTAATGTATGGTACAGGAACCATGGTGAGGGGTTGAGGGTGGGTGAGGCGTTCCGCTGGGAAACAGAGGTGGATGTGTGTGGAGGTGGAGTGCAGACACAGATACTGGGTGTATAGGGTTACAGGTACGCTTGGAGTAATATATTGCGGTTGTTCGATGACCGGTGATCCAGCAGGCTGCAAGAGTAATTGGGTGCGAGAGAGATTGTAAATGTAATACAGTAAGGGCAAGACATTATGGATTTAAATGTAATAACAGTGAGAGGGATTAGAGATACATATTTTCAATCCAGTAGTTGTGTGGGAAGCTATAATGTTTTGCATTTTGTTGTATTGTGAAAACTGCAGTCATGTGTTGTCTGCATTATGTGTGATCACTGTTCAGCTAATGCCTAATTTATCCTCTGTTGCACGATGCTGTCGCACGCTGAAAACAGCAGACCTACAAGCTCACAAACGTGTACTGTAGGTCTGCTATTTTCGGAAGTATCAATCGTGTACATCGGCTTTGTTGTTTTTTATGTTCAACAACCCGAATCAATAGCTCTGAGTCACACAAATCTCTTGTTGAATATTTTCACCACAAATGTGAAGTTTGCTCCACCTCCACTTTTGAATTCTAAAAATCTGAAAGAATACTGCTGCCAAGTGCACTAAAAGCTGTACAGTCTTTTGCATAAAAAAATGTTTTCCTCCCTCTATCCACTAATTTACCCTGGGATTCAAAGGAGTTTGGATTTGATATGCAGATTCGCATTTACAGTACGGTAGATTCAAATTCGGTAAAATCCTTTCGAACCCCAACCATAGTTCTAGCTTTGTGCATGTGTGTGTAGAGAATTATATTTTTTGTACTATTTTTTACAGCTACTTCTATTGCTATTTTATTGCTTTTTTTTCTTTTCTTTTTGCTGCAATGTTGAGGAGTCAATACCCAAGAATTGTACCCATACACTCGAATCATGGGATGTAACAATAAAGAACGTAAGAAGAATGTAAGAATAAAGAAACGTATGAGGACAGTGAGCCTGACCTCTGCAGTGTGGACCTGGCAGAGTGGCAGGAGTCCTCAGCTTCCCTGCTGCTCTGTGGGAGGACAGCTGTCTCTGAGGACGCCTGGGGGCAACCGTTGGTCTGCTCTGACAGACACTCTGCATCCGCCTCCGACAGGTACTCTGGGGACATTGGGAATAGAACAGAAGAGAATAGAATACAATTGGTCTGAATACAACAGAATAAAATATATGAAATAGAATAGAGATGGGGAATAACATAGAATAGAAGAGAATATACTAGAATGGAATAGATTAGTGATGAGGAATAGAACAGAACATGGAATGGGAAAATAGAGAGTAGAGTGTAAGTACAATTCATCCTGAGGTGAGAAATATATATATTTTTGAATCATATATTATCATGGAAAGTGACCTAACTAGACAGCTTCAGCAATCAGCCTATTTCCCCTCAGTTACCTTCATGTCTGGGTGATTCGTCATCATTCACACTTTCATTCAGCTCTGTGACATATGCTACCTGAAGTACCTGGTGTGGGGGAAATAAACAGAACACATTTCAGGAGCAAGGACAACACAGCTCTGGGGTTTGTAGGTGAAAGTAACACACTGAGAGATGTCCACTAGACACCGCAAGTAGTCTATAAATTATTAAATACAGTAAATAGATTGGTTTTCTCACTGCCTTCGTTTCCTCCGCTCGAAGATGCATGGCACCGAAAGTGATTTGCAAATGAGTGCTCTTGGGTTAACACTACTGTTAATCGATAGGGCATTCAGTTCATTCAAGTCCAGCTAACTTGATCGCAATGCTAACAGTCTCTCTTGAACTCTGTTTGCATAACAAAGTTAGATTGACTGATTCAAATATGTAAATGCTGATATAGCAACATCATGACATTCTAACAAAAACAAACAAAAGGGTTGATATAGTTAACCAATGATTAAAAATAAATCTCTGTATGAATCTCACAAGACAGTCAACATCATACATGAAAACATTCTTACCAATTGTGCAAAAGTTGTCACTTTTAGGCGTTTGAAGAGTTCATCCTTGCGGTATCTGTAATCTGAGAGAAAAGATAATCAAAACACCAAATAGGACAAAATAGAGACAAACTTCAAAATAATAGCACCACCAGTTATGCGGGTAGTAAACATGAACTGTATAGATGGTAATAGGAATGTTTAATCTGTCAGTGAATTTGCCAATTAAAAGGCAGACAAAAAAAGAACAAATTTGGCACTTGAATTTTGGATTCCGTCAGCCACAGTGGCAGGTGGACATATTTTCCTGTAATGTTCGAATATCTTCACAAGTAATCAAGCCAGCATATCTCACCTGGGTCTTGCAGCTCATCTATCTCCTCACCCTCCTCCAGTACTAACATGTCAGCAAAATTCAGCTCTACCCTATCCGTTCCCATGCTACAGAACCTCCCAGGCAACTTTGGCACAACTATGCCCAAAGCAGGCTGCTCAGAACCTTCTTTTAAAAGTGCCATTGATATGGTTGTGACCCCAATTGTGACCTCACTATCTTGCTCTCTGTTTCTCTGTTAAAAGCACCTGTTGGCACCTACATGGTGTATCCAAATACTTTAGACTCCACAGAGAAATAACTGTAGACAGTACAATCACCCATTGGCTGAATGAAGGAGTCAGTGGTGCTTATCCCTGAGAAATCGGAAGGAAGCCCAAAAGAAAATGGCCACAAGCAAGCAACAAAGTACTCATTCACAGGGGTTGAGCCAGTCATTAGTTTGGAAAATATAAGTGGAACAGAGCTTCTCCAGTTTGCCTCCCAAAGCCAAGCTGTCAACAAGGAGAAACTCTTACATTCACCAGCAAAGTGATGAACCAGACCTTCTAAATGTCAGTGTGTGATCTGAACTGTATGCTTAAAGTCTAGAAATGGATAATTGGAAGCTTCTTGATTAAAGGAGAGAGTGGAAGAAAAAGAAAGAAAGAAAGAGAGTGTGAGTGTGTGTGTGTGTGTGTGTGTGTGTGTGTGTGTGTGTGTGTGTGTGTGTGTGTGTGTGTGTGTGTGTGTGTGTGTGTGTGTGTGTGTGTGTGTGTGTGTGTGTGTAAAAAACATCATGTAAACCTTAAATCCTGCTGCAGTCTCCTGCCATGAACTGCCTATCTGATCAACCTTTTCCCCCAGCTACCACATACATAAGATGGCAACATCTTGCCTGAAATCCTTGGGCCCTCCTTGGGTATCCCACAGTGCAAGCACACTGTGATTTATTCAACCACCTCATTTGTGGTCCTGTAATGCAAAAGTAATGCCATCGTCAAACCATGGAGGCTGCAAGCAATCTGCATCTACCACAAAACTGCCTGTTGCTTGTATGATATCAGACTTACTTTTTTGGATCTCCTCCAGTCTTTCCATATACTTTGTTTGACTGCATCCTATCAAGTGAGAAACAGCAAGAACAATCCAATTAAGGCACAGTTTCTCAGTGACAAGCCGAAGTTAACCTTACCAGTGGTGTAAAGTAACTGTGCACATTTACACAAGTACTGTACTTAAGTACAGTTTTGAGGTATGTTTTACTTTACTGGAGTACTTCCAATTTTCAGTACTTTTACTTCTACTCTACTACATCTCAGAGGCAAATATTATACTTTTACTCCACTACAATTATTTGAAAACTTTAGTTACTAGTTACTTTACAGATTTTGATTATTATTACAAAACATATATTAACCACTTCAGCCCTTCATACATTTTGGCCATTTGAAAATAGCTGATCTTCAAGCTCACAATGCGTCGAGATGCGACACATTGTGAGCTTGTAGATTGGGTATTTTCAAAAGATTTTTATACATTTTAAAATGGGACTTTCTGCATAATGAGTGCTTTCTACTTTTGGTATTTCAAGTACATTTTGATGCCAATACTTTTGTACAATACTTTTACTCTAGTACATTTTGAATTCCGGACTTTTACTTGTAACAGAGTATTTCTACATTGAAGTATTGATACTTTTACTTAAGTAACACATGTGAGTACTTTTTCCACCACTGACATTTTGTGATACAACCAGCCGCTGCCCTGTAGAGCCGATGTGCAGAACATACCTGTATCCAGTCTTGTTTTAACATGTTTATATTTTGGGTTCTCTGGTATCCTTTTCTTCAGGTACTGAAACCAGGGGGAATAGAGAATCATATTTATCATATTCATATATAATAATGCTCCTTCGTACAGGTGCAGTATAGCTGAGCAATTACCTTTAAACACTTTTGAAAAAAAAATGTAAATTGTAGACTAGAAACACTGTACATACACTGTATATACAAACAGAGCAATTTACCTTTAAACACTTTTGAAAAACAACTGCCATTTGAGCACAACCTTGCAAAAGCTTATTATATCCCAAGTTAACCTTTCCTATGTGAATATATAGGCCAACTATTTCTGACAGCAAATGCACAATTCTTATGGTTTTGTAAGTTAGATTTGGCTCAGTTGCAATGTAACAGCTCTGTGTACATCATTTCTATTCCCTTTCAATTGTACATACATTATTTTGCTTTGATTGTATTGTTCCACTTTTGCTTTGGCAAAGTTAACGTATGTTATCTCATGCCCAAAAAAAGCCCTTTGAATTGAATATAGCTTTGTTATTAATGCTGACACAATAGCTAAGGTACAACATTTCATTACGATCTTACTCTTGTAATGATGTATTGGTATAACTAACACATTGACAGTGAAGAAAACCCCATTTAGATTCATGTACATTTACCTTGGCATTTCCAATGGTCGACATCTTTTACAAACTGAACCACTACTACATCATAAATGTTCAATGTATATTTAATAAACGTGGCTCTGATTGGTCGGAACATTTCTATGGTCCAATCACGGAAGCCGATACTAAGGTTGACGCTTGGCTTCGCTGTGGTTTGATGTGCGGCTGGGCTGGTTGCTTAGCAACGGCGAACGCTCCCGTTAGAAGCTACTGCATGAGGTACTTTATTTCCCTGTATGGAACCATATGGAACCCAATTTTTACCTCCGAAAGTAGCAGATCTACAAGCTCATTATTGGAGTTCCCTGGAGCCCTAATTTTAAACAGAAACAAACGGACAAGACTGATATTTGCGACGCGCGAAATTGTCGTGCGACGGAGCATAAATTAAGATTAAAAGTAATTTTGAGGGGCTAAAATTATCTTGGGTGAAGCTGCCAGACTCTCTCGCTGACAGACAGCGCTAATCGGTCACTGTTTCTGTAGCCCTGAAACTTAACTGTCATATTTTATGACAGTCATGAATGGACTTCGAACCTGGTGTTTGCACTTTTTCTATTTATGGCCCGTACATAAACGATCAGATTTCAAATATAAAGTGCTTATACCATGGCCACAGATGTTACAATTATGTACGGTCCTCCTCAGAGGTACCCATAATCTTCCGTATTGTATAATAAGAAGCATTTTAATCAGATCGACGGCCATTTTTTGATAGAGTTAGAATGTGTCAGAGTGCAATACACCTCCCAACCGATAGGGTCACGTGGTACAAATTGTGGCAAAAAGATAGGAGAAAATGGCCACCAATCGGATTAAAATGCTTTTTATTGAACAATACGGAAGATACGGGTACTTCTAATGGTCCGCATATAATTGTAATATCCGTGGCCATAAGGTAAGCACTTTATATTTGAAATTTGAACGTTTATGTAGATGTACGGGTTGTATATGGAGAAAGTGCAAACACCAGGTTGACGTTCATCCATAACGGTCCCGTCGTGTATCCATGGCTACGGTTTCTGTTGCTTTCTTTCTTTCTTTGTGTTGTAATTCTTTGTGTTTAAACAAACACCACCGCATGCCTCTTTATTTTTTTTTAAATCAAATCACTTTGTTTCATGTGCGTTATTGTTGACATAATTGTTGCGTAAAACCATGAATTATGTAGTAAGTGTGCAAAACACAAATCGGCGATCGACAGGCACGGTCTGAATAAGTTCAGCGCGGACAGTTCTGACAGATTCAACTTTCTCTTTCAACACCTCAGAACAACAACACTTTGACAGCTTGATTCTGATCACTGACAGTGCGTTGAAATGGCGTCCGTCATGGTAAGTATCCTACTATATCTCACTTTATCTAAACTAAGAGTAAAATGTGACTGCTCTTGATATGGTGGATGATGAGTAGTAAATCTCCCTAGGAGCTAGTTGGCTAATTTGGTAGCTGTCCTCTGTTAAGAGGATTTACTGCTTGGTAACTCTCACTATAATGCTATGTTATGCTTGTGTGTGAAATAACCTGCTAGGAACCTAGCAGCTAGCTAACTAATTGTACTCTTCAACAGTGGTGGTAAAAGTACTCACATGCTTTACTTAAATAAAAGTATTGTCGTGTATTATGGACCCCAAGTTGCTTAGTATCAATGCTGCAATGTAGAAATACTCCAGTAAAAATACCTAAATATTGTACTTAAGTACAGTACTTGAGTAAATGTACTTAGTTTCCTAACAACACTGCTAACTAATGATTCTACTCTTCATGTCGTGAGTATTTTATAAGTTTCAAGCTTTGAAAAAGACAACTCAGGAATATGCAAATCCATGAAACATTCCAATATGTCAGGCATATAGTAGAAAGTGGACGGCAGGCCAGTTTGACAAGTCAAACATGTGCACTACTACAGATACATACAACTATAAATGTTACAATTGCAGGATGACCCCACCCTGGAGCAACAATTCAAAGGACACAAAGATGCTGTCACCTGTGCAGACTTCAACCCCAATGGCAAACAACTGGGTAATAATCTGTCCTCAGTGCAGTTCATGAAATCTGCAATGATCACTTACTCATGCACACACACTGTTTGGAATGTATCCGTTCCAATGTCATGTGGTGCTATCTGTGTGAAATGGGTTCACATGGTAATCATCATGTTACAGCAAAATCGTCCTCATACTGCAATACAGCAGGGGTCTTCAACAGGGGGCCTAGGGGGTTTTCAGAGATACTGCAGCGGGACCGCCAAATCTTTGTATGATAGGGATTTTTTTTATTTTTACATTAACCACTTGAACCCTAGCATCCCTATTCTGGAGGGAACATTAGCCAAAAATAGCAGATCTGCAAGCTCACAACGCACTGTGAGCTTGTAGATCGGCTATTTTCGGTGAAGAGGTTTGGTGTACAGGGAAAAAAGAGCGACCAAATACAGAGCCAAAGGTCAAGTTTACAAAGTATTGAGGGTTTAAGTCGTTAAATGTCTGAAAACACACATTAACATGAATCCAATATGTGGGGGTCCCTGCTTCACCTCTCTCTCAGCTAAGGGGTCCTTGGCCTGAAAAACATTGAAGACCCCTGCAATAAAGCTTTTCAGGTTGTGATTTACCTTCACTTTCATTTCTCTCTCCAGCCACAGGGTCCGTAGATAGGAGCCTGATGATCTGGAATCTGGCTCCCAAGGCACGGCCCTTCCGTTTCATTGGCCACAAAGACCAAATCACTGGAGTGCAGTTCTCCCCCACTGGAGACCTGGTGGCCAGTTCCTCCAAGGACAAGACCGTGCGACTGTGGACGCCCAGCTTGTAGGCACTGCACTGATCACTTGACAATAGCAACAGTGAAACAAACAAACAAAGAAACGCCTTAACAGGGCAGTCACAGTCATGACATTTTACTCGATGGTGAATTATCATACAAATAACTGCAATTTAATTGTGTTTTTTGGCATTGAACATTGGAGCATATCTAATCTTTGACTTTTAGGATTTGTAAATGGCACTGGGAAGATAACTAGGGCATATGATAAATAACTTGTCATATGTTGTACTATGGTCAAAACAGGCCATGCATTTAATGATTTTAGTCTAATAGATAGATGATCTACAAGCTCACAAGACGTCGCATCACGACACGTTGTGAGCTTGTAGATCGACTATTTTTCAAATTTTCAATAGATGAATTTATACAGATGAATGGACACGATCAGGTGATTATGTATTAATTGTGACAGGCCTAGTGGTTAAACTGGATGATGGTAGCTAATGCCTGTGATGACTGCAAGACAATGCTAACAAAACAACATGTTGGCTGAAAGTGTCCAAAGGTTTTGGTTCATCTCCTAGCAATATCAGAACCCTTGGATGAAACCGTCTGTACTAGTGTACAGTTGTAACATTTTCAGAGTAATGTGGGATCCAATTGACCTTGTACTATTTACTATTGTTTGCTAGCTATTTTATTGTTCTAGGAATATTGAACATTTATGGTTTGTATTGCAGTAAAGCAGAGTCAACAGTGATCAAAGCTCACATGGCCGCAGTGCGAAGTGTCTGCTTCTCTAACGATGGCCTAACACTGGTGACCGCCTCAGACGACAAGGCAGTCAAGGTGTGGAATGTCCAACGCCAGCGCTTCCTCTACTCTCTCAACCAGCACACTAACTGGGTCCGCTGTGCTAGGTAACCACTAGCATCACACAGTGACTTGGTAGTGTGTGTGTGTGTGTGTGTGTGTGTGTGTGTGTGTGTGTGTGTGTGTGTGTGTGTGTGTGTGTGTGTGTGTGTGTGTGTGTGTGTGTGTGTGTGTGTGTGTGTGTGTGTGTGTGTGTGTGTGTGTGTGGGTGTGTGTGTGTTAGGGATGGGTATCATTAGGATTTGTCAATACTACACTCTTATTGATACTGGTTAGCCGGCTCGGTAGCAATTCTCTTCGAGGTTATTTATGATCTGATTACCAAGTCTTTACAAACCTTTAAAAATACATTTGTAGCTAAAAGCAATTAGCTTTCATTTATCAGTGTGTTGTTGACCTGTATGAATGGGAATCAGGCAAAAAAGTAAGAAATACAGCATGCTTCTCAACAAGACAATATAGCATTACCCTGTTTAACAATTCACGAAAGTATCTCTTTTAAAAATGTATTTCTGCCTTCTGTTGCTTCACTGCAGGTTTTCTCCTGATGGGCGACTTATTGCATCCTGTGGGGACGACCGCACCGTACGACTATGGGACACCTCCACCAAACGGTGCATCAACTGCTTCTCAGACTATGGAGGGTAAGGACCCGTAGCATCCTGTCTCTTTATTATACCTCTATTCCACAAACGATCTGAGGCCAAATGATTCCGTGCCATGCCACTCTGTTCTGTGACGGAGTTGTATGAATGGTTATCATTTGTGTTTCCACTGCAGTGGACCTGGCATCATTCAGGAGTAGGGCATGTTTTGAAAAACTAGTGATGTCAGTGTAGTTTTAGCTGTTGGACGACAGCATATCACTATTATGACATTAGGGATAAGGCTAGATAAGTTAACAATAATTATTACCTGCAGGTTGAAGTGTGTGTTTTGGGTATACTGACTGTATGTGTTCTATAATCAGTGCAGAATGAATAAATGGTATTTGATTTAACCACTCCAGATCTGCAACATTTGTGGACTTTAACAACAGTGGTACATGCATAGGATCGTCAGGAACGGACAACACCCTGAAAATCTGGGATCTCCGAACGAATAAGCTACTACAGCATCACCAAGGTGTGAAAGATTGTAAATGATACACATGTTGCAAAAATGCAAGTTTTTCATATTTTTCTTCAGTGCTTATTAAGGATTTAATGTGCCTCTGACTTTTTTATCACAGTCCACGGGGCGGCGATCAATAGTTTTTCCTTCCACCCATCCAACAACTACCTGATCAGTTGTTCTAACGACAGCACAGTGAAGATCCTGGACCTGCTGGAAGGACGCCTCATCTATACCCTCCATGGACACAAGGTGGCGCTTTTGACTTGTACCATCATATAGCACACATAATGAGCCACTATACCACTCCTGTTACACACTTTTATTGCATGTGAACTAACTTTGACCCCGAGGTCATAATCATTTTCAATACAGACATGCAAACTTGTAGCTTTTCAGCTACAATAGCCGTTTTGAAACCAAATAGGGCAATTGTGTGACACCTGACCCGAAAAAACAACAACTTGTTGTCACCTTTTTCACCTCGGGGCTGTTTGCATGCCTGCAATAATTTCACTGTAAAGATGTTAGCAACTTAGTCAGCTTGGAAGGGGTGGGTAGCCTTTCTTTTATTGTTTACAATCTAGTTTACATTGATGGTATTTCTCCTCAGGGTGCTGTGCTCACAGTGGCCTTCAACAGGACTGGAGACCTCTTTGCTTCAGGCGGAGCAGATGCACAGGTACAGTAGGTGGTGTGGGTGAAGTGTTGATTTTATTCACGTCGATAAAACCGGAGGGAAAATATTACAATAATCTTTTCCTTCTGATGTACAGGCGATACATAATTATAGCACCTTGATGTTAGATTACATGACATTAGAGCCATTCAGCTGAACTCCAGTCTATTCTGGAGCTGGTCACAGTAGAGGAGCTGATGGAGTTTCAATATCTCACCTGGGCTTATATATATCCACATGGAAGCTATTTTGCTCTTTACGTCACACTTGGGCAGGGGATGACAAATTGCGGAGATTGAACCTGTGACCTTTGGTGTGTTAATGACATCAGTCGTCTCTCTGCCTAGGTGATGATGTGGAGGACCAACTTTGACACCAAATGTTACCGGGATGTTCTGAGCGGTCACAGGAAGAGGTCCACTCCGGACCCTCCACCCCACCTTACCGACATCCACCCCCGGATACCGCACCTCCACCACCCACAACACACAGCTATAGAGGTCAGAGACTAACATGACTTTTTACATAAAGGAGACTTGAGTTCTTCTCAGTTTGGAATCACCTGGGTTTCTGCAGTCTGTAGACAAATATTTTATTGTTGAAATAACACACTTTTAATCTAATCTGCATTAACCACATGAACCCTAGCATCCCTTTTCTGGACTTGTAGTAATAGGCAAACATTCAACGGAAATAGTCGATCTACAAGCTCACAGCGAAAAGAATGAGACTTTATCATATTATAATTTGTTGATATAATTCAAATAATCTAAAAAGGAATCGATAGAATAATTGCTAAGAAACATAGTTGCAGCCAAGATGTAATTTGTATCAAAAAAACTGCTCTCTAATAGCTCACAACGTGTCACATCGCCTTGCGTTGTGAACCTGTAGATTTGCTATTTTCTTTTTCTTTTTTAATAGCGTCATAATATGATATTATCTTCGATATCAAGGTATTTGGTCAAATATCTCCCAGCCCTAGTTTGTAGACTAGCTGGCTGAACCACCCGGACATCCTAATTAGTATTGTTTATTGTGATTTGTTGTGTCGTTGTCTCCACAGATTAGACCCTCCGTAGCAGACACCCAGTCCACTGACCCTCATATTATAGAGCTAGGCCAAGCATTTGATTCTACCAAGGTAAGTCCCACCCAGCTACTAGGGGTTAATCAACCTAATCGATGAAAAGTTTGAAAAGTTTCCCACAAAATAAAAGAAAGAAAGAAGTGAAAATAGCCGATCTACAAGATCTGTTAACTTGCAGACTTGCAAGTTAACAGATCTTGCTAACACTATTGTATCTTGCTAACACTATTGTAATAACTACATTGGATCCATTGGAACACAGGTTCTTTTGACCATTTCCTGAAAAGTAACAGTTTTGGTTTTGGTTTCCACCTGACAATTCAAAATATACCATATGGCCACCGGGTGGCAGTACAGACTTTAAATTGTTCCCCAAAGTAAAGTGCATTTGTGTGCTGTCTATATGCGTCTATATGTCCAGCCACACATATGTGTTAGAAAGAGGTCAGTGCCAGGGGCCTCCAAGCAGCACTGTGGTGTGCACATCATTTTTTATCTTTATGTATTGCTGAGTAGGCATACCTTTTTCATGAACACTCTTTTACGCAAAGTTCATGCTGTTGCTTCCGTTCACACCCGGGTGCTGCCCAGCACAGCTCCAATTCTCCGCTGTTGGTTCCTGAGTGTCTCCACTCGATGCGTGGTGGCTGTAGATGATTTGTACAAGAGAGATCTGACCCTTTCCTCATGCAATGCTGGGATTAGTGGTTGGGACTAGGGTGTTAAATACAGTGGGTCTTGGACCCCCGATTGTCACCAGAAACCAAAGAATTAAGCTAATTATTTTCACTATTCTACATTGAAAAACTGCTCTGGTGCAAACCAGTCGAACCCCCTGATTGCTATAGGTTCTGTCGCACAGTGGTTTGGACTACCGTCTCTGGAGTCACATGCAGCATGGCTGGTCTGGGATCAGAGCCCTCAGCTTTTCTACCGTCTGCCTCAATAAAGGAAAACACAAGGAATGGACTTTGCATGGCCCTTTACAATATCAGTGCAAGTGCATTTTAGAGGCAAATTTGTGTTTCTTGGATCTTGTCTTGCAGATTTACATGGGGCTGATCTGGGATGTGTATGGCCTTGACCAGGCTTTAGACCTGTGTTGCTTGAAATACTGGATGTGAATTAGTGTAAACTCGATCCGCTTGTTCCACATAGCGCTGATCCTGGATAAGTAAGCAGAACCATGAGATTAAAGGATAATTCGGTCCATATTCGACTCTGGGTCTGTTGAACTGGTTTTGTCCAACATGACAATTGGTTCCAGGCAGAACTTCATCATCACTTACTTCAGTGTGGAGTGTTCTGTACCCCTCTGTGTGCAGGGCGCGTGCACACTAATGCTATCAAACAGGGCCAACATCCCCTGCACAAGTCACAACACAGATTTGTTTACACACTGTGAAATTCACGTTTTTAAAAGCCAACAACCTTTTTTCTTCAAAGACCTGAGTGTGTGGATACTCTTTTTCCAGTCTATAGGCTAAGATTGAAATGATCTCCCGAGAGTTCAGTATCCTCTGATGTTATCCACTTAAGCCCTAGATACTTACGGTAGTCGTACAACAAATATCCGATGTACAAGCTCACACGTGTTGCATGTGAGTGCGTAGATTGGCTATTTTCGCAAAATTTGCCCAAAATAGGGACGCTAGTCTTAATGTATTTGATGTGCAGAAGGCTCTCAGTACCGAAAATATTGTCCACTATTGAATGTTCTAGGACATCTACAGTTGTGTGTGTGTGTGTGTGTGTGTGTGTGTGTGTGTGTGTGTGTGTGTGTGTGTGTGTGTGTGTGTGTGTGTGTGTGTGTGTGTGTGTGTGTGTGTGTGTGTGTGTGTGCGGGTGTGTGTGTGTGGGATTCCTCTGTTGGCATCTCATTCACTCTCATTGGCTGCTGTGTGGGAGGAAAGTCATGAATGGAGCAAGTAGAGTGGAAGTCATTTAGAGTCACGATGGCCAACTCTGATAAGTGGCGTTGGTGTTCAACTGCAATACAGCCATTCAGAAGTTACAGACTTGGCATTCATGTTTTACATTCCCTTCGCTGTGTGTTGGTGTTGTGTTTTAAGTGCAGACATGAATTACATGGATGGTATTGTCATGCAGATATTGAAAACGTCATGAGAAGACAGTATTTAATGTAGTCACTGATATGCATAGAATGAAAATATTGTCCACATTTTATGCCCATATAATGATTTTTTTATTACATGCAGTATACTTAATCCAGAGTCTAGCTCAACTGTGAGTTATAGCATATACAGTACATACCACATAGGGACAGATCACAATGGCCATAAAATACAGCTCCTTAATCACATGCTATTTCACTTCTGCCTTCGTGTTTCTCTCTCTCTCTCTGATTTGTGTAGGAATGTAAAGCGTAATATATTCCCTGATGTCATTTCGCCTTTGTTCCCATTTTCTCCACCCAAACGTCTTTTGGATTAGAGAGCTCCATTGAGGTTGTTTGCAAATCCCATTCTCCATTTGCCGTTGTAGCTAGTAAATACGCTGGTTTATGGACAAGTCTTAATATGTTTGTCTGTTATTTAGTTCTTTCATCAGCTCAGTTAACTCTGCCTCCTTCTCTGCTTCCACATTATTACACTGTAGTAATAACCTTATCTGCCCACAAATTATGTTGTTATTATTCTTGTTTGACCCCTAGGCTCACTAAGATGTTTTCTCTCCCCTCTCAGAACTTGTTCCTCTGACTCTGTTGTTTTAAGTATGTATCAGTGTTTTCAAGTTTGGTCTTGATTGTGAGCAATACACCCATGATTATGAGGCATTGGACACTGGATATGTTTTTGTGCCTTGCATCTGGTATTTTCCTTACAGTTGCCTAGTAACCAATGACTTAAGGGGGGGAAATCTGGATTGGTTGACCGGTAAGTTTGGATCTGATGGGGTTCAGATAAATGGGGATCTACAGAGATGGTCCTAATAAAGCTCACAATTGTCATAAGTGAACCACTTGCCTTGCATTTGAAAGTGGGAATTCTGTGTGCCGCCCATTTGTAGCATATTATTTCTTGGCTGGACTGCAACAGCGGGGTCCCGTCCAATATTTCAAATTAGAGCCATCCGGCCATATGCGGTACTAGGTTTCAACCCAGGGGGTCAGTGTGTAGGGTGATTGGTGGGCGAGGAGGATTTAAGGGGAGAGATAATACAGAAGAGTGACATAAATAGAGGTAGAGAGATGGTGTTATGAGAATTAAGTAGAGATAAATACACAGAGCAATGGAGAGAGCAAAATGAATCCACGTGCCTGAGTGTGCTCAGGCCCTTGGGGGCCCTTAGTCCTATTAATAGACTAGCTAGAACTCTGCCTGTCGCACTGGCTCACTACATCCTGGGCGCACACGCACACGCGCACGCGCACACACACACACACACACACACACGCACACGCACACGCACACGCACACGCACACGCACACGCACACGCACACGCACACTCACACTCTCTCTCTCTAAATATAGACTCATTTATTAATTAATTCATATACACATAATATAGTTGCACACAGACAGCCACACCATTTGCTCATTGGTTGGTTTCTGTTATGTTGCAGAGGGATGCATGCCGCGTGCAGCTCCTGCACACCCTTAACTCCCACGCTCCAGTACATGGGCACGTGGAAACTGTGTTCCCACCATGTTTCACTGGCTTCAGCTCACATTGGCAGGTGCACTGCGCCGTGCCATAATTTATACACCTCCCTGCCATAATGTGCACACACACACACACACACACACACACACACACACACACACACACACACACACACACACACACACACACACACACACACACACACACACACACACACACACACACACACACAAAGATACAGGCTTATAAAGAACAGACTGATTCAACTTACATTCCGTAGGTTCGACGATGTGAAATGACACGTTTGACGTTTTCGCGACTTAGAAATACACAGGGTATTTTTTGCCATACTATATTATTGATCTCCTCACGTCAATAACAAGAACAATGGGATTTAGGTAAAAAAAAAAATTGAAGTTTATCTTTCAAGCGATTAGCGATCTTTCTTGACCTGAATTTTGTCTCAGGCAGCGTACCGCCCACACCAATCAAATTATTATCAGATGGTTATAGGGTTAGGGTCATGGTTTGGGTTTGCCTACTGAAGAAGTCAGGAATTGTACCAGTCTGAGTGAAAGTGCTACCTTACAGTACTCAGTCAGGGCAAAAGCAAAATCAAAACCCTCAGCACAGCAGCCTTCTGCCAATCTTCTTGATGATTCTAGTGGCATATTATATCATGTGTCTCTGGCTGCATTCTCCTGATGGAGTCGGGTTGAATTTGGTTTCTCACTCTATTGCGACAGATGAGGGAGATTAACGGGAGACGGATTGAACGCTGATTGGAAGCACTGAATAAGTACCGCTCGCGGCAAACAAGAGCCTATTGTGCTGCTGTGCTATTGTGCCAAACTGAAAACCTGTATAGCATTGCTTTAACTGCAGCACTTGAACTGGCTAGTACTTTCCCCCAAACACCCCACTTACAGTAGCTTGAACTGGGAGTGTTGTGCCCCTGGCTTGCCACTTCACCCCACCCATAAAACACAAGAGCACCGTTATTAATCCCATGGGGGAAATAAATGTTCAGCTTCATCTGGCTGCTGGCTGCTCAGATGGTCATTGAGCTCTCGGGAGTGTGTGTGTGTGTGTGGGGGGGAGGGCTGTTAGGGGTTAAGTTTCTTACTGTACAGTAGGTCACGATGCGACACGTTGTGAGCTTGTAGATCTGCTATTTTTGTTATTTTGGAAATAGGGCTTAAAGGGATAGTTCACCCCCAAAATGACTTTGTTTCTATCGATTACACACCCCATGAAGCCTTGAATTCATTTGATGACCTGTGGCGGCTCCGGTAGGAGACTCATAGTGTCAAATTTGAGTCTCCTACCGGAGACATTAGCATCTATCGCCGGTCATCAAATTATTGGTTTAGGAATGCGAAAAAAAAATAAATCTCCATGAATTCAAGGCTTCATGGGGTGTGTAATTGATAGAAAATAAGTAATTTTTGGGGTGAACTATCCCTTTAAGTGGTTAACAGTACCCACCAGCTGCCACAATGGCACGTAATGAATTCAATGCATGCACACAGGCATAGATACATATGTATCACACATTCACACTCTCTACATTCACACACGTGATCCAACACCCCATCCTCTTACATCCTCTGACATAATGTCAGAAAGCATGTGAATGTTCACATGCTTTCTGACGTTATGACTTTAAACATTCATTTTTAATGACACTCATGTACACACATATGTGTGTTGTGTTCATGAGTGTGGCCAAAAGTGCTTTCATGGCGTCATGATCTGTTTTTGGGACAGACGTGCATACAAACGGCTTGGCTTACGGCCATGTGGTAAAAGTTATTATAAGTGGCAGAATTGAGGAAGTGTGGATAATATATTGCATACTCACTGACGGAGGCACTAGAGGAAAGGCCTTGGGGTCACCACAACTAATAGGGTTATATACTGCAAAACATAAATAAATGATTATGAGATATCCTGTGTGCAAATTTGGCATTTTGGTCTGAGGGTGGCACTAGAGGCGAGGTCACTCAAATAGTAAGGGATCATCCTCTAGGGCAGTGGTTCTCAAACATTGTAATTTCAAGGACCCCCCCATAACTCTCAGAGTTACAGACCTGTACAGGTAAATTTGGAACCCCCTCAAGGAACCGTGGGAAGGTAAACAAGCAGCACTAATTTACATATATCGGGAGATATTGGCGCTCATTAGAAAGCCTCAAGCTTCTCAACCAATTGGCGCTCATTAGAAAGCCTCAAGCTTCTCAACCAATTGGCGCTCATTAGAAAGCCTCAAGCTTCTCAACCAATCACAGTGTGAGGATGAAACTAACTGTGGTATAAGGTTCTACCAAAGTTCTCCATCCATTTAAGCACAACTAATATAATGTATAACATATATATATTTCAACTTTTTATGCTTTTAATGCCCTACTACCAACTTCATACAGAAGTTTTTTAAATAATAATAATTTATTATTATTATTATTATAATATATATATATTTTGGACTTAAAGGTTTCCTCCTGACAGCCACGATAAACACAATCGAGAGCATTCCGAGTCACTGCTCTTATGCAACACACACACACACACACACACACACACACACACACACACACACACACACACACACACACACACACACACACACACACACACACACACACACACACATGCATATAAGCAAACGCAGAATGGTTCCGAACACATAATGGCGGCAGGAAGCGTGAATACAGGAAAAGACCCCCTTCAGGCAATTTACATCTCTCTTTACTCTCTCTCTCTCTTCCTCTCTGTCCTTTTACACAGAGAGCCATTAGGCTGATGGACAGGAAGCAGATGCAGGGTAGAAGGTAAAGTACACTGAGGAGAGGAGAGGAGAGGGTTGGTTTCCAGTGATGGGGGTTGACAGGGACAGTCACATCAGAGTAGAATCACCCTGTTCTGCCTTGGGCCAAACCGAACACGCGCACGCACACACGCACGCACGCACGCGCGCACACGCACGCATGCACGCACACTTGTTGATTGTATAATTAATAGTATGTTGATTGTATACTTAATAGTATAAGTATAATTAAGGTTAAATGTTCTTCTCATATGTTTAGTAATATATGCTTAAATAAAAGATTATCAAATAGAAACATTAAAAAACAATCAAGATTTTCTTTTATGTCTCTTTTAAAAAAATATATCGATTAAAACACTGGTCACCGGTGGTCCACGACTCTCCATCAATCGGGATCGGCCCCAAGAATCCGGCATCGGTAGCACTCTAGTACATATAGTATATAAACTAAACCCATAAAACCTCTACAGCACTTTCACACAACAGTGTTTTTAATCTAGCTGTGTGTGTTGCTCTTTCCTGTGTGTGTGTGTGTGTGTGTGTGTGTGTGTGTGTGTGTGTGTGTGTGTGTGTGTGTGTGCACACACACGCGCTTGTGAATGTGCACACAATGAAAC
The DNA here is from genome assembly GCF_963454915.1 of Gymnoscopelus microlampas. Lineage (NCBI taxonomy): Eukaryota > Metazoa > Chordata > Actinopteri > Myctophiformes > Myctophidae > Gymnoscopelus > Gymnoscopelus microlampas. Next base: position 22,202,477 of record NC_139943.1, read on the forward strand.
AAATGCGATTTGCCGTTCTCCTTGTTGAGCGAGTGTGTGCTGTGCCTGGGGTGACGTATTCTGCATCAGTGTGGTGTTGCCGCATGCTTTCTCTTCACTTTCTTTCTCCCACCTCTCATTGATCTGCCTTTCTCTGTCTCCCAACAGCATCTCTCTCTCTCTCTCTCTCTCTCTCTCTCTCTCTCTCTCTCTCTCTCTCTCTCTCACTCTCTCTCTCTGTACCTTTCTGTCCCTTCTTCTGTATTTCTACCTCTATTTATCTCCCCCTCTCTCTCTCTCTCCCTCTCTCTCCCTCTCTCTCTCTCTTGCTTTAGACATGTAGCGTTAATGCGAGCTAGTAGCTTTAGCATTAGCAGGGCTCAGTGCTTCTGAATGGAGCAGAGAGGTTACGTCATCTCTGGAGGAGAGGAGGGGGAGGAGGAGGAGGGGATGCCCATTGATGAGAGCTGTGTTCTTGAATGAAGCTCTCTGCTCTTGTTCGCCATTCATTTCAGTCATGCATGTGCAGCAATGAAGCAGTCCTGTTTTGGAAGAACAAAATACTAGTGCTGATAGATAGATAGATAATGACATTTGCAACTGTTACTGTTACTGTTAGTCTGTTACTGAACTGTCTCTTAGTAGGTCTATTCCCTGCCACCTCCTTCCATTTTAGTGAATTTCACTTTAAGCAAGCGTTGTGCTCCGTGTCTTTTTCAAGACACTTGGATAGCATGAACGTGTTAATAGAGGCACAGGGTACCCTGTGCCCCCACCCACCCCGCCTCGCTGAATCCAGTCAGTAGGTTTTTGTGAGTGTATTGGTATTGGACGTGTGTCTTGTGTTGTGCTGACAGGGAGAGCCAAGGCAGGACGCCTGTGTCAGGACACACAGGGGGATAAAAATAGACACAAGGCTCGATTACAGAGATCAGGGACGCCTCAATGCCACGGTGTCTTCTTGTTATTTCTGCTTCCTGTCCACTGTTTGTTTGCCTCGGCTGAGGCTGTTCTGAGCACAATAACACATCAACGTGCTAGAGCACGGGTGGCCAACATATTTTTCCATGAGGGCCATACTGACTTCGATAGGAGTGAGTGAAGGGCTGAAACCTGAAACACATAGTGCTGAATTATGTTAAAGCTGCATGGATTTGGTAGACACAAGAATCTGAGCTTGATCATAAACTTCAGAAAGCGTGTTTATTTGTATTGATACCGTTGCTTATTATTAAGTGATATGTTTTTTTGATTGATATTATTAGGGAATTTCTAAACTGCGGTGATATGCAAGATCAGTGGTGTAAAGTAACAAAGTACATTACTTATGTGCTGTACTTAAGTAACATTCTGAGGTATTTGTACTTTACTTGAGTATTTCCAATTTTCAATACTTTTACTTCTACTCCACTACATCTCAGAGGCTAATGTAGTACTTTTACTCCACTACAATTATTTGAAAACTTTACTAGTTACTAGTTACTTTTCAGATATGAATTATGATATTATGGAACAGACAACCACTTTAGCCCTATTTTATACATACTGTAGGCTATTTGAAAATAGCCGTTCTACAAGCACACAACGCGTCGCACCACGACGCGTTGTGACATTGTGACGTTGTGGCATTGCTACTTTCACTTAAGTAAAACACCTCGGTACTTCTTCCACCACTGTGGAAGATACATATTTTACATTGTGTGTATGTGTTTGAGTAAATACTCAGACATATGTTTGTTAGTCAGACAGACAGACTGATAGACTAAAGACTAGTAAGTATCACGTCATCACTGTCTGCTTTAACTTCTATATTAAGAATGATGAAACATGATGACACATATGATATCTGGCAGGGTGACACTGACCAGCTACTGGACACTTGTTTGTACTGGTACTACTACTAAAGGTCTGTGATTCAAATAAAGATGAGAAGAAGACTGGACATGTTAGGACAGCAGCTTGAATTCTGATGATGGAGGCAGGATGCTCATTTTGAAACACGTTGTGATTGGTAGGTAAGAATAGAGTCTGCTTGATGGGGAAAGGAAGAGATTATATAAGCTGCCTGAAACTCATCAAAGGAGCTGTTTGCCGCCTGCTTTCGTGCTTGCTAGATTAGACCTAGAATCAATGTTGTAAATTGTACTTAGTGCTGAATAAATAGTGAACATGCAGACTCTTCTGTCATCATTGTTTAAAGTGCCTTGCTCCTCAAGAGATTCCACCATAATATCAATGGGCTACCAATCTACACTGTACAATCTTCAATGTTAATTTAACTCTGACAGTGTACAAATGGAACCAAATGGACCCGTAAGGTTCCATTTGGGTCTTAACTCTTAACTATCAGTGGGACCCTGAACCCCACGTTGAGAATCGGTGCCATAAAACATTACACGTGTCAGCAATGTTAGAAGAAAGTATTATTATTTGTCATATATGTATTGGCTTTGATTGTTATGTGTTATTAATAGCAGTTATCGCCGTATTGCTGTCGTGGTGGTGGTGGTAGCAGATCTGCAAGCTCACAACATGTCATATGCGACGCGTTGTAGATTTGCTATTTTTGCATGCCACCATTGTACGATTATTAAAAAATCTATTACATTTTTTTTCGTATCAATTCGTAGAGTTATAAGGAAAAAAACATATGGTTCTAAATCTCAGTTTTTATATGTTTTCAGTTAATTGCCCAGCCCTAGTAGAAAACATTGAACCTTTTTGATACAAAATTTGATAAAACATGTTATTCAGAATGTCAACTACAGTACTCTTCATATTATGAAGTTGAACGAGTAATTAACCACTTAAACCATATGTACTTACCGGCGTCCTCAAAGTACAGACCCCTGTCTGTACTTGGCCCGCTCCTTTTATCCCTATACACTAAATCTCTCTCAATCTACAAGCTTTGAGCTCGTAGATCTGTTATGTTCGCAGAATACGCGCCTATTTTTGGGGAATGTTCATCCATTATGACATGATCGCCCAGAATAGGGACGCGGTAGCATTCGTGCAATTACATTACAGGCACAAGTAACCGGATCTGTAGCTAATGAAACAAGGAGCGAGAACATTTGACGACGATTAAAGATTGAGATCATTATTAAAAACACACCACAGCTTTTTGTGGCTTGCCTCTGGTACTCTGGGTCTCTCCTCCAGTGATCCGAGTGGCAGACGGACGAGATGAGAGAACATGCAAGTGTCAAAACCATTTACGCTGAACCGATCTGATGGCAGCTGAGAGCCACATGGAGGAACAGCAGGCGTGAAATGAGGCCAGGGAGAAACAGCGGCGTAATATAAAGTGTGTGTCTTGCTCATGAGCACAAAGGATGTCGGTTCATGGTGTGTACTGTACGTATATGTGGTGTGGATGTGCATACTGTACGTGTCTGTGCACGGGTTTGTGTCTCGTTCATGAGCATATATGCATTGGTACAGTGCATGTGATGTGCATGTACCTGTTTGTGACTCTGTGTGTGTGTGTGTGTGTGTGTGTGCTGGGAGGTGATTAGATATCATTAGGTTAGCTTTGGTTACTTGTCTCCCTCTCTTGTGTCTCTTCAGACATTCTCCGTGACGCCAGCTTGACCAGACACAGTGTCTTCTACCCACTGAGCCCATGTCTCGCCAGACGCCAGCATGCGTATATGCACCCTATTTCTGTTTGTGCTTGTGTGTACGTACTGTATGTACACTGATGTTCGTGCTGGGGGCTTTTGTTGACCTTTTGTGTGTTTTTCTAACCTAACCTGAAAGATCCTCATCTCGCTGGTTCTTTAAACTGCAGTACATAACCACTTAACCACACACAAAAAGAAAATTGCTGATCTACAAGTTCACAACTGTGACACGTTGTGAGCTAAAATGGGGGAGGATAGTATATGTTTTTGTTTTTATGTTTTTGCTTCCATCATGTCCTATGTTTGATGCACTTATTGTAAGTCGCTTTGGAAAAGAGCGTTTGCTAAATGACTGTAATGTAATGTAATGTAATGTCAGGGTAAGAGAGAGGAGACCACATTCAACACAGGGCCAAGGACATCATTTGTGTCGAAGAAATGGAAAAGGTTAGAGTCAGAGCTAGCCTGGGACCAGACGAATTTGCGAGTGCAAAAAAAAATTGCACTCTGCGATTTGGGTCTGGCACCGCTCCATAGAGAATTCATTTCCTGCTCCAGAAGACGTGGGTGACCAATCAGGGCCCAGTATTCGAATATGGGAGACAACTATGTAATTGGTAGTTGGTTGTAGGTCTAACCAATTGCGTCGAGGGCCATTGTTTTGATCCCGCCCCTTGGGGAAAAAAACATCCTCATGGAAGCACCAGACTCATATCCACGCAGTGATATAGTCTGGCTACGTGAGGCTGAATCAGAACTAGGTTTAAGGATTAAAGGACCATACCCATTGTCTGGCATGTTTAGCCTATGGACTATGATTCATGGTATACCAGTCATTACTGACGACCATTTTCCAAAGCATACCGTGGTTTGTTTTTTGCAATGGCAGTTTCGTCTGGAACCAGGCTAGTTCTGTACAATATGAAAATCTACTTGTGGAGACGTGAATCTTGCTTTCGGTGGGTAATCCAACAGGCTCATTTTTGGTCAAAGTTATTGTTATGTTATACGCGTTTTGAAGCCTTTTAAAATGCGGATTGATTTGAAAAGTCCAGTTGAGAATGGTACCTGGAGAAAAGATATGAAATATGAACGTTCTTGGCATTTTGACCTCACAATTAACCAACATCAATTAATCATAAATGGGACCAACAGACATCGAAAATATTTGGTGTAGAGGGAAAACAGGAGGGGGCCATGTTTAGACCCCTGTGGGCCCCTAGTCAAAGAAGTACAGTATCAAGGGTCTAAGTGGTTCAGGCTTGCCTTGAAGTAGTGGTTCAGGTTTGGATTTGGGTCAGGGAATGACTAAAGGTACTCAATTCTACAATCTTTGGCTCAGCTTTCAGGACTTACGGGCAGGTAGGAGATAAGGTTAGGCATGTACAGTAACTGCTTTTGGCGAGGGTTAGGCCCCATTTACACCCCTGAAGCAGCGGCTGCTCCCATTTGCACCCATTATATGAAATGAGAGCATTCACACCAGCTGCGCGACCCCGACACACGGATTATGAGGGCATAAATTGGAGCACACTCTCCTTGGAGCACACTCTCCTCACACTCGCTTACGCAACGCTTCCAGTGTAACTGAGCCGTTAGGCGTTATAGGGTTCGAGTAAGGTTTAGATTCGGGTTGGGCGATAAGTTTAGGCATATAATAACTGTTGAAGGCCCAGCGTTTTGGGGAATGAACACAGGTCCCATCATCATTGTCTTGTAATTTGTAATTTCACGCGTGTTCCCTCTCTCAGGCTGTTAAGCAGCCTCAGAGAGCTTTCCTCTGGTGGAAAGTGAACCATCCCTTGGAGCTCCTTCTATATTTAGCTTCTTTCCATCGTGGCCTGTCACCCGTGCTCTCCTCTCCGCAGCACTTAAAGCTGGTATCTAAAACTCTGGGATGTCCAATATCCTGTCCTCCCCCGCCTGCACAGGAAGCTTTGGGAGGAGGGCTTGGGGGCAAGGAGCCATGTAGACACACAGAGCCTGGTGTGTATGACGTGTACTCCTGTGTGCTCATTTCATATAACAGTGTGTGTGTGTGTGTGTGTGTGTGTGTGTGTGTGTGTGTTGAATGAGGGTATATATATATACACGCTTTCACCTAGGTCCCTTATTACAAAACAAAACATAAGCCTCTCTGAAACAGGAGCACTTTTATTGACTTCAATGAATGAATGCTACTGGGCAGGATGGCCTCCGCCAGCAGAGTCTGGCTTAGTAATCGTTACGCGTGTTAAGCATTTGCTGGGACATCGGATAACTGGAGAGGCTGCGTGCCGTCTCCCAACTGGCCAATCGCTGTGGAGGAGACGGCGACAGCGGAGTCAAAACGGAAACCTGTCTTGAGAGACACCTTATCCGTCCCATAATCCCCGGTGTTTGTTGGCCGGGCTCACAGGGCTTTTCGGGGCGTGGTTGGCGGTGTTTTGGCATGTGTGTCTAAAACCCGATCTCATTTATGAAAGATGGAAGAAGCGGGCGGGCAAGCCTTATGACTAATTCAGGAGGATTCTCTCTTCGGTTTCCCTTCCTTCCTTCCGTCCGTCCCTTCTTCACCTCCCTTCCACTTAACCCCTCCCATCATCTCTCCACTTCACTCTCTGACCCCCCCCCCCCCCTTCCTTTCCTCTGTCCATTCACTCATGTCCTTTTATCTCAACCTTACGCAACATTCACTCAGGACAGAGGCGCGGGCCTCAGGGCTGTTCCGTTGAGTGAAATGCAACGCCGCTTGTAAGAGGAGAGGAGCTTGTTCCTCTCTAGGATTGTCTGGTTTTAAACTGAGCTTTATTCTGCTTTGTCGAGTCTCAGTGTGTTGACACACTATACCAGTTTGTCGCCAGATGGCTTTGTGACATTAGATTAGATAGAATGTTAGTTTACTTTATACATTTTTGTGGCACAGCTTCAAATTCCTCGTTTGCTGGCCTCCATTTTCCATTTTGGTTCATCAGTTATTTAAATAAATGTTTTGTACTCTTGTATGAAGTGATCTGTCCAGTTTGTACAAGGTGATTGATGCGGCAAGAGGAGTCTGAGACAATATTCAAGGTGGTGATGGTTATGCTTTAATGTACATGATATCATGGGGAGATGTACAATAACACTCGGTGGTACGGTAGTTCTGCCAATGAGCACAGGGATCAGACCATAGTTATACTAGCTGCTACAAGGTCAAGCTGAACCATTAACAACACAGGCTGTACCAAAACAATAGCTATCAGGTCTAAACTCTTCCTCAGTACACTTATCAGGTATTGTCCTTACGCTTTAAAGTACCATACCAGTCTGGCATGTTTAGCCCATTGACTACAACTCATGGTACAGTATACTTGACATTTGACATTTGACATTTGCCAACCATTTGCCAGTTTGTTATTTTGTTTGTTATACTTTTTTTTATGTTTGAATGCATTTTACAGTGAAAATGCAGTGGAGTTTTGCAAAAATTCTCCTTATAATATTGACTTTTTCTCCCATAAAAAAGGATTGTAAATATTTTCTACCATTCACTTTTCAGTTGATAAACTTTCCAGGTATATTTTTTATAATGTTATATATGTATACACATATAAAAGGTGGTATGCTGCTGTCATATTCAATGGTCTAAATATGCAGTATACCACTGATATGGACATGTAACACTAACTGAACACAATTGCGGGGGATGGACAGATTTACCAATATTTCCAAAATATTGTAAATGTAATCACCAGTATTGGATACCTTTTTTGCTGTATTTTTAGCATGTGAAAAGAATAACACCGCACCTAACCCAAAAATAGGGCTGGAATTTGGGACCTGTCATCAAACATAATTTATGGGCTGTAGTGGTTTTGGCTGCTGCTGTGCTACACTGCCCTTACTTTTCTTTTCTTTTCTTTTTTACAGTGGCCGAAAAGCCAGCATCCTAAACATTTACTATTCCATTGCTACTGAAAATATGAAGACAAAAAGAGTCGTACAGGAGCTGAGGGGTTTTAAATGTTTGCTCTATTTCTTCTGGACGGTAGCACATATTATTTGTAACATTATACAGCTAGTATGATAGTAACACTGAATCCCATTAAACAGTGCTAGGCGTGGTTACCACACTTAGCACAAGACAGTATTGCTGAATGCAGCAACTGTAGCTAAGGATTATGGGAGGAAAACACTAATCCAACAGTCACAATGCATTCTTTGACAGTTCTTTAAATGTTTTTCCAGTTGTGAAAAATGTCCAATGTGAAATCTTCAATAATGACATCTACACCTAGAAAACGTGTACTGAAAAAAAAAATCTGAATTGTGCTAATTTCCTACCACGCCATTAATAGTTTCTTGTATTCATGTATACCATTGGTTCTCAACATGGGGTCCACAGCTAAATTATTGTTCGGAAGAAACCAAATGGGCCCTTCTGGGTCTGTAACTGTGAGAGTTGACAAATTGAATCAAATGGACAAGGAGGAACACAAAGGATGTACATTGGTCCATGTGTCTTTGTCTGCTGTACTTCTAAATGGCAGAAAACACCACATTGCTGTAAATTAAATTACCCAAAATATTAACTGATTGATTTGTAGATTTTTCAGGGATTACTTTGAAATAGGCCTTCTGTGTCGCTAGCTACTGTAGCTTAGCATCATTCAGCCGCAGTGCTGTCCTCTGTTTCCCTCCCAGCTTGACTGGAGAAGCTTCTTGTCTTGCTGCCGGGCTGATCCAAGCGTCAAGGCATTTGATATTAGTGTTTGTATTCCTGTCCAATTAGCTAGTTTAGTGTGTTAGCTAGACTCCCCCAGTTTGCCTTTGCTTCCGTCACTGTGAGATTCACTCTCTACTCATCCATCCAGCTTCCTTCTCGTGCACGCACGCACGTACACACACTCTCTCTCTCCCTTTGTCTCTCTCTCTCAAGGGTATCCTGGGGGTCTCCTCTGCCTGGTCTGACTGTAACTCCACACAGGATGCTAAAAATAGCCTAACAGGTCTATTACAGGTATCAGGGGCACCTCAAAGGCAAACGATGCACTGTCGATTTCCTACTCGTGTGTGTGTGTGTGTGTGTGTGTGTGTGTGTGTGTGTGTGTGTGTGTGTGTGTGTGTGTGTGTGTGTGTGTGTGTGTGTGTGTGTGTGTGTGTGTGTGTGTGTGTGTGTGTGTGTGTGTGTGTGTGTGAGTTACCAAAATAGAAATTGGATTTAAGAGAGAACACTGGACACACAGATTTGATTATGTCCTTGTTATTCCATCTGTTATGTCCTTGGAAAGAGAGAAACATCAAGGGTCATTCACTACATTATATCCTCACAATTCTCTTTGAAGGTTATTTTTAAAAGTTTATTTTAGATTGTATATCTATGTACCCATTATTTTAAACTTTGCATATGATAAGCCTTTATTAATAATGATAATGATAATAATTATTATTATCACCACCATTATTAGCACTTCTGAAAGGAGTGAAAGCAAACAACAATAACGGGATGGATAAAATGAGCAAAAAATCTGAATGTTTTTTTTCTCCCCTCCTTTCTTTTTTTTCACCTTTTGCTTTATTACAATAAGACAGTAGAGAGACAGCAAACGTATATCTGCAGAGAGAGGGAAAGACATGCAACACAGATCTTTGGCCAGAATGGAAGTTGGGACATGTTGTCAACGCACTACCCAGTCAAAACACACCCCAAAATCTACACAAATTATGAAAGTTCGACGGATACAAAACTGTACATTTTCAGGAAATGTATAAAAAGATGGATCCAATGTAGTTAGTATTTAGTTAACATTTCTTGTTTATACTTTTCATGGGTAAAATATGTATAAAACTCACAGACAGACTTAACCAGCTCCAACCTTTGCAACTCTATATTAGGCAGGTCATAACGAGTCGCAACACGACGCATTGTGATCATATTTTTGCGCAACATTGTCATATGAAAAAGTATGAAATAGGGCATTGATTTATGGAAACACATAAAAAGATGAAATTATAATATTTTTTATTTGTTCCGCACTCCTTTGTGGTGTGTGTAACTGTATACTTGCATATACAGCGAAATGAAGTATCTGCATTTAACCCATCCTAAGTGGGCAGATAGGGGTTAATATATAAGTGGCTTGCTCAGGGACACCTCGAACCTGGGACTTCCCAGGCGGGCTCTCTACTCAGCTATGGCCGCCCCCAGGAAATATGGAGATACAAGGTTTCTGGCCGACAGCTGCGATAGGTAACGTAACACAAGGCGGGGAAGGCACAGGTGGACCTGTGAAATCCCTGGGAAATCCACTTCCTGTGGCTGTAACCGGAGAGCCCGGTGTTTCATAAAGCTAGGAGTAATATATAGCCGAAATGATGCGCTGCCACCGCGCTCATGGCTGCAAGCCACCTCGGTGTGCTCTATAAATAACAAAGCGGGGGGGGGATGGTTGTCAACTCCCCTCGGTAGTCTCCTCATATGGGAGGACAGGTTGTCCCCCACACCCCCGCTAGCATGCTACATCCGCAATGTGTTTTTCTGTTGCATGTCTGTATATAGGAGCTATGCATATATTTCTTTGGTTTACAATTGTCGGTAGGCAGTTGACATGTATACCTTAAATATTTGCCTGGTCCCTGATGATATTTATGATTGCTGCAGTAGATGATTTAGGATTAACTGTTGTTTTTTTTTAGTTGATTTGATTTGCCTTTAAATTTCTGTTCTGTACCACAAGTTGCCTCTCTCAGAAAATAATGCCACAGGCATATACATGCAATTGCCCATGACATTCGGGAATGTGTTTTTTTGGTAGTGCCATCTTCAGCAGAGCACATGAAACAAAAAGGCATACAAGTTTGTGGATAACAATAAAAAAAAGAATGCTTTTATTAATCTGGTCGTTGCTCAAATTAACACATTTGCCTTCTGCTGGCATTGATCTGTTTGAACCCTCCTCCCGGTGAAAGACAGGGTGGCTTTCTTGGCTCTCCTGCAGTGCCGTTCCTGGATGCTATTTTTTCTCCTGTGCGGCGGTGGAGGAGAGACAGGATGTGGCCTGTTGAACTGTGTGGGCGCATCAGACGCCACAAGCTGCTTGCAATTCTCTCTATCTGCCTCGTCTCACTTGCAGGAAAACACAATGATCAATTTGAGGGCTTGTTATGCTTATAATTATCTATTTTTCATTCTTTCCTCGGGTAGTTATTTTTCTTTGTGTGTATGTGTGTCATAATAACATAATAATAACTTGAATTTATATAGCGCCTTTCAAGGACGCTTTACAATACAAAAAATATAAAACTATTTGCCAAACGCCTGAGTAAACAGAGAGAGTATAGGCCGTAGCTCTGTTTTTCTTCATCTGTGTCGTGTGTGTTGAGCATTTGAGGAACTTGGATCTTGTTGGATTATCAGAGTTTATGTGTATATTTTATGCAGAAGGATGAAGCTGAGAGAGAAACCCACATCCACATCTAATGTACAGTACCTTCCCCCGCATTGTCTGAGGGTACGTTTGAATGCTTGTGTGTGTGTGTTTTTATCCACATAGTGTACACTGATTTGATTTGATTTGATTTGATTTGATTTGCATTAGCACAGGAGGTGGATTACCAGGAAACGGATAGGAAAACAAATCCGCCTCCTGTGAGCTCGAGAGGCGTGGGGTCACAGTTCTCCCTCCCTTTCTGTCTGTCTGTCTCTCTCTCTCTCTCTCTCTCTGTCTCTCTTACTGGAGGTACATCAGTCTGTAACCCAACACTGGCCCCTTCCATTACCAGGTTAAGCCCCTTTTCCCAAATTTAAGCCCACGGTCCACCTGTTAGTAAGTCATTCATTGCTTCCCAAAAAGAGGACAACCTCTTATCGGTTGTAGGTCTACTCTCTACTCTACTCTATACTCTGTAGGTTGTTTTAAGGTCAAGGGTCAAGGCAGGGCATGAACACCCCTAAATCATAATCCCCACTCCCCATCCCAGTGCCAAACTAGGCCTCCACAAACACAAACAGCACTAAAACCAAATGTCCTCTCAAGATCTAACTAAATGAATGTGAGGCTAATCGGATGAGATTGTGCACATATTTAGCCTCATGTGCCAGGAGTGTTTCACACACCCCTGACTGTACACTTGGTGTCCTGGCTTATAGCCTTACTAAATGACTTGTGGTCACTCACTCAGGAAGTGAATGTTAACCTCTCTGCGTGACATTTAACCTCATTCACATAGTCTCCTAAAACCCTGACTCACCACAACTAAAGCCACAGCACAGCTTGCACAACACACTTAACTTCACTAAACCTCAACATGCTAAACTACACTACACATTTTTGGCATGCAACACCGGCACGCAATGAAGTATAAATCAGGCTTCAACATGCATAACTACGTTACTCTCTGGTCCTGGGGACCCGGAATATTGCTGGTTTTCATTCTAGCCTTTTAATGACTTGAATTCAGAATTTGACCTGGGATACCGAGCCAAAATATCTCCAGCTAACTACCTGGATTTATTCTCACCACCACAACCGTCGGTTCCACAACTTTATTAATCTGAGCCGTCACAAAGCCTCTTGTTTTTCTGGTGCCTGAGCATTAATGTAGTCCCAAGACAGTCTAGAGGATGTCAGGATGAAGAGCACTTCAGCAGCATTGCTCCACATTCCAGCCAACCTGGGAACCCATCGGCAAAAAAAAGAAGAGAAAAAATGTGAATCTGTCTTGAGAGATTTCATTCCAGCTAACTCCCTCATGTTTGATCCGGAACTGTCACTGTCCTGCTACTCACGTTCATGCCACAGACCTTCATATAACCCCAACACACATTACAGTATGTGGGTCAACTCATCAATTGTGTTTTCAGTCAAGGAATAATAGCTTCACAGTGAATTCTTCACTGTTAATTTAACTCTGATAGTGTGCAAATGTAACAAACCAAATGGGTTACATTTGTACACTAGCAGTTTCAAATTCATAAATTAACACTGATGCACACAGGGGATTTTACAGTTTACCGAAGGCTGCATGTGGCACTGATTGCTAGGAATGTTGTTGGTCATTTCCCACCTACAGGCAGTACAGGGCTCTTTTTCTTTCATTGTTTAGAGGAGGTCACGTCTTAAATTGATCTGGTCAAGTAAGTTTAACACTGGTAGAATGATGTTTTCTTGCCGTAATGGCACTCTGCATACGCCGAAATAAACACCATTTTCAGATCGCAGAACAGTGGTTCCCAGCCTTTACTGAAAGTCTCGAAGGTGTTCGTGGCCCATCCATCTTGACCACTTAACTTGGTGGTCACTTAAAGTGGTCAGATGGATGGGCCGTGTGCATTTTTAGAGCCTGTTTATTTTAATAATCAATCAATTGTGCTCCAGTTTGGATCGATGGAACCAACATGGTATAATTTGAGTTGCTATTTATCGGTGTCATAATGAAAACACATTTTTCAAGGTTTTAAAGAAACAATACCATGTCATTTGTTTTACATAATTTAAAAAATATATGAATGTTATACTATCATTAAAATCTTAGTGTTTTGCTAATTATTTGGGGGCACACTTACAATACCCAGATTACCCACCAGTTTGCCCCGGCTCACGGGTTAAGAATCGCTGGTCTAGAAAATTCTCTAGTTAAAGGTGCTTAAGTGTTTGCCGATGGCTGCAGGCCTGGTATGTGTGGGAACATGGGAAAAGGTTAGGTCGCTAGTCTGAGGGGATCAGGGTCAGCCCTTAGCGCTCACATTGTCTTACAGTCGGGCAATTGGCAATTAGTAGTGGGCTTATTGTGAATGGCAAACGAGTTTCCCACAGGTGCTTTGCAGCCTGTTTGGTATTAGCTCAAGTGCTAAAGCTGATTAGCAGGCATTTGTGTGGTAACTTTCCTTGGTCCAATCCAATTCACCTGTTTGTGCTTCTATTGTGTTTTTGAAAACTTCTTCTGTAGACAGAAGAAGTTTCTTTGTCTTACTGTATTTTTTGTCCTTTAATTTATTCTGAGTGCAACAGCCATTGCAGAATGTTAGCCTTCATACGCCTCTACCTTTCAGAGGATTGTTGGAACAGTTGGCAGGAAATTAAGATAAAACTGAAGAGGATTCTTTTTATTTATTTATTTTATTATATTTTTATAATTAGTACTTTTTTTAAATACTTTTGTACATATACTGTTTTAGACTCTCTTTCGCTCTAGCCTTCTGTCTGTTTTACTATTTTCTTGAGCACAGTCAACCCTAGGTTGACCTTTCTCAGTGAGGTAGGAGGAGCTGTCTGGTATTGCGTACCGAAAATAGCAGATCTACAAACTCACAGCGCGTCGCAGCGTGATGCTTGACACGATGCACAACCAAGTATGAGGCAGATCAGGCATTAGACCTGGATCTGTGTCCAGAATCCCTTGGAATGATTAAAGCTAAAATAAGCAATATTTCTTGATAACAGCAGTGATTGAAATTACCCCATATAAGGTTAATGTATTGAGAATCACTGATGAATCCCCAAAACTGCTATTAACTGCTGTAAACATGTTCAGCTCACTCGTTTTGGCCTGTTGGACTGCCCATAATGGTCAAACATCTACTCGTTTTAACTGTAACTCTCTTCCAGAATCCCACACACTTTGGACCCCCTCCCCCACACACACACACACACACACACACACGCACACGCACACGCACACGCACACGCGCACACACACATATACATTCAAGATTTTATTTGTCATATTATGACAAATGCAATCTTGAATGTGATATTATCACATCCCATATAAAGGCACACAAGAGAAAAAATGACACACACATACTTACTCACAGGCAGACATTGACACGCAGGCACACACAAGCACCTAAATGCATGATACAGTTCCATTACCTTCCTATAAAAAGAAATGCAAATCCCTTTTTGTTCTCTCTGCATCCTGTCATTGGTACGTTTCATTCACATCTTGCTCATGTCATTGTCGGCCTATGGGTTCCTCTGTGGTCAATCTGGTTCATTGCCGTCAGACGCAACACGTATCAAACCTCCAGGCCAGTTGTCCAATATTGTATAACGCTGTCATTCAGTGATTGAGCTTGTCGCAGGTCAGAGTTACAATGGGCTCGGAGTCACTACGTGATTGCTTGTCAGTGTACTGTAGAATGCAGTGGGGCAGAGACGAGGTTCCACAAACCAATGACTGTGTATTTTATTGTTTATTAGTTTTTTTCTTCATGTTTTCTTTATATATTTTTTTCCCACCATTTTAATCCTGAGCTCCCAATGTTGTGCTTGTCATTATAGGCAATTTATCAATTTTAACTTTTTTAGCAATTTCAACAATTGCTTGAAAATAGCCGATCTACAAGCCATGCATTGGGCTGTGAAAATTGTTTGTAGACCTGCTATTTTAGCCGATTGTTCGCCCCAGTAGGGAAGGAAGAAAGGGAGGTTAGGGTTTATGTGTTTTCATCTCCGATGAGTACTGTAGAGTTTAATTTTACATTTACATTTTATTTGTTTGTTTTGTTACCTTAAACAAAACAGGAGAGAGATGCTATAAGTGAATTGAACTGTTCCCTCACTCTGACCCCATCGTCCTCTTGCTGTCCGCAGTCCACCTTTGTGTCCTGGGCCCCTTGTGACGGGCTATATTTGAACGATAATGTGAGCCTAATGAAAGGAAGTCACCCATTTAACTTCTCTCTCCACAGTCGCTTTATTTTTAGAAACTCCCCTTGCCTCTGCGGAGAATCAGTTTGTGCCACTTCAAAGGCTCGAGTCTGAATTGACAGCCGGGCCCCTTGTCAAGAGTTCATAACATCAAGCATCTTGTGACGTGTGTCCAGTGGTTATTTGTGGACTGGCTCATGTGAGGGCAATTTCTCAGGACGCTTTGGACAACAACCGACACAGTGATGTCCCTGATTTTGGCCTGGATCAATCGGATTACCCACCAGGAATCTAATTACCTCCAAGTCCCCTGAATGTGTACAAAGTCATATGTTCTTCGATGCCACATGGCGCCACTTATGACGTTTTTCAACGGCAGTGCATCGGATTGTGAGGAACAGGAAATTCTAAGTTATCCACTTACTGTGCATCTTGAACTACATTTAGGGGTGTCCCAGCATGGACTTGTCTACATCCAAGTAGTGACTGTGTGAACGATAGCTCCATAAAAAATTATCTGGGAATTTGAACTGGTGACTGTACTCGCATTCCCATTGACTGTATAGAGACCACAGGACCACGGTATGCATGAAGCAGTCTTCTCAGCCCTTTCAAAACTGAGGACCACACAGAGTCCCCGGGTGATTTTCCACTCTGAAGCACACATAAGATTCCCACGCGTTTCCATAGATCATTTCCCAGCCTATTCCCCTTAAGTTCAGAAGAAACATCGGGCTAACCCATAGTTGTCTCTCAAGCCCATGCTCCTCCTACCCAAATCTGCACAACACAATGGCCTCAGTCTGCTATAGGCAACCCTGGAGGAAACACTCGTCTGTCTGTTGATCCACCTGCTGGAAGTCAGAGTGGGCCTGGAGGTGAGGCCTGGTTCAGGTTAACCCTTGGCCTCTTGTGGAGGTGGTACACCCAACAGGACAATAAGGGTTCCACTGTTTTGTTGAAGTGTTTTGAAGGTCTCTTGAAGGATTTCCACGCCCGACTCTGTACTCCTCTCCCTCCTCCTCGAAGCCCTCTCGAAATCTTCTCTGTCATTCATTCTTCTATTACATTTGCCCCTGTTTTGATCAGTTTAAAAACTGATCAGTTTTGCTTTCAATGGCCTCTTGTTGTGCCTTTACTACTTCTATGCCTGACTTCTTCAGTCAATCCCAATCGACCAGCTCCCCTTTCCTCTCTTAACTGGCATCGTATGTAAGTTATTCTAATTTTGCTTTCCTGACTTGTCTGGTTAACTGGATGCAGGGCTCAGGTCATAGGTCACCACATGAGTGCGTGCCTCTCGGGTTTGGGTGCAGAGTCTGGAGACATGTGCATGTACTTAAGTGTACCCCCCGTGGCTTGTTTGTATGCATGTGTTGTTTGGTCTCTGTGGTCTTTCATGCAGTGCGGGTGTGCTGGTCTGTGTGTTGTTACATATGCATTTGCCATAGCGTCATACTTTCCTGCTGAGGTTTTGTGACATTCCCAGTGTGCCTTGGAATTCCAGTGTGGCCTTCCTCTTCCTGCCTCCTTCCGCTGGCTCCTGACACCCCCAGTTATTTATGAAGGGGCCCCTGGAAGCCGATCTCGCCCCCAACATGCTAAAATTAGCAGACTTCATTGACACCTTTTTCTGAAGCAGCCATATTTGATAGGTCTGTCACTGTGTGGATGTGAGAGGTACCCTTAACCCTTCATGTTTGCTAGAGCCGCTGTTATAAATCCATTTTCTCTTTTGTTACATAAAGGCATTTCTCTCTAATTATCTGACTTCTGCTGATTTTGAATCTCACTGATATTTCTCTCAATTGACCTTTAGCCTGTTAGATAACAGAATATGTATTATTATATTTCAGTTAAGAGATGGTTGACACCCCCCCCTCCCCCCCCCCCCCATGATTGTCATTATCATAGAGTACAAAATCCTTAACATGACTTCATTTCTTCTGGAGAAGGTATGTAAAAAGTGGAGGAAACCAGAATATGACACATTTACTGTAATTCTGAAATTAGCATCTGTAAATACTGCCACCCTCCATGCTTCTTGTTTTTAGCGGTGCCAACCGCTCTACACTTGACTTTGTCTCCGTGTCCGTCGTATGAGCCTGGGATGAGCACGGCAAAGAAGCAAACAGCTATAACTTCAGTTTGCAGCATGCCACCAAGTCCAAATTTGGTATGTGGACTTAGACCACCAATAGGGACGAGCATGAATTGATGACGTTATCAAAGAGGGGTCCAGGGACCCCCAGCGCCCGTATGAGCACGGGATGAGCACGGGATTTTAAACAGCTATAACTCCAGTTTGCAGCATGCCACCAAGTCCACATTTGGTATGTGGACTTAGACCACCAATAGGCACAAGCATGAATTGATGAAGTTATCAAAGAGGGGTCCAGGGACCCCCAGCGCCCGTATGAGCACGGGATGAGCACGGGATTTTAAACAGCTATAACTCCAGTTTGCAGCATGCCACCAAGTCCACATTTGGTATGTGGACTTAGACCACCAATAGGGACCAGCATGAATTGCTGAAGCCCCGCCCCCTCTGTCTTCCCATTGGCTGGCCTTCAAACAGCCATAACTCAAGTTCGCAGCATGCTATGGAGTACAAATTTTGTACATGGACTAAAGCCAGCAATAGGGACTAACTGTCATTACTTAAGCCCCGCCCCCTCTGTCTGCCCATTGGCTGGGCTTTAAACAGCCATCATTCCAGTTTGCAGCATGCTACCAAGTACAAATTTGGTAAGTGGACTCAGACCACCAATAGGGACGAACTGAAATGAGTTAAGGCCCGCCCAAAAGGCACCGCTTCCTTCACACAGGGTGTGATTTTTTAGTGGCGCTAGCCGCTCTATACCTTTAGGTATAGAGCGGATATTAGCCCTCTATACCTGGCTTTTGCGTCAACGTTCTGATTGGTCAGGCTCGCCAAGGTTCTGATTGGTCAGGTCCGTCAACGTTCTGATTGGTCAGGCTCGCCAAGGTTCTGATTGGTCAGGTCCGTCAACGTTCTGATTGGTCAGGTCCGTCAACGTCCTCAATTTAACAATTTAACGCTCTATACCTTTAGGTATAGAGCCTTTAGGTATAGAGCGGATATTAGCCCTCTATACCTGTGTATTTTTAACGGCGATGGTCCTGCTCTATACCTGGCTTTTCCGTCAACGTTCTGATTGGTCAGGCCCGTCAACGTTCTGATTGGTCAGGTAAGGGAACTATTCATGACATCAATATTATATCATGAATACAAAATTAGATGGTTTATATAAACTGTAAAAGTCCGGAACATAAACACTCTGGGTACGGCTTATAAATTGTATAGATTATTTCATAACACATACATATCTTTCTGGTACCACATTTATACACACGCACACACAAAGTTTATTTTTTAGGTACCCACTCTATCAGCTATGACAGATCAGTTTTTGCCACTTACTGTACCTTGGAATGCATTTGGTGATTCGCTTCCAATGGCACTATTTAGTGCCACTGGAAGCCTTGAAATAAATTTACAGAGATTTAATATTGTTTCTCTAGTAGAAACACATATCTATGACAAAATATATCAAAGGCGCCGCTACCTTCACACAGGTGTGATTTTTATTTGCTCCCTGTAGGTTCTTAACCTAGCATGTCCTCGCGGCCTGGGATTAAAATGTTTTCTTCTTCAGGGAGAAAAATGGGCTGAATAGAGCTTTTGGCATCTGGATTAATCAGCTTTGGCTGCAACGAGGAAAAACTGTAGATGTCTTTGTTTGTGGCAACACCTTGCAAAGCACATAGTGTGTTAGCTCAGCAGTTTGAATACTGGAAGGAAATCGGAGGGGGGTTTATTAAGACGGCTAAGGAATTAATTGGAGTAAAACCTTGAATCTCATTAAACTTTCAGGAGGAATTTGATTAGAATCTAATCTGAGCCTGTTTGGCAGAAGGGACTACAAAGTACAAGTACATCTCCCTCATGGGTCAATGTTTACACTTACACAGTGCGATCCCTATGGGTCCATTTTTACACTCTGTGTTAAATTAAGACTCTGGGTTTCACTGTGTATAGGTTAGAGTGACTGCAGGGCAAATTACAAAGTTTCTGCATTTCTGCTGTCCTTGAAGGTCATGTGAACATGTGCACACAAACACACCACAAATCACACATTCAATTAAAAACTGCAGTAGGCGAGTGCAACATACACGTGCAGAGCAGACCCCACATTGCGTGGCATTTTCTCAACACCTCGGGAATCTGTCCTGGCTGACCAGAGTCCTGTCATTTGAAGACGAGGATCATAGCAGGGGATGTCAGTCCAGTTTAGCTCACTGGCCAGGGCTTCCAATGACCCCCGTCAACCCTGGCAGCAGAATAGGACAGGAGATTTAAATGGCAGTTCCTCCAAAAATAGATTTGTAAATATGTTGTTATGAACATTTGTGAAAGTATGAAATAGTTTTTTTTTTTGGTATTAATACAATTACATGTTTACAGAGTGATAACATGTATTATAGAGGCTGTTTTTCCATGGATATGAAGGTGTGCCTTGCGATTTTGATTTGCCCTTTGGTGTGCCTTGGGCACAAACCTAGTGGTTTGAAAACCACGAGGTACCGTCCGTGACACACTTTGTGGCCATCGACCTTGTCCAAAAACAGCATTCAGTAGAGAATCTAGAGATATATTATTTCTGTTCTGATAACATGTTTGTCATCATCAATGTGCGTTTACAGCAGTTGCCAATATTTATTTCAATTACAAGTTATGTACTTTCTATGCAACCTGAAAACGGCTTACATCAGCTAATTGCAGTTTTGTCAGTTTGACATTTCCTAGAAAGCTCATAGTATTGTTTTGACAGTTAAAATGTGACAGAGGGGGTGCCTGAGGGCTCAGCCAGTTAGTGTACAGACCATTATGCTCCTAGTGAGAAGGTTGGAATGAATCCAACCCACGTCTTGTCTCTCAGGTCTCTCCTCTCTCTCTGGCCCTTGGTTTCCTGTCTGTCTACACTGACCTATCTGAAATGAAGCATAACATGGCAAAAATAAATCTAAAACAAAAAATTATAATAAAGAAATGACAGAGCACAGACCTAGTCTGCCTGGCTAGGCGCCATTCTTCTTTCAATAAAGAATTGAACCTCAACCACTGAGCGTTGATTGGTTTGAGCGCACACCATCCCCAGTAGAGGTAACTGGCAAAACAAAGCTGCTAGGCTTCATTAATAACTTTTTTGTTTGTTTTATTTCAGGTTAAAAAAGTGTAAATGTATTTTCAGTTGAAAATAGCTCAATGTTGTGGTTAGCCATGGCCATGGGACGAAGTATGAATTAGCCGTAACCACTTTCAACCTGGCGTCCCCATATAATATTGGGTATATAAAAACAGGCAAAACACTTCCCCCAAATGTTAAGATTTTCAAAAATAGCAGAGTTACAAGCTCACAACACATTGCGACGTGACACATTGTGAGCTTGTAGATTGGCCATTTTCGCAATTCATCATACAGGTTTAAGTATTGTGCATATATTGTGATTTGTTTGTAGGACCCTGTTGGCACAGCCACGCCATTATCTCCATAATATAGTGACAAGATGAAAGGAGCCAGAGAGGATGGTGTTATCCAGGCTAGCACAGACCTGCACTGTCTCCCAGTTCCAGTTCACAGTAGCAAGCTGAGGGGATCATGCAAGTTCAAAACACCTGCGTTAGTTGCAGGTACCTGCAACATAATCGTAGCAATACCATCGCTGTCCCTTTGAAGTCCTGTCCTCCCTCCCTTATCTCTCTCTCTCTCTCTCGCTCTCTCTCACACTCACACACGCACGCACGCACGCACACAGAGGAGTGCCCGTCCCTTCCATGAGGACTGATCTGTCAGCTCACCGGTATGCCTACAGGGACACATAATGTGGTCTCACACTGTGTGTGCACACACAGTATACACGTGCACGCACTCAAGCCTGCACGCACGCAGTGGTGGAAAGTAACGAAGTATATTTACTTAAGTACTATACTTAAGTACAATTTTTAGGCATTTGTACTTTACTTGAGTACTTCCAATTTCCAATACTTTTACTTCTACTCCACTACATCTTAGAGGCAAATGTTGTACTTTTACCCCCCCCCCCCCCCACAATTGTTTGAAAACTTTAGTAACTAGTTGCTTTTCAGATATAAATTATGATATTATAGAACATACATTAACCACTTTAGCCCTATTTCATACATACAGTAGGCTATTTGAAAATAGCCGATCTACAAGCTCACAACGCGTCGCATCGCGACGTGTTGTGAGCTTGTAGATCTGCTATTTTCAAATATTTTAGTACATTTACTTTTGGTACTTTAAGTACATTTTGATGCCAATACTTTTGTACTTTTACTAAAAAGTAAAAGTTACATTTTAAGTAAATTTTGAGTTCTGGACTTTTACTTGTAAGGGAGTATTTCTATATTGCAGTATTGGTACTTTCACTCAAGTAAAGAATTTACTTGAGTACTTTTTCCAACACTGCACGTACGCCCACACGCACGCAGACCCGCACGCACACTCACACACACCCCCACCATTCAAAGAGCACCAGTGTCTTGTTTGGCTCTCTGATAAAGGTCTGGGAGGCAGACTGGCTCTATGGGGATTCTGACAGCGGCCCACAAAGGCCCCCCGTGACTGCCTGTGGCACCACCTCCCCCCCCCCCCCCCCCCCACAACCAGCCAGCATTGTGAAGAGGGCAGGGGCACAGCTTGACCTCTCATGCCCTGCCGATCCAACTGCCAATCAAGCAGCACACACACACACACGCCCTTTCCATTTATGTTCACCAGGGTGGTGGTTGTCACTGCTTCACCCTGTATCACTCTGGCTTTTCCCCCCCTCCCCTTCTCTGATATTTGGCCCCTGTTGTTTTGTTCTGTCTCCCTTCCTCTACCCTTCAGCGTTCAGTTGTCATGATTTACTTTTCTGAAGTTTTGTTTGTTTCCTCATAGCAATGACACAGGCACAACATCTGTATACCAACGCATACATTACTTCAGCACCAGCAATGACAGACCTCACATGAAGTTGTGGTGGGAACTAGCGAGTAGAAACAAAGCAATAGTCTCGACATGGCACTGCATACATGCAGCATCTTCTGTTGCTAGAACAGGACTAATTGGGAGGGCTCCATAACCTCAGTACTGAAACATCAGCAAACCTCATCTGTCATGAAATGTTAAAAAAATGTTTTTGCTTGTTGAAGTTTATTTTACTGGCTCTTTGTTTGTGCTATGTGTATCCATTGCATAACCAGATCTTAAAAGATCACAACCTGAGGAAATAGCATTAAGAGATAGATTGCAATCCTCATCTGACCTGCTAAGACTGTGTATAAACAAATGGCTCATTTTATACAGTACTTGAGACCAGCCTCGAAAACATGCCGTTTGCAAGCATATTAACTGGCTGGCTGCTTTTCATCTGGTAATGTATAAAGGAATGTAAAAGAATGAATTCCCCTTGAAATCAACAGTGGAACCTTTCACTGAGGCCCAGGCAGTAATTAGTTGCTTGACGTGCAATGGTGGTACTCATCTTGTTGGGGTCTTTATTAAATTCAATTATGTTATTGTATGTGCTAAAGGGAGGTCATTGAACTTTAAGCTTCAAGTCTCCTGTCGACTTAGTCCATTGCCATGGATTTTGAGTTGAGTCAACATGAGTATGTGGGTGGTGTATGTGAATTCAAATTAGAATTTTGTGGCTAAATCTTAGGAGCTTTAAAATGGGCTAATCTCTGACAAAGCCACAATGACATTCATTCACTTCCTCACATTAAGACCACTACAGATTTGTGTGGGAAAGCGGCTGGAGTGAATGCACTTACTGATAGTATAGGAAGTGTTTCATTTTCCAAGGAAATGTACAGGACCTCTGCTGTGATTGTTTTAAGTCTGTTAAATGTGAAGAGATCAGTCCTGAATTAAATTAAATATTTTTTTAATGCCGATGACTTTGTTTAAATTATGATGGCCGCCATAGTAAGATTCCCAATGTGTCTATCCTTTAATAGCTAAAAGTAGCTACCTCAAAATTCTAAAATTAGCAAGACACGGCAAGAAAGTTACTGTGAACCTTAGCGAGTTAACCTCATTTCAGACATCAGGGGTGGAGAACTACCCATAAATCAAGCATGTACATCTCAGAAGGCCATGCGTCTCATTATTCTCAACTTTACAGGCTTTACGCTAAATGGAAAACAAAACAGGGCGTTTAATAAGTTGTGAACTATTTATCTTTGACATTTGGACTTTAACAACTTGAGCTGCTGACTTACAGTATGTTGATAATACTCTTCCTATTAGATTTGTCTATGGCTTTGGCAGCCTTTTGTGTGAATATGCCTTTTAAGTGCTACTGAACTGTAAAAACCTCCCTCATAGCTATCTTATTTATCTTATCTTTCAGCTGAAAAATAAATAAATATTAAGGCAATTCGGATGTATTAGGTTGTTTTCATTAGTGAATTACAGGACTTCCAGAGGATGTAGAGGTAGAGAGATGTAAGAAAGGCCGTGAGGCAGACTTGAACCAGTGACTTCCTAAGTGCAAGGCATAGTACATGTCTGTGTGTCTCAGCCTACTGAGGCACCAGGCTGTCTACCGCCTAGCTTCCCATTTTGTGTCCGGGAGAAGTTGAGTCAGAGGCCGGCTGCCTGGTTGACACCAGACAATTATTGTATGGCTCATCAAGAGAGGCGGCCAATCAGATTAAAGCGCACGGCTGTTTCGCACGCAATAGGCAGAAAAGCGGACATTGATAGAGGAGGAGAGAGTGAGAAGCAGAAGTGCTGAGCGACGAAGGAAGGAACAGAAAGTTTGAGCCAAGTGAGCCAAATTAAACAGCCTCTGTCAATGTTTTAACCAGCCAACCAACTTTTAACAATAGAACCATGGTTGGTTGCCTGCCAAAGACACTGATAGTGTAGACAAACGTACGGGACAGTGTACAAATAGTTCTGCGCCGACCTGGCACGAATTAAAACAAAAGGTGTCACCAATGCAACTCGACACTGTTGCAAAATACAATTAATAGAGCCGAGATAAGGCACGGAATAGCATGGGGTGTTCATGGGAACCTGGGGCACTGGGGCAGTGTATAAATATGCGTGGGTACGGAGTTGTGTGCGTGTATTTTTTCTGTGTGCGTGTGTGAACATTCATTAAGTCCCAGGCTGAAGCACGCAGTCTGCAGTGGAACAAGTGTATTTGCTCTGTGGGTGTTTGCAGAGTGGAATATGGCAATCCCAGCCAGGACACACTGTTCGTACTTCAGCAAAGTAACATCATGAAACTACCCTGTCTTTCAGTGACTCATTCACTCCCTGCATCTCTCCCTCTCACTCTGTCTCTGTCTCTCTCTCTCTGTCCCCCCCTCTCTCTCTATGTCTCTATTCCTGTCTCTGTTTTCTCTTTCTGCCCCCGTTGACCCCCTCTGTCATTCTCCTCCTTTTCTCTCCCCGTGTCTTACAATGAAACAGAAACACCCTGGAGCTTCAGAGTGAAGATACAACCGACCTTGACCTTGACCTTTGGCAATGAGTTTTTTTTTTTACTCCTGTAAAGTGTACAGCTGTGGGAGGACCATCTAAGTTGCTGTGTTGTGTCTCATAATATGTGATAATTAACTATATGACATTATTGTCAGATATTTTGTTATGGATTTAATATATACATTTTGATGGCCTTCTGTTGTGATTTGATGGTGATACATTGTATTGAGTCATTGCGGATAGAGTGACAGACAGCCTAATTACAATAGTTTGGCAATCACTTCGCGGCTCATCTAAAAATGAGCTAAATAGCAGTTTTATGAGTGCTGGTGAGTCACAGCATTGCTAGTGATAAAGTCAGGTCCTCTCTGGTAACCCCTCTTTTACAACACTGGCTCCTTTTACTTGTTATTGTTAAGGAAAGAGTGCAGCTTACACAATTGTGAGTGTGTGGTGTCTAGAATGTGATAGAATTCAAAGCGGTTTTGAGCTACTTTCAGTGAAAGAGAGGCACTTTTCAAATGGGTTTTATTTAGTTTTGAGCTTCAGTTCATTTAGGTGGAACTCTCAATTATTTAGATTGGAAAACCAATGTTTAGTTGGGCTGCACAGCAACAGAAGAAGCCACAACTAAACCTTTCGTCATGCATCTGTTTAGCGCTACTACCACAACAAGAAGTGGGCCGTATGCTCATTAAAGCAGCCTTTCCACTGCATGGTACTAGCTCCACTCGACTCGCTTTACTTAGTTTTCCACTACAGATAGCGCCAGAGGAATGGGCTCACCTAAATCAGTAAGGGCCATCCTTTGAGGTGAAAATGAAGGTGCCCAATACATTCTACGCCAATCCATGGCATAGCATTTTCAAGTTTTCAAGATAAAGTGTTGGACAGACAGACAGACAGACTGATCGAAGAACATACCCATCCTGCTGCTAGCAGGGCTAGAATGAGTTGACTCATGGACCTGTGGAATAATTACATCTCTATGGGTTTGTAATCCCTACTGTGTCTTTTGTGTGTCATTGAAAAGTGTGACTTTTCAAAAGTCACATGGCAACAGCACTTGCCACATAGTTTCCCCACCATTGTTCATTTGGCCCTAATAGCTGCCTGGCTGGCAGGAGTTGAGCTATATTATTAGCTTTGTATGGGTTTGACCTTGACCTTGAACAATCCACTTATTTGGCTTATGATTTTTAAGGGTACCCTTGTTGTTCTGGTAAGCCAAGGCGACTGGAGCTCACCCTCTCATTGTTTCCTTATCGTAGTGGAAGGACATTTTTGACAGGAGTCAAGTGTTTTTTTTGTAGTTAATGACTGACCAGGCCAAATCAGAGAACAATAATAGTACCGATAAGAGAGAGGCACTTCAGAAAAATGACAAATGTTGCACTTACAATAGGCTTATTTCATTAAGTGTTGTAAAATACCTGTGTCCTGCCAGAGCTTTGCCTCTATTTGCATATGTATTACTAATACAAGGTGGGGTACTTTTTTGCATGCACAGTAACATCAGCTACATTGGTTGTAGTTAGTTAGTATAGCGATTTCTTCCCCATTGAAATACTAAAAGCAGTTCTTGAATGTAGAATTCCATCAGCACCTATAACCTGCGCTGAATTTCCTACATACATAATATTGTGCTATTTGTTGTTTGTTTGTTTAACAAGGAAGTTACTGTGTTACCTATTTTTAAGGAAACCTTGACCAAGGAATGTAGTGAAGTCTACCGTATATAGGTCATGTGGCTTGTTCTACTGTGGAGTATACTATAAATGGAAGAGGATAAGATGACTATAAAAGCCTAAAATGTAAATTGTATAGAAGTGTTCTTTACATCATGTTAATACTGTACAAGCTGTTCCTTATAATAGGCCATGTGGCCTTGCAGGTAACAATATTGATTCTACTAGTCTACTACAGTTTGAATGCAAAACTGCTATTTTTAGGTTTTAAACGTGAATCCCGGCCAGCGTATTGCGGGTGGATGCAGCTAGTTGACGGGGGGGGGGGGGACCCAGTGACGTTAGCGTGCTACTCTCGCATTCGAGCCAACCGCAGCCAACATGCTGACTCGCCTCGAATTTTACATTAATGGTTTCTGCCGATGCACTTCCCAGCATTTACGTCACTGCTGCAGCGAGGGGGGACACTCCTTAGATATGGGTCAAGTCTGGCTGCCGGCTGATGCCAAATATGCTCTGCCTGCCCGGCCGTGGCAAAGCATTCGGCTGTCTAGATCTGTAGGGTTTGACAGATATAGGTCTGCGTGCCTCCTTCAGTTTGTACAGCTCACAGGGCTCCTCAGTTGAGTTTGATTTGCGAAAAAGATTGTCAACCACGTCATTGTGCCATAACCCATTGCAATATTGGCCGTGGGCTTGTGTTACATAAACATGTAGCATGTTATCGAATGCAAACACAGCAGCTACACAGCAACATTACAATTTTTTGTAATGTTATATTATATATTGGCAGAATCCGCTTTGTTTGGGTTTGTTTATGTGCTAAGAGTGACTTTGAGATCAGTTTCACTGTGCAAGTCATTGAGGACACGGTTTTGGAATATCAATTTCTAATCAAGGGAGCAACTAAACCTACGCAAAACCTTTACCAAAGTCTCATTTTGATTTAAAGGCTGCAGGGCCTTCTTTCAACCATAAAATGGTATTAAATGTTGAAATATATTATTATATTGGTCAAGTGCAATCCCTAAAAAGAAACATTCCGTATACATACCCGTACCTTTTGGTCTGCTGCATGACCTACATATAATTTAAACCTTTCAGACACGAGCACGTGTGAGCACACGCTCGCATGCACGCACACTTTCACAGCACATTCACAGTGCTGCAAAAGACAGGCCAAAGTAATCAATTACCCGCGGGGAGGGCTGAGACATAAGCCTCTCGGAGGCAGCAGCCAAATTAAATTTCCTGCCCCCTCGTAGGTCTGGTAAAACCATGTTAATGGCTTCCGGCTCCCATGCATTAAGGCCCCACTGTGGCACTCACACTCGTTTGTATCTGCCACTGCCTGTCTGCCTGCCTGATGCACTGCTGCAGGGAGGCACCTGTGTGTGTGTGTGTGTGTGTGTGTGTGTGTGTGTGTGTGTGTGTGTGTGTGTGTGTGTGTGTGTGTGTGTGTGTGTGTGTGTGTGTGTGTGTGTGTGTGTGTGTGTGTGTGTGTGTGTGTGTGTGTGTGTGTGTGTGTGTGTGTGTGTGTGTGTGTGTTGTGTGTGTGGTGTGTGGGTGGGTGTGGGGGTGTGTGTGGTGGGGGCTCTAAATAACATTGCACGCATGCATACGCAATACAGTCAGTGGTGGAAAAAGTACTGCTTTACTTAAGCGAAAGTATCAATACTGCAATGTAGAAATACTCTGTTAAAAGTAAAAGTCCGGAATTAAAGATTTACCTGAGTAAATGTACAAAAGTATTGGCATCAAAATGCACTTGAAGTAACAAAAGTAGAAAGTACTCATAATGCAGAATGTCCCATTTGACAAGTTTTCAAATGTATACAAATCTTTGGAAAATAGCAGATCTACAAGCTCACAATGCGTCGCAAAATTGTACTTAAGTACAATACTTGAGTAAATGTACTTAGTTACCTTACGCCACTGAATACAGTACATGTAGAGAGATAAACATTGAGAGACAGACATGCGCACATACACACAGACACACAAATATATACATTTATACATAGATAGACATAGATGCACATGTATTGACTGACGCACATGCAGCACAGAATGAGAATGACTTTTAAAGCTGACTGCGTTGTGTGTGTGTGTGTGTGTGTGTGTGTGTGTGTGTGTGTGTGTGTGTGTGTGGGTGACATTAGGAATGGAACAGGCAATTGGACTCAGGCAAGCACAAAAACAGGCTTTATCTTGTTTGGATGCCTGGGTCCAGGATCAGGGTTATTTTCAGCTTACTTCAGTTGTTTCTTTTTTTTCTCTCCTTCGCCACATTCGGAAGTGAATCATCTGAGGTGTGAAAAGCTTCTATAAGTAAAAAACAACAACAACCACCTATCGTTGTCGTGGTAACAGGATGTTAGCCAACATGGACTAAACCAGTGGTTCTCAAAGTGGGGCCCGTGGACCCCCGGGAGACATTTGAGGGGGTCCCGGGGGGTGCCCAGATTTTTTGTTTTGTTAAAGATGGAGTGCCATGATATTTTTCAACCCTAAAACCTGATCATAAGGTATTATTATTATGTAAGGATTTTTTTTCAAAAAAAAAAAAGTGTACAGAAATTGTTAAAAAAAATGTTTTTATGTGGACACGCCTCCAGTTCATTAAGTATGCCTGGTTCTCACCTTAGCACCTCCTCCACCACCTTAGCACCACCCACCTGTCCTAGTCCCTCCTCCTCCTCATGCCCACACCTGTTGTGTTGTGATAATGAGAGGGAGGGTATGTTTTCTGGGGGCTCTGTGATGTCACTATGCCACTATGATGTCAGAGAAGACATGAAACACCATAAAACCACCAGCGGGGGCCTTAATGAAGTTCTATCAACCTCATAGACACATGAAAAACAGAAAAAGTGCAAAACCATGGCACCACCTCTTTAAATTGGCATAAAAATCAGTTTAACCACTGAACCTTTCATACTTAGGCTGTTTGAAAATAGCTGATCTACAAGCCCACAACGTGTGGCGTTGCGACACGTGAGCTTGTAGATCGGCCATTTTCTGAGAAAATACAGGAATAATTGTGGAATCGTTTAAAAAAAATGTCTACTCTTATGGGGTCCCTGGCACACAAACAATCTTTTCAGATGCGGGTTTGTGGTCAATTTGGGGGTCTTTGACACTAAACAAGGTGTAATGTAGCTGCCATGAGGGCTATAGGACGGGATGTGTGTCAGTCATGATGTGGGTTCAGGGACACCAGAACTCACTGCTGAGCAAGCTGTACTGTGGGCATCATACACCTAACATGCGAAAATGCTCGACAAAGTACAGTAGATAGGGCATAAGTGTTAAGATGGCAGGAAAGCAAAGGGAAGTAACCTGACACCGTCAAATGGAAGAAGCTTGCGATACACTTTCGTTTCACAGCGTACTTCCATCTGAGACTCCGTAGGCAAAATCGATGACAGACGGTTTTTCTTTTTTTTCAAGCTACTAGGCAGGTGATTGGATGATCCCGCCCCTAGCAGCCGCTGATTGGTTCGGAAACGCAGCGACCGGGGCAGCTCAACTCCCTGTGCAATCCCAGACGTAATCTGCCGAGGGCTAAAAGTGCGATGCGATTTTGCAAAGGCAGATTCGTCTGGAACCAGGCTAAAAGGGAAGGGCACTCGTCCTAATCTCTGATGTTCACAGGTGCACCAATCAAACCAGCAAATAATAATGAACTAATCCAGTGGTTCTCAAACTTTTTCATGTCAAGGACCCCCAAATTGACACTTATTAGCCCGCGGACCCCCATTTGAAAAGATATGCCAGGGACCCCCATAAGAGAAGATTTTTACGGCTCTAGCAGTGATTCTCAACCATTTTAAATTCAAGGACCCCCATTTTGACATGCATTAGGCTACGGACCCCCATTTAATGGCATTTCTATCTCTTGGACCCCAATTTGTATTGTAAAATCTATGTTATTTTAACAAATGGAGCCAAATGGACCCGTTAGGGTCCATTTGGTTCCATTTGTACACTCTCAGATGTACAGACCCATAAGGGTCCATTTGGTTCCTAATCTATCATTTAGCTTGGGACCCCCTGGAACTCCCTCAAGGACCCCTGGGGGTCCCCGGACCCCACTTTGAGAACCAATGAACTAATCAACGTCAAACTGATTCTTTTTTTGTGCAATGGCTATGGGAAACATAAATGCGTCATTGTCACTGCCTTCCTTAAACTCCCTTTCATTCTGCGTAATTAAGACTGGCACAGTTGATGAATGAATGAGTCACACTTGTCTTCACCCTCACCCCACTCTTCCGCTCTCCCTGTCTTCTTCCATCGTTATGCTCTTTGAGGTTGTCTGACTGACATGTACAGACACACGGTGGCTCTGGTGAATTTGTGCGTGTGTGTGTTGTCTGTTTTTTTTGTGGTTGTCTTCGTTTCTACATAATAATAAATATTTCTGCTCGCGTCTTTGTGAATGGTCTGTGTGTACGGGTGTACACGGCACGTGTTGTCTCGGTATGCGGCTAACCCTCAGCCTTAACTACGGTATCGCTGCACTTCATAGGAAGCTGCAGCAGGCTTAACCTCCGCGATGACTCATCGTAGGCATGGCATCATTATGTAAGTGTAAGGAAGGGGAAAGAGGGCAGAGCTGAGCAATACTGTTGGAAACGCTACTAGTGGCAGTCACCGGTGTTGCCAGAGTTTGCAAGAGAAACAAGCGGATAAGTAGGTTGGAGAGGCTTATTGTCGGTATCAGCCGAGAACGCGGGAGTCTATCCCCGTTGCAATGCGCTAGACCCGTGGTAGATGGATTGCTGAGGTGGAGCGTCACACCTACCATCAGCTCCCAGTACCTACCGAATGACTTGCCACACCCAAGCCGTGCAGCTCATACGCTGAGTTGGTGTTGCCCGGGATCGAACCCATCTCGAAAGGCGAGAGCTCTAGCGACTGAGCTGCCCGGACAAACCTGGTCCCTGACATGAAAACCTGCAACTACCAATATATTACAAGCGACTTTACAGAAAAACAAGCCCAAAGTCGTTTATAATAAGCGGACTTGGCAACACTGGCAGTCATGCATTGTGAGCTTGTAGATGTTCTCTGTCATTATACTACAATGAGCGTGTATGACAATAATCTAGCTAAACTACATGGTTATACAACAGAGAGTCATTGTAATTGGTCAAAGCCATGCTCCAGTCATGTTGCATAATTCCTATAAATGGCAGGTGTCAGTGTGACTGCATTGTATTTGAGTGTGTGGGTGGTCCTTTCCACTTTGTAGTTGGCAGAGTGGGTGAGGCGTGTTCAATCAAAGAATGGCTATGAGACAGTTGTTGTCTAACCCAGTGGTTCTCAAACTTTTTCATGTCAAGGACCCCCAAATTGACACTTATTAGCCCGCGGACCCCCATTTCAAAAGATATGCCAGGGACCCCCATAAGAGAAGATTTTTTTACGGCTCTAGCAGTGATTCTGAACCATTTTAATTTCAAGGATCACCAGTTTGACATGCACTAGGGCTACAGACCCCCATTTAATGGAATTTCTATCACTTGGACCGCAATTTATATTGTAAAATCTATGTCAATTTAACTCTGAGAGTGTACAAATGGAACCAAATGGACCCGTGAGGGTCCATTTCGTTCCATTTGTACACTCTCAGAGTTATAGATCCATAAGGGTCCATTTGGTGCCTAATCTATCATTTAGCTGGGGACCCCCTGGAACTCCCTCAAGGACCCCTGAGGGTCCCCGGACCCCACTTTGAGAACCAATGGTGTAACCACATGAACCCTAGCATCCCAATTCTGGGCATGTCATAATAGGTGAACCGTTGAAACGCATTGTGAGCTTGTAGATTGGCTTGTTTTCGGTGAAGAGAGTATAGAGGGAAAAAAAGGAGAGGATATGAATTATGGAAGCTACTCAGAGCCACGGTTTCAGTCCTGCTGCATGGAAAATAACAGAATCAGCTGAGCCAAAACATGGTCCCACGTATCATCCTCCAAACCCTGTCTGACTTCACCAGTGCAGCTTTGCGAGCCAGTAAGAACACACACACACACCACACTGTCATCATTAGTCAAGATGACTGGAGTGGAGGCAGCGACAGCTTTTCAGCAGTGTTGCCAGATTTTGCGAGACAAACAAGCCCAAAAGAAAGCAGCTATAGGCCAGATGTATCATTCACAATGTATCATCAACAACACAACCGCTGTTGAGCACTATATGTGGACATGGCCATAAAACAAAAACAAGTGATCTCTATGCTTGATCACTTGTTCTTGTTTGAGACTTGCTGCTCATGCTATGTATATATACGTGACACTTGCACATTGATTGATCCTGTTGCTTGTACATCCTGTTGCTTATACACATACTTATAATTTTGTATTATTGTCATTCTATCAAAATGAGTATTTTCTTTAATATATTTTTGTTATATGTATGTAGAACAATCTGCGGGACAAGTCCCAACAACATTTCACTGCTTGTGCCTGTATAAGTCAGTGACAAATAAAAACTTCTTGAATCCTGAACACAAATCTGAACACTAATATTTTCAGATGGGGGTCCACGGACAAATACATTCATTTAGGCGGTCCTTGACATGATAATATTTGAGAACCACTGGTTTAAACAACATTAGGAAGCAAGCCCAAATAAGCAACTACACTTTAGAAACAAGCCCAAAAAAATAAAGCAACCCACAACTACCGATCTTCACAAGCGACTTTACAGAAAAACAAGCCCAAAGTCGCTTATAATAAGCGAACGTGGCAACACTGCTTTTTGCTGTGCATGTGACCGACATGTCTTAAAATGTAAATGGAATTAAGCGGTGGCTTCTCCAGCAACAAAAACAAAGCAGAGGCAGAATAAGGGTGGTTGTTTTCACATCCACAGACTCAAAAGTAGGCCACTCTGCAGGTGCCATGTTACTCCCATGCAGAATGGCCCTTCAAAGGAATGACAAGACCAGTGAGACCATAATTTTCAAAAACCCAAACCGGGACCCTTAATCACTTAAATCCGTGGACAACCACCCAGTCTGGTCACCATAGACAAGACTCAACCAGAATAATAAACACAATAGAAAAAAGAAATGTGATAAGAATAGATAATAAAAATAATAGACTATCATCTACTTGAGTCTCAACAAAGAAGATGGTGTTGTGGCCTCTGTGCTTTCACAGAGTCCACTTTGCTAATTTTCCTCAGATTTTTGTTTCCCACTTCCCAATAAATAATTGCAATTGCATATTGCAATTATGCATTTATCATAGGTGATTTATACACACAGGTTATTGTCACAAGGTTTTTATCAACCTGCTGATCTCAACAAATGTCATGTCAGATTCAGGAACACTATGCGTTTTTTTGCTCTTGCAGTTGTTATATGTCTCGGGTTCATCTGCATGTTACTGTGCACGATGAATCAGAGTTCATAGCAGAGCATAGGTCTTCATACTGTGTGTCTTGACTCAGTAGTGTGTGGGTGTGTGGTGTGTGTGTGTGTGTGTGTGTGTGTGTGTGTGTGTGTGTGTGTGTGTGTGTGTGTGTGTGTGTGTGTGTGTGTGTGTGTGTGTGTGTGTGTGTGTGTGTGTGTGTGTGTGTGTGTGTGTGTGGGTGGGTTGGTGGGTGGGGGTGTGTGGGTGGGGGCAGTGTGTCAGTTTGAGTGCTAACCAGGTGATGAGTCATCAACTGTCTCCAGCGGTGCTTCACCACCAGCAGGAACTGGGTCAGTCAGATCACTGAGTCCAAAATGGCTGCTCACCACACCACTCCCTCCCTCTCCCTCTGCATCCTTCTATAAATCACTGCTGTTGGCACCTCTTACGTCCATACTTTAAGCTATTTTGGCTACTTTTGTATGACGCTGTTGTATGAAGAAGTAGGCCGTAACGATATGTTCTCTGCGTATGTATCTTTGTCTCTGTATCTCTCTCCAACTTTATCTCTCACATCGTCACAGTGCTTGCTGCTCACAGTGTCTTTACTCATCTCTCCCTCTTTCTCTCTCTGTGTCTCTGTCCGTCTTTCCGTTTGTTTGTCTGTCTGTCCCTCTCTCTGTCTCTGTTGCTTATACGTTTATTGTCTTAATCTCCACCCTTCTGTCTCTTTTCCCTGTCTCTCTCTAAACCAGGATCCCCTTCGTCTCTCTCTAAACCAGGATCCCCTTCGTCTCTCTCAAACTCTGTCTGTCCATCCGTCTCTCTCTCTTCGTCTCTTCCTGTCCACCTCTCTGTCACCCCTGGCCTCAATCTCTTTCTCTCCTCACACAGTACTTCTCGCAGCGTTTCTCACACTTTGCTGTTCTCTCTCTCTCTCTCTCTCTCTCTCTCTCTCTCTCTCTCTCTCTCTCTCTCTCTCTCTCTCTCTCTCTCTCTCTCTCTCTTTCTCTCTCTCTCTCTCTCCCTGTTCCTCCTCTTCCTACTTCCTTCCTCACACCACTAGGCCCTAACCACACTCAAAGAGTCTTGAAAACTTTTTTTGGCATTGCTGGACAGTTGTGTCATCATTTGGGAGTCAGGTGCTGATGTGAGTTCATTTTTTTAATCTTTGTTCTGAGTTTAGTTTAGTCATTTAGTTGCATCTATTCTAAATGTGTAAAACGGTTACTGTGCCGACCACCCGGCTGATAAGGAGCGGAAAATGTCAACTTATATAAGATCAGTGGTTCTCAAACATTTTCATGTCAAGGACCCCCAAATTGTTTTGTGTTTGGCCACGGACCCCCATCTAAAAAGGTGTTGTGAAAGGGACCCCCCATACAACATTGTGGTTCTTGTTTCAAAAATATTCCAAATACTTAAAACTTTCCACAAAATCAATTGTGCAACCTATAGGATTAGGAAGATTGGAGTCTGGTTGTTTTTTTTTTACCAATTCTGAACAGCAAAAAAGACACATGGGTTTATTGCTAATTGGATTTGAAACACATTCCTAGGTGATTCAAATTTGATTTCTGAAGATGTGTCTCACACTGAAACCTGAGCTCACAACACTGCCATTCGACGTGTTGTGAGCTTGTAGTTCGGCATCAGACATTCAGACATTTTGTGTGTGTGTGTGTGTGTGCGTTTGTGTGCATGCTTATGCGTTCGTGCTTGTTTGAGTGTTTGATTCTGCATATGTGTCAGTGTAGCTGTGTGCTTAATCTCTCAAGACAGATTCTGCTGTTAGCAGAATCAGCAGTACTGCCTTAAACATGTAATGTTGTTGTCAGTAGGAATAAACACAGAAGGACTGAGGAGGAAGTGGAAGTTTAACAGAATGGGTTCCCAGATTGTTGTGCGCTTCACCACTTAAACCCCAGATACATTGTTGACTACACCAGATCTGCACATCTGCAAGCTCACAACGTGTCGCGGTGCGTTGCCTATTATGACATGCCCAGGAAAAGCGACCGTAGGCTTCATGTCGTTGATGTTTACACTCGCAGAGTTAACCCATCCAATCCGGGAACGCATCTCTGTCATTTTTTGATTTCTTTGGCTATTCAGAAACAGCAGATACAAGCCCATAGCGCTCATATGAGCTTGTAGATCTGCTATTATTGAAAAATCTTGAAACGTTTAGCAAACCTTTGAATATATATTCCACAAATGTCTTCGAAATCCTAACCGTTTAAAAAAATATATTATGTTTCTATATCAGTGGTTCTCAAACTTGTTCATGTCAAGAACCCCCTCAAAATGATATGTATTTGGCTGCGGACCCCCATCTCAAAGTATTTTGTTCCAGGGACCCCCCAGAAGCAAAGATTTGAGTTACAAATGTGAACAATATATATTCAAAGATTTACACACATTTTCATGATTTTTCAAAAATAGCAGATCTACAAGCTAATAGAGCGGCACTATTAGCTTGTATATCTGCTATGTTTGAATAGACAAAGACATTTAAAATGACTGAGATGCCTTCCCGGATTGAATGGGGTAAATGAACATTGAGGATTTTACTGTATACACTGCATGTGTTTATGCATGCTAAAGAATGCCAGCTCACTTGTAATTGCGGTGTCCCATCTCTTCTGGTGTTTTGATTGGCCCCAGCAGAGCTGTTTTTTTTTTTTCCCTCCTCTGTTTTTTGATTGACCCTGATTCCCTGGCTGGGCTGGTCTCTGTCCCCACGCCAAGGTGACTGTCCCGCCCACATGTCACTCACAGAGACAGCCACGTCTGAAATAACATTGTACTTTATGACATCCGGCCCGCAGGCTATTTAGGTCCACGTGAGTGTCAGTATCAGTCAGTGTGTGTATGTAACAGGATCTGCGTGTTTTTTTGCGTGTGCATGTGTGCAGTGGTGGACTGGACAAAGTATATACTGAAGTAAATACTCAAATATTCAAAAGTACAACTTACGAAGTACATTTTTAGAAATGTTCAAAAAATGCGCGGCGCGTTGAGAGCTTGTAGATCGGCTATTTTCACTATATTTGAAGTAGGGCTTAAGTGGCTAATTCATCATATATTTTTGTATGTTTTGGTCCCAAGAGTCCCTTCCTAGAAATGTGGAGGAGTCAAAAAGTACAATATCTCTATTTGTAGCGGAGTGAATCAGCTTGCAATACACAAAAAATGTACTTAAGTACATTACTGAAGTAAATGTGTGTGTGTGTGTGTGTGTGTGTGTGTGTGTGTGTGTGTGTGTGTGTGTGTGTGTGTGTGTGTGTGTGTGTGTGTGTGTGTGTGTGTGTGTGTGTGTGTGTGTGTGTGTGTGTGTGTGTGTGTGTGTGTGTGTGTGTGTGTGTGTGTGAGACAGAAAGACAGAGGGAGGGAGAGACGGAGATAAAGAGGATGTTGCCACTTCCTCAAAGCCACATCAACCGTCTTTTCACTTCCTGCTCGTCTTTCAACAGAAGCGTCTTAAAAAGCATCAACACGCCACACCTCCATCACACACCCACATCCTGTTAGATCACATCAGCGTACTGTACGTGTGTGTGTGTGTGTGTGTGTGTGTGTGTGTGCTTGAGAGTGTGCCAGTTTGTTTGATGCCGTACCTGCTTTCGTGAGAGATGCTGAGATATGGCGTGTGTGCGTTTCTCTGCTTCCTAAAGTACGAGTGTTGCACGTCTGGCCACTTAATAGTGTACAAGATAAGGTGTAGGTATGTGTGTGTGTGACGCACATGTGTTGTGTATTTGCCTCACTTGTATGCGTGTGTGAGTGTGCGTGCGTACGTGCGTGTACACTGCACCAGCAGAGCGAGAAATTTCATGGGTGTGTGACAAAAATGACTGAGGCGAATGTAACAGTATACCTTCACAGGCTGCTCTACCTATCACCTGACTTACTTTTAACCCATTCAATCCGGGAACACATCTCTGTCATTTTAGATTTCTTTGGCTATTCAAAAAAAGGAAAAAATAGAAAAAAATATTATTTTTGAAAAATGGTAATTTCTTTTTCAAATCTTTGAATATATATTTTTTAAAGAAAACATTTGTTAACTCAAATCTTTGCTTCTGGGGGTCCCTGGAACAAAATATTTTACAAATGCTTAAAATATATATTCAAAGATTTGTGCAAATGTTCCACGATTTTTCTGAAAAATTGCATATATCTGCTATTTTTTGAATAGCCAAAGAAATCTTAAAATGACACCGATGCGTTCCCGGTCTTAATGGGTTAAAGGTCAAAGGCGAGGGACAGGGGTGGCGGGGGGGCGGGGAGGGGGGGGTGCAGCTGTTGGCTGATGGTTACCACCAGAGGAAGTGGTCGACTGTACTTATCCAGGATGTTCTAATTTGATATGAGTCCGGACGTGGCTTTCTTCAGCGGTCAGCCTTTTCATGTGCAGCCGTCCACATCCTTCGGCGAACACAAAATGGAGAGAGATAAAAGAGAAACAGTGTTGGAGAACGAAAAAAGAAAGGCCAGTGTTTCCTGCCAGATAGCCATGCGTTTTCGCCATTTCCCAACGAAGCTTCACGGCCGCACGCATCGTTAAGATTTTTAACCACTTAAACCCTATTTAAAGAAATGGCTAAAATGGTCGATCTACAAGCTCACAACGCGACGAGTTGTGATAATATACTGTATTATGACATGCTCAAATTAATGACATGGCCACAATACTGATGCCAGGTTTAAAGTGGTTAAAGACACGTTACGAAATATTGTAGCGTCCAGGAGAAAATAGCTCTTAAAACCATCGTCTCTTCATTGGTCAATAACAGGCTTTTACCATTTCATATAATTCCGTCCCACATTTTATGAGCGCTCTGTGAGTTTTCTTGTCCCTGTCATCAGTGTAAAGATGGACTCGTAATGGTCCAAAATAATGGTCCACTTCCATTAGTGACACATTTTGCACTGAAAACAGCGACTCCCTTCTCAGTCCGTCTGTTTTACCATCTTGTGCTTGACTCTTCTTTTCTTATGCCTTAAAGTTCAGCTTGACGTGGTTGTTTATGTGTGAGCTTGTGTCGGGTCACTGAGCAGAAATGCCAGTGGATCATGATGCAGTGCTAATATGAAGCATGATCTGGCGGTGTGTTTACCAGAGAGTTAGTCTTAACTGGACTTAACTCCACGTGGTACCAGCTTCTGCTGCACGTTCCCACCGCCAGCCTGCTGACCATGACTGGTCAACCCAGCTCTGTGTGTGTGTGTGTGTGTGTGTGTGTGTGTGTGTGTGTGTGTGTGTGTGTGTGTGTGTGTGTGTGTGTGTGTGTGTGTGTGTGTGTGTGTGTGTGTGTGTGTGTGTGTGTGTGTGTGTGTGTGTGTGTGTGTGTGTGTGTGTGTGTGTGTGTGTGAGAGTGTGTGACTGAGAGAGGTGGGTGTTTCATCTGATTATGTGTGTCCTGTGGTGGTGGGTGAGGACAGTTTAGTATCTGCTTGGATTTCCACTAAGGATTTCCTCCTCCCATGGTGCCCTGCAGCGTTAATTGATGAACTAACAGGAAGCACTGCCCATTGCATCAGAGGACCAAGTAGAGGCCACTCGCTCATAACCGCCATGCCAACGGCCTCATTCAGGGGAAGGGAGGTGCAGTGTACGTGATGGAGGGTTCACACACACACACACACACACACACACACACACACACACACACACACACACACACACACACACACACACACACACACACACACACACACACACAATTTCTCTCACAGAAATGAGGGCGGCCATAGCTGAATTGGCAGAAATGCCGCCTGGGAAACAGAAAGTCTCTGGTCCATCCCCGTTCTATGAGTCGAAGTGTCCCTGAGCAAGACGTTTAACCCCTAACTGCTCCCTGGGTGATGTATTAATGGCACTTACCCACTGGTCCTAATAGGTAGGATGGGGTAAATGCAGAGGACATTTCATAATACAGAATGTGCAACTGTACCGTCACAAAAAACAAAGAAAAGATTGGGGACCATATTGTTATATTATTGTAGAAATATGTGTTTACCCAAACGCATGCATATACTGACATACGGTACATGCACTCATCTGTGTATACAGATGCAAACTCTCTGTGTACCTTACTCTTTTGTTTTATAGTTTATAAGGTTGGACACTGTTTAATAGCAGTTAAGATTAAACACTGTATAATAGTTGTTAAGATTAGGCAGGTTTGGTCATTTCAAACAGGATTAAAATATATATATATATATGTATTTGCAGGCTATCTGCAGGAAGAGAAAGGCTGTAGTTTCTGTTAGCCAATGAGACACAGAGTGAGTAGAAATGGTGCCATCTAACAATGAGCATTAGTGAGGACCAATTATATGAAGATTAGGTTAGAAATGGGTGAAGTGCTCCATCAAGGTTATAGGCACCGTTTAATAGTGGGTAAGTTCAGTTCAGGTTAGTGTTAAATATTTGGGATGTGGTTATGGTGGGGTCAACAAAGTAGCACGATCTGCATTTTATTGTGCAAGAAAAACATTAGATAGTGATTGTGTGACGGGAGGGAAGTTTTGTACGTGTCCAACTGCAGAGCCATGCATTCGTGACATTCACACTCACGTACTCACCTCTTGTTCTTCTTTTCACCTCATTCATGCACTCAGGCTTTCTCTCATACACCTCCTTCCTTTCAGATCCTGTCTTAATGCCAGTCACATGCACATGCATTCACGCCCACACACTCTCAATAAGCACACATGCCTTGTTCGTTTGTTCCTTAGTTTTTGTCTACCCCCCCCCCCCCCCCCCCCCCCACACACACATCTTTTAGTGTTCTCTGTTGTTCATCCTGTCATTATTTCAATGTGTCTTTCTCCACCATGTCATCACGTGTTTCCTAATGCCTGATATGAACTTGGTTGCACGCTGTGTCGTGCACCAGAAGTAGCTGATCTATAAGCGCGCAACATGCTTGTAGATCGGCTATTTTCAGTGCACGAGACCTGCATGCAACTAAGTGTAAATCACTCTTTTGACGCTCAGGATGAGCTTTACCGTGTAATTGCGAGTGTCTGTGTATTCACCCCAGCAACTGATCCAAGCAGCCACTAGAGTCCTGGTTGGGCCATTGTTAAGACCCACTCAGCCCAAAGAGCTCATGCATATTCCCATTTGGAGAGTGTTGCACAACTTGTGAATGTATGTTGTTATATTCCAGCTTATTTGGATCATTGTGTGTTTGTACATGTGTGTGTGTGTGTGTGTGCGTGCCTGCGTACAATACGTGTGTGCATGCGTGTGTGTGTGTGTGTGTGTGTGTGTGTGTGTGTGTGTGTGTGTGTGTGTGTGTGTGTGTGTGTGTGTGTGTGTGTGTGTGTGTGTGTGTGTGTGTGTGTGTGTGTGTGTGTGTGTGTGTGTGTGTGTGTGTGTGTGTGTGTGTGTGTGTGTGCTTGGGCAATGGGCACATGTATTTGTGCATTCAAGTTTCTGTGCATATGTGTAAGTAAGTATATTTCTGTATGTGTGTGCCTGAGCGTGCACACATACAGTACCTGTACATGTGTGTGTGCTTGCATGCACATTCAGTACCTGTGTATTTCTGTGTGTATGACTGTGTGCATGTGAGTGTGTGTGTGGAACGGATGGCCACGCGGGCAGATCAGAGATTCAGTGTTTAGCAGTAACAGGGCTCCAGGTCTGTAAACACAACACCTAATCAAGAGCCCACCTGTGCCCACTTCAGAGGCAGGACACAGCACTACCTACACTCAATGCCATGTAAGGGAGGAACTGCCTACCAGGCACATTTAAATATAGTACCTTTATTGAAAGGATAACCCCTTGAGATTTTGAGGGGGTCCTTATCACAAAGATACAGAGAACAATAGACAGAACAATACAACAAATACATCCATGCATACATAAACAAGGACAAAAACAAAATCTCTCCTGAAACTGTCCGCTCCCAGCCCACCTGATCACCCACAAAGTAAGACATCATGCATTAATGTACCCATGTAAAGCTAAATGAACAAAAACAAAAGCAAAAACTACAGACCGTTACATACATGCACATGCGGTAACATGCATTAACATGCCCATACAAATACACAGGATACAAACATGCATGAAATTGATTTGCAGTGCATTTCATATGATTCACAGGACGGATTATAGAAGACAGAGAAAACAATCAGAGGCATTTAGAAGCAGTAGCAGGTTATTTGAAGATGAGTAAGGATAGATGCTTTAAACTTTAAAGCATCTGTCCTTACTCATCTTCAAATAACCTGCTCCTTTAAAGTTTAAAGTCTCTGATGAGTGTAGTTGTACTACAAAGCCAAAGAATATTAATTAACTGCATGGGTAGTGAAACTGTGTGTTTAATAGCATTTATGTGTCGATATGATTTTTGGTTGAATGTTAAACACCTCGGGAAGCGTACAGTATCTCCGCCAGGCCAGGTGGCCTGCCCAGGGCTGTGTTGCAGGCAGAATAGTGACATTGGCATTGTTGCAGTCTCTCTGTCGCTCTCTGTCTGTGCCTGTGTGGGATGCACGTGTACGCGTGCACAGCTTTCTGTGTCTCTCTCTTTGTTTGTGTATAGTACACGTGCACACATCATACTCGAGGTGCCCGCCATGTCTCTTGTTTTTGTCTGTGTGCGCACCACCCGCCTTTTTCCTGGTCCCCCTTAATGGCGTCTGCACGTCTCCCGTACACAGTGCGCCGACGTACGTGCGCAGCGGCAGCTTGCTTGGCGTTCCCCGGCTCCCACGTGCACTCTTCACGTGCACCGTCGGTGCCGGGGGGCCTGCAGCCCCGCGCGGCCCCCGCTGCCCTCTCGCATTAGCACGTTTAGCTAGTTTCCTCTGCTCCCGTGCCAACTTCTGCTCTCCTCCGGACGCCCACTCTTCTCCCACCGGAC
>NC_139943.1:22247684-22272684 GCF_963454915.1 Gymnoscopelus microlampas
CTGCCCATCTGTCTGACATAATGCTCCACTATGAGCTTTGGGTACTGTGTCCAGAATGGTGCTATGTGGTGACATGCTTCTACCTACAGTATCATGTTTGTTTTTATGTTGCTTAGGTCTGTATTCAGGCCGGGTTCCATTTGCAAACAAAAAGAAACAAAGAGGGGGGCATTTTCTTGTAATAATACCAATTATTATTATTTGTACAACATAGGGGAAATATACATTTTTGAATGTTAAAGAGAAATGATTACAAATGTTGACAATTTTGACCAAAATAGGGACACCAAGGTTGATGTGGTTAATACATAAATCTTTTATTAAATTGTTAAATTGTGATATGATCAAACATAAATATCAAGCTATATTGTATCAGACAGTCTACATCTCCCAAAAGGAAAGGCGTGTATTCACTTCAGTCTGACCAGAAGCAGGGATAAAGGATATCCCCACATGGATTGCTGGTGGTGTTTAACTGCAGATACACATTGCCCACTCATTGTATTTTGATGTTTTCACTGTTTGTTTTGGTTGCCCAAAAACATCCCCGGCTACCGAAACAAACAGTGAAAACACCTAAATACAGTGAGGGGGGAAATGTGTTTCTGCTGGTAAACACCACCACGCCAGATAACTGCTGGTATAGAGGGAAATTATTGGTAAAAAATATATATATACATTATTTATAGTTTTTTTTAATATGTAAACAGGGAAAAGTTGCATACTTTTTTTTTCATGTGGACACCACAATGATGTAGTCATGTCGACTACAGAGACGACGCAAAATACAACATCGGGACAAAAAACTAAAACAGAGACAAAAACAAAATAAGGCAAAAGGAAAAACGGCCAACAAAACATTGACACAAAGTCAGTAAAAAAGAAAAAAAGAAAACTAACAAAAACAAAAGAACAGGAAAAGCAAGATACAGAGGCACAAAAACTAACCCATGTTCAAGTTCATATTCTTTATCACTTTTTTTTCTCCAATCAGACTAACAGATCATTAATTAGATCAGTCCTTCGTCAAGTGCCTGATAATAAAACAGTATGCAGAAAAGCATCCTATGACTTTTACTACTAGAGAGGGTGCTTAATCAGAAACTGTTAAAATAATACAGATTTACAGGTTTTCAGTATGTTACAAAAAATATTTTGCATTTGCTTGCAGCGGTCTCTCTGCCGTTTGCAGTATGACGCTGTCTTATACCCGGCCAAGTCTCCCGGGTCATAACTACTTCATAAGAATAATAAAACACAAACATTAGGACAGCAGGAAGGATGTCGGCTAACACTGTTTTGTGTTATATATCATTATCTTGTGCTTTAGCCGAGCCAAGTTAATACTCCAATGCTTTTATTGGTTTCCTTCCTGCATGTCTTTTTTCCAGCGCCAGGCGTGGTTCTCTGGTCCAGAGGCTGGTTGTTCTGGCTGACAAGCTCAGTTATCAAACAGGCCGCGGATCACAATGGAGCTTTGATTGGATGTATTTGTTTGTTGTGGAACACAGTGTGTTTGATGAGGAGGAGCTGTCAGGATGATGTGCCTCCTAGTTATGAGTGTTCACTTGAACTGGAACACACAGGTCCAAATCCTGCGGATGTGTAGTACAAAGATGTACTCGAGTACAATTTT
Source organism: Gymnoscopelus microlampas (assembly GCF_963454915.1). Taxonomy (NCBI): domain Eukaryota; kingdom Metazoa; phylum Chordata; class Actinopteri; order Myctophiformes; family Myctophidae; genus Gymnoscopelus; species Gymnoscopelus microlampas. The sequence goes on from NC_139943.1 coordinate 22,249,321, forward strand.
AGGTACATTTATTTACAATCACGACCACATTACTTACTTTCCTACTGCTAACTTTGAAAGATTTTGACACATCTACAAGCTTTTCACTGCTGTTGTGTGACACTCTTGTGTGATGAAGTATGGCATTCATTTACGATAAAACATGAAAAGTTGAAATATGGAGACACAAGGTTTCCACCCCGACAGCAAACAATTTGAAGCAATAACCCTAACCCAGCCTAAAGAGTGTGTCATTCTTTCTTTTATCTGCAGTCTTTAAACGGTCAGGGACACTGGTCACCAACACAAGGACTCCCCACTGGTCACTACACCAGCAGCTACCGCGCCGCCGGCGAGCGTCACCGACACGGTTCCAGCCCCAAACCCTGGAGCGAGGAGGACGGCAGCGACAGCGGCAGCCAGTGTGGGCCCACCGGTCACAGTGCTGGAAGAGGAAGGAGGGAGTTGGAGGAGGAAGAGGAGGAGGAGGAGGAGGAGGAAGAGGAGGCAGAGCTGAGAGGACAAACGCACCCTCTGGAAGTTCTCTCTGCTCATCCCACCACGCTGGAGTCCACCCTGCAGCAGATAGTCTCACAGCTGGATATTCTCACACAGGTCAGTGGTAACACTGGTTATTATCAGCATCCCCCCCCCCCCCCCCCCGTCAGCTTAAAGCAGGGGCTTCCAAAACTTTGTTAATGTCAAGGACCCCCACATTAATAGCAGTAGTGTAAAGTATTTTTTTACTTTCTTCAGTATTTACAATTATCAACTGATACTGTACATGGATATATGGATGGATTACATAAACATGTGAGTACTTCTTCCACAGGGCCGGATTACCCATAGGCGGTTGGGGGCGAGTGCCCTGGGGCACCAGCCAATGGGGGCAAAAAAAACAAACAAAAAAAAAAAGTATATATTTTTTTTTAAATAAGAATTAGATAACATAGCCTTAACATAACCCTAACCCTAAAACCGAAATAAAGTAACCAAAAACCGAAAAGAAACTAACAAAATCCGCGCGAGTGCACGAGTTTCAATTTCGGCGCCCGCGCGCTTCACACATGCGCGCGCGGGGGGCACTTCAACTTGAGGTCGCCCTGGGGCACCACATAGTGCTAATCCGGCCCTGTTCTTCCATCACTGATTAATAGGTAAATGTCATCATGATTTGAGTGTGTGGGGATCTCATTTGAAATAAGCCATTGTGCTTTTATGGGCGATCCAGTTTAGAGGACCTTGTATTGTAAACTGTACTTCCATGTACTTTTTCCATGTCTTTCTAATTAAAGTACTTCAATCAATCAATCAATCAATCAATCAATCAATCGAGTAAAGGTACTTAGTTACTTCACAGCCACTGCTCTCCCAACAGACGGTGGCGGTGTTGGAGGAGCGTCTGACCCTGACGGAGGACAAGCTGAAGGAGTGTCTCCTCCACCAGACGCACCTCCTCCAGCAGGTGCAAGCAGCATCGTCAGAGGAGGAAGGAGGCGACGATGAGAGAGACGGAACGGACTCATCTTCTCCTCCCATTGACAATTAACCACTTAATAAGACAGAGAAAACTATACAACCGGGTGCATGCGCACCGGAGACACAAGTGGTTCAAAATAGCTGAAAGTATCAACGGTGCTGCTGGAGAAAACAGGAGAAAACATGAGATAAAAACACTCAGTTGTAAAAAGGAGGAAACAGCCTGTATTGAAACAAGGCCCGGCCTCAAGCTGTCTTCATCAGGGCGAAAAGGGCCTTTCCCTCCTTTTTAGAATAGTTTTTAACCACTTAGTAAACGCGAGCTTATAGATCTGCTTTTTCTGGCAAATGTTCCCCAGAATAGGGGGTGGTTGGGGTTCACGTTGTCAAGGAGAAACCTCTCCTTCAGGTATGTGCTTGCACACATGCACAGACACGAGCACACGTACATACAGTAAATCCCCTACTTACAAAGGGCGGTTGGACATGCGTGTGCGTGTGTGTGCGTGCGTGCGTGCGTGCGTGCGTGCGTGCGTGCGTGCGTGCGTGCGTGCGTGCGTGTGTGCGACCTCCTCCTGGTGGTCTCTCTCAGGGGTCAATGACTTAATCAGGATTTGGGGTGTGGTTGAGGTATGTGTGTGTGTGTGTGTGTTCGTGATCGTGTGCACATGTGTGCGTGTGAGGGAGAGAGAGACACTCAATCATGTTTCCTACTTGTCTCTCTGTACTTCTTAAGAATATCCAGCTGTACAGCCAAGCACAGTCTGCCTAGGACATTCCTGTGTGTGTGTGTGTGTGTGTGTGTGTGTGTGTGTGTGTGTGTGTGTACGCGCTCTCGCTTGCGTGCATACATATGCGTGTTGATAAGGATGTTGCATCCACCCAGGACAGCTGCAGCTATGAAAACAGACTAGTATTTGACTGCTGTTCGCCTCTTTGTGTGTGTGTGTGTGTGTGTGTGTGTGTGTGTGTGTGTGTGTGTGTGTGTGTATGGGTGTGTGTGCGTGCGTGTGCTTGCATGTGTCTACATTTGGTGGCATTGAAGATGTTTATCTGTGCATCCGTATGCTCATGTGTGTGTTATCAAGTGTATGTGCAATTGTGCATACAGTACATTCTTAGGGTGTTTGTGTACTTGCGTTTTAGTGGTTGAGTTAAATGTTCCTAAGAGTAAACAGAAGAAGCTTTTGGTTTATCTCTGCGTTATGACATGCAATTGTTCTTGTATCACTGATGTCTTTTCATAGCTATATTATTTATATGAATAAAACCTAATGTATATTGCATTGATTGATTGATTGATTGATTGATTGATTGACGAATGAATACTTTATTAACTTTAAAGGTACAGGCATGGTAAAAACACGCCAAATGGATGACACAAAAAGCCAGAGGCTTGTTTTCATTGTGGACCTTAATGACAGATGTCTTTGTCTATAACTGTTGTGTAACATTATGTAACATGTATGCTATATGTTGCTTTTATGCAATTAACATACATGTTTATTTGTGTATGCTTCTTTCTTTTTTCTCTGCTGGTGAAGGCAAAGTAAAAGGTGTTTCAACTAAAGAGCAGGTATATGATATATATCCAAGCGACTACATCATCATCCAACACAATCAACCTGATTAAACTAAAATATTTTTTTTCCCTTGCAGTCCGCTATACGACGCCAGCCCTGCGTTCCCTGCCTGTGACTTTGGGGTGTTTCGGCTTGCTCTCTCCTGTAAGACTGCAACTCCAAGAGTGTACAAATGGACACTTTGGGTCCATTTGTAAAGAAATTCAACCACCATTGGTTGCATTTGTACACTCCCGGAGTTAGGGTTTTACCACGTACTGTACTGCATGTGTTGCCAGCCCTGTGTTTCCTCTGTGTGACTTTGGGATGTTCTCTCCCAGCCTATGGAGACTGGGCTTGTTTGTGTTTTTCCAGTGGTGGTGGTGGAGGAGATGTGGTGAGGGAGACGCGGCCGGCCCCGACAGGAAGCCACACAAAGAGAGGGCTGCTCTCCGCTTGGCTCCTGTTTGCTCTCCTCTACCACATCCTTCCCCTCCTGCTCCCAGACCACCTCCCGCCCAATGTTACATAAAGTGGCGCAGCCCGCAGAGAGAGAGAGAGGAGGCCCCGGACCCAGAGGAACGGTCCAATACACCCACAGCGGCGGGTGGAGGATGTAACGCTAGCAATGTAAGATGCACCTGTAAATGAAAAGTTGAGTTTGTGGAAAATGTTTCACACTTTTTTTTTGTGAGTTCTGTTTTTAGTTAATTCCACGTGGTGCTCACACTGACTGGCCTGGTGTGACAGAGCCCATGTAAACACACTTGAAGAGTGAATGTTGGAAAACGAATGTGATTAATTCATTTGTACACAAATGTGATTCATTCATTTTGTAGACCAAGCGATCCACACCTACAGTGCACGTATAGGCCTTGTTTGACAGTGTGCAGACAGTAAGGTAAGTGCAAAAAATGCATGAATGTATAATTAAACACACACACACACACACACACACACACACACACACACACACACACACACACACACACACACACACACACACACACACACACACACACACACACACACACACACACACACACACACACACACACACACACACACACACACGCACGCACACAGATGTCTAACTATAACCTTCACCTAGGCCCTGTGTTGAAGTTCAGTCACTCAAAGACTGTTTCAATTTGTTTGCCCAAACAAAAACCTTTTGCGTCCAATTCTTTTATGCTCTCAAGAGTCAAATTCAGGATTTTACTGTGCACTCATTTGTAGATAATGTTCCACCTTTGATTCCACTAGCAGCTCATTAGATAAGCCCTGACTTACAAAGCACATATGTACTATAAACACACACACACACACACACACACACACACACACACACACACACACACACACACACACACACACACACACACACACACACACACTGAGCCTGACTTCCAACATAATTTCCGTTTGTATCATATTATGTGCTCACAGCACCCATTTCATAAAACACACACAAAACCCTCCTGTGTGTAAAAGCACAGACATACGAATAAAAACAAGTTACACACGCTTTTATACCGACTTACACTTGCCTCTCATTATGTGCACACACACCACCCGTTTTATGGAGCACACTAACACACACACACACACACACACACACACACACACACACACACACACACGTATGTACAAGGCCAATATAAATGGTGTGGTGTAGTTGTAATGTGTGTGATGCTATAACGTGTTAATAGCTTCCTGGAGGAGTGTCTTCCTGTTGGTTGTTAGTGACACAGCTTGGTCTGTTGGCCTGGTAGAACACACTGGAGAGGTTTAGTGTGTGTGTGTGTGTGTGTGTGTGTGTGTGTGTGTGTGTGTGTGTGTGTGTGTGTGTGTGTGTGTGTGTGTGTGTGTGTGTGTGTGTGTGTGTGTGTGTGTGTGTGTGTGTGTGTGTGTGTGGGAGATGGAGACGGAGAGAAATTTGGTTTATGGTCTGGGTTGTGGATTTACAATTATGTCACAAATCAGAAGCGCTTTGTATGTGTGTGTGTGTGCTTGAAAACCTGCATAGTAAAACCTCCCTTCTTTCCTAACCGACACCCCATGAAGAGACGGAAGGTAAACATTATCTTAAGGTCCCTGTGGACTTGATAGACCTCTTCTCCTCTACCGCCACCACCACCTCCCTCCCTCCCTCCCTCCCTCCATGTCCCTTCTCTCCTTTCTCTCCTCTCTTCTCTTCAATTCTCTTCTCTTCTCCAGCTTTCTGGTCCCACTGCCGAAAAAGAAGAAAAAAACAGATGGATTATCTTTTAGGAAATTCCCCTTAAACCCCTTCAGGGAACGAGCAGGTAAACAGAGTTGCCGAGACAAAGAAGGGAGTGGAGAAAGAGAGAGGGAGAGAAAGAAGAGAAGGAGAATAGTGCAGGAGAGGAGTTGCTCACAACTATTGAATTACACAGTGAGGTAAACTGTAAAGTCAAGATACGACCGTGTCATGAAGAGCATGTTGTCTGTGGTGCACGCACGCACACGCACACAGACACACATGTTTGTATTACTATACTTGTGAGGACATCAGCTTTTTAGGACAGCAATCTTATTTATTTATTTAAAATGTTTAAATCTAACGTGCTTGTAAATCGGCTATTTTGGGTGCACGACACCGACACATAACTGAGTATAAATCAAGCGTAACTCCAATCCAAACTGAAAATTGTTTCATCTTAACCCCCAACCCGAATCTTGCCTAATTGTCTAACTCTAATCTTTTTAATACGTAACTATACCTTTCAATCCGGGAACCCCTTTTGGTGTAGTTGTTGCTGTATACAGTAGCAACATTAATTTTTGTAATTTATTTGAATAACGATTTTATTTTTTCAGAAAACTTAGGTCAGGATCTAGAAGGCGTCTTTAGAATGGGCCTCAGGTCTAAATGGGTTAACCATAAAAACAACAATTGTTCTTGTGAGGACTTTTCTCAAATTCTTCTATTCACGTGGGAACATTTGGACCTCACAAGTATAGTAATAAAAGTACACACACACACACACACACACACACACACACACACACACACACACACACACACACACACACACACACACACACACACACACACATACGTACACACACACACACACACACACACACACACACACACACACAGTGACACCTGTTCAAACAGGGACAGGTAAACGGCAACACCTGCGCACCGTTACCCTGCTGCTTGTTGCGCTGGTTAACAGGCCCTCTGTTTGTTTTCATGTGACTGTTGGCTGCCTGTTGGCCAGAAGACCTTAACAACCTGCTTCCGCTGTCCGCCTCATGTGGAGGGGGAAAAAATACACTAGGTTTTTACACGACAGGCTATGAAGTTGTCACTGCTCATTACTGTCATTCCACCTCCTGCCATAATATAGGTATTATACCTATATTTAACCTACTGGACGCGAGATCGTTTATGCGGTTATGTTTGATAATCATAATCAATCAATCAATTAATTGATTAATGAATTAATCACTTACTGATCCTATTTTGACTTCAACATTGTGGAAGGGAACATAGTGGTCAGTTTTAAGTGGTTAGTATTTAGAAATTAAAAACAAAATGACTATGTCTTACAAATTTCAATTTCCTGCGCAAATGTTCTCCAATTTTCACTCTAAACAGTCAGATAATGATAAGACTGGATTGGCTTTTTGCCTTTGCTTTGCTGTTTTTCTTTTCTTTGTTGTTCCTTCTTTGTGAAAGCATGTATGTTTGACTTTTTCCCCCTAGTTTACATATGTCACGTCTTCATTAACTGAATGTGGAGATTTTGTGACGTCGCTATGCAGAAAACCAATAAACAAGTTTAAAATTAAATTATCAAAAAAAAAAAGACCGGATTGGAAATGTGTGACTTCTTTCAGCTGTGGCAGTTTAACAGTTTCACCCAGGGGTGAGGTCAAGGCCTCACAGAATTACGTCAAAGTCCGCTGTGAAACCATGTGAAGAATGCATGCATACGTCCGTTGTTCCCACTCAGAATTCATACTGCACATAACGGGACACAATACCTCGTTTTATCCAAGATGCCTAACAGGAACTACAGTGTTTATGTATTTTTATAAGCATTTTTGAACCAGGAGAGGCAGTAATGTCTTAAATAATTGTCATATACCGTAGTCACAATAACGAATGGCACAATTGGCCAGCCTAAAGTCACATTTATATTACTAAGTTTAACCACTTAAACCCTATTCTTAGTTGACTGTAACTCCTAAGGGGTCTACCTTAGGCCCCTCTTAATTTTGATCTCTACACTAAATATCTTTTGCCAAATGTTGATGCTAGGGTTCAAATGGTTAACTAAGTTAGCCGGTTTGAAAATCTGTTATTTTCAGTGAGTGACTCATGGTATAAATTAGGCTTAAGCATTGCGTGCCGTGACACCTTTGCGGGTGAGTTGTGGGGCTCAAGCCACTCGTGGCCTGTTTTTACAGGGTTTTGTGTGTTGAAAGCTCATCTCCGGTGGACAGGGCGGGAGGGAGGGAGGGAGAGGGGGATAAATAGAGAGATGGAGAGACAGAACAGAGAGGAGGGGGGAAAAAAGCTGACTGACTTCCGCAGAGGGAAGGTTCAAAGAGACCTCCGCTGCTGTCTGATCTGTTTGTTGTCATTTGATCCCCCACCCCTCTCTCTCGCTCTCTCTCGCTCTCTCTCTCTCTCTATCACTCTATCTCTCACTTGTTTTTCTCTCTTGTTTCTCTTTGTCTCGCTGTGTTTCTCATTTTCTCTCACTCTGTCTAACTCTCTCTTTCCCTTTCTCATCCTGTCTTTCACTCTCTCCATGTCCCTTCTCTTCTCTCGTCCTTTTCTTTCTCACAGGAAGCGGAGAGAGAGAGAGAGAGCCGTGGCTCTTTACAATGTGCTTCCCCTTTTCTCAACCTTTCACGGACAAATACAAGTTCCTCTTCTTTCTTTTTGGATTTCCTGTGCAACATCCCCCCCCCCCGGCCCACCCACCCATCCACCCCAATAACATATTTGTTTACCTTGCATATGACCAGCTGATGTTGATATAAGTGCCTTACCTCATAATAAACCGCAGAATGCATTTCCCTGAAGGATCTGGCCTTTGTCATTTTCCAGGAACTTCTAATTAACTGTGTTAAGTAGCACATGCCTTTTGGTACTTGCATGCCTTTCAGTTAATGCATTTGCATAATTTCCTTGTTTTATTTACCCCTGATATGTTTCCTGTGTCACGCTAATTGTCGCCTGGCCGCTTCCGCAAACGACTGACGCTCTGAGGCAAAGAAAACAATTACTCCGACAGTCTGAAACCACTCTGTTTACGTCAGTGTATGAAGCAAAAGCACTGGACGTTGTGTTTCATTATATATATGTATTTTTTTTTTAATGTTTTGCTAACGATTATTTTCATTAGAAGCTGGGATCATGTACATAGTTCTGTAGTGGAATGACATTTTGTTATTGAGAGTCAGAGTCATTTTAATAATCTCATAGAAGAATGTATAGCTAATATTAGAATCTATTGTTTTAAATAGATACATATGTGTGAAGATGCTTGAGATTTGGATATACTCCTGTTTTTGATGCCCATGCTAAAATGGAGTCTGCAATATTGGTATCTGTGAATTTAAATGGACTAAACCTTGTTGTTTGTTCATTTGAATATTACTGGATATTTGCGTGGACATCAGAACAAGTTTAACTGTTCTGGCTACAGTATGTGGCAACAAAAGGACCTTCTATTCCACTCTGCACCTCCAGATTAACATCAGTCCTAAATGACCTTCAAGTGACACACAAAGGCCTTATTAAGGTCATTCTCAACCTTTTTTTCCACTCCTTTGCCTACAAAACAAATAAAAAGGCAACCCGGCTTCCCATAAACCGTTGTGTGCTTCCGCAGTAGTTCATGGCTATCTTCCTGATGTTTCCGCCCTTTTTTCTCCGGAATAGTTGGGGGGGGAAATGTGGGAACAGGCTGTCTCCAATACCCCACCTCCACCACCAGCAGATAAGGAAGTGTCAGACTTCCTGGCATCCTGGCGTGCTATTGGGCCCGGGCCATGTGGGTCGAAGGTCTTTCCAGAGGAGAATATACATCCCCTTCCTTCGACCCTCATCCACTTAACTGGATAAAAAAACAATACAAATGGCATCATGGCTGCATCGTGGCCTCTCTAGTACCCACTGACACACAGGTACACAGCATAATTATTTGATTGAAAAAAGATATACTGTATCAACTTGTTTATTAGTAGTATAAAGCCATTTAGTTTAGAGCAGTGGTTCTCAAACATTTACATGTCAAGGACCCCCCAATGTGTATTTGGCCACGGACCCCCATTTGAAACTTTTTTTGTGCCAGGGACCCCCATAAGAGAAGATTTGTCTATTTTCGAAAAGCTGAAAAATAGGGGGGGAAAAAATGCTAAAGTGTGCTAAAGTGTTCCTCGTTTTGCTGGGGACCACTTCCTATTTTAAGAACCAGTGGTTTAAGAGCAGTGGTTCCCAAACGTTTAGCTTGAGACCCAAAAGAGAAATTTGATGTCTCCCTCTCTTTTCACCCTCTCTTAAACTGTTCAATAAATCAAAGACAAGGAGGGTCACACGCTTTTTTGCCCCAATGCCTCAAAGGCGGCAGACGTTTCGGTTATGCCTTCATCAGTATGATGTAACAGTGTTTGCTCCTGTTATATCATACTGATGAAGGCTGGATAAACGAAACGTCTGTCACCTTTCCTGAGGCATGGAGAGAAAAAGAAAAAGAAGAAAAAGACTTCTATTTCCCTCCTTGTTTTGATTTATTGATTTTGTTTATGACATTCTTTTGAAAAAAAAATGTTTTGTGTTTTTTTGATGAAAAGGTTTTTCTTTTTAAATAATAATTGAAAAAAATGGATGAAACAAAAAAGGCTGAATTTTACTCACGACCCATAAACATGGTTCCGCGACCCACAAATGGGCCTCGACGCACTGTTTGGGAAACAGTGGTTTTGAGCAGTAGTGGTTCAGCACCCAATGTGGGTCACAGACAACATTTCTATGGGTGCGAGTAAATATCCCTTTATTTATTTGTTTTTATTTCGTTTCAGACAGTATTTGTATTATTTCAAAAGATTTTCAATAAATATATAAAAAATAATTTCCATAATTTTTAAATCTTAAGAAGTAATGAAAATTTTGCTTGTAGATCAGCCATTTTCACTAGTTTGGGTCCCGGAGAGACATAAAATGTATCTTTTAGGTCACTAGCTAAGAGGTTTGGGAGCCACTGGTTTAGAGGACATGTTTCAGTCTACTGTCCTATGTACCGACTTATGGAAAAGTAATAATACTGTTAATGCTTGATGAAGATTTCCGCCATTCTCTAATTAATACAGGTCCAGGATGGCTACCGGTCATACTGTGTGTATGTGTGTGTGTTTGGTGTGTGTGTGCATGTGCACATGTGTTGGCCCCTTTAGAACCCAAGACCCACCGATTTATGGGAAGTGCCATCTGGGCTGTGGGTGGCAAGTCTGGTTGGCATGTCCTATTTAACTCTAACACGCACGCACGCACGCGCACACACACACACACACACACACACACACACACACACACACACACACACACACACACACACACGTTTGTATTACTATACTTGTGAGGACATTTTAGGATGGCGATTTTATGAATGACTTTTTTTGCCATTTTTTACCCTAAAGCCAGAAATAACTGATGTACAAGCTCACAAGGTGCATTGGGAGTTGTAGATGGCCTATTTTCGCGCACGACTCCGGCACACAACAAAGTTTAAATCCTCTAAATGCCTAATCCTATAACTATAACCGCAACCTAAATCTTTTCCTAATTGTAAGCCTTACTCCCCAAATCCTTTTCTTTAACCTTGCAACAATCGTCTCTCTTGTGAGAACCAGGAAAATGGTCCTCCCAATGAGTAAGTCTACTGTACTCGTGGAGACATTTGACCTTCACAACTATAGTAATACAAGCTCGTACGCACGTTGCGCACACATACGCACACACAGCCTCTGGGGTTAGACTTTCTGCACTTCCTGTTTGAAATCATCACAGACCCAAAACCTAAAATATTTTGTTATCATTGGATGAGATTTTGTCCATAATTCCATGCTGTGTTGATGTGGTACCACAGGAGAGATAATAACAAACAAAGCAAACGTTGATCAAAATAACTATTCTTTCATTAAGTAAATGCAGATGTTTAACAATAATTTAACTCTTGAGAGCGTAAAATGAAACCAAATATGCTTTCATTTTACGCTCTCAAGAGTTAAAGATCTATAAGGGTCCATTTGGTCACCAACTCTCTATCATTTAGCTGGGGACCACCTGGTAACCCCCTCAAGGACCACCGTTGGTCCCCGGACGACTGGTTGAGAACCACTGTGTCAGAGGATGAGTGAGATAGAGAGAGACGAAGCACTTCACTTCAGGCCAGGGACCGCTCACTCTTCACGTGATAGTAAGTGTCAGTCAGCTACTCTTGCTCTCTCTCTCTCATTCTTACTTCCCTCCCTCACTACGGCTGTATGCTGGATTATGTGTTTGGCTGCAGACCTGAGAGATCCTCTCTGGGCTATAAGAGCTTTTACCTTTAAGCCCAGGCTGTCCCCAGGTTGTGTGTGTATGTTCTATGTTGTGTGTGGTTGTGGTAGGAGGATGTTGGATGTGTGCGTATGAGTTTGTCAGGTGGATGTTGTGTGTGTTAACCTATTAAGACCGGGAAAGCATGTGCCATTTTAGATGTCTTTGGCTATTCAAAAATAGCAGATATACAAGCGATGAGCTTGTAGATATGATTTTTTTTTTTTTATCGTATACTGTACATTTGTGCAAATCTTTGAATATATATTCTACAAATGTCATCTAAATCCTAACTGTTTTTTGAAAAAACTTAAGTTGCTACATCAATGGTTCTCAAACTTTTTCATATCAAGGATCCCCAAATTGATATATTTGGCCACGAACCCCCATCTCAAAATATTTTTTACCAGGGACCTCGCCAGAAGCAAAGATTTGACAAATGTTTGCTTTAAAACATATATATTCAAAGATTTTCAAAAAACGTTTTTTTTATTTTATAACAGATCTACTGTACAAGCTCACTTGGTGCCACGCTATGAGCTTGTATATCTGCTATTTTTGAACAGCCAAAGAAATCTAAAATGACACAGATGCGATCCCGGTCTTAATGGGTTAATATCTCAACCGTGAATTTTGAAGCATTTATCTGCTTTTTTAAATATTAATTCTGTATCTAAATGTATATGCTATTCCCTGCCAGTACTTTAAAAGTGTCAACATCTTCAGTTCCCAAGATGCACCTCTGCCATGGCCCTCCTTCCTTGAACGTGACTGTAAAGTCTCGTGTCATGGAGTTTGCCTGACCTGACCTCCCCCTCCTCCTCCTCATCCCTCCATCCTGTTTACCTGCCCTGATTGGATTGGCGTTGGCCTTTCTTCTTCCCTTTATTCTGTTGCTCATTTAGTTTTCTGCTTAGAGGTGCTTCATTTACACTGACTGGCTGTCTCAGTAGGTTAATCCATTCCATCCGGGAACGTGTCTGTGTCATTTGAGCTATAACCCTTATTTTATGCTTTGGCTATTCAAAAATAGCAGATCTACCGAGTGCGCTATGAGCTTGTAGATCTGCTATTTATTTTTTTATTGTGAAAATGTGCGCAAATCTTTGAATATACGTATTTTTAAAGCGAACATTTGTAACGCAAATCTTTGCTTCTGGGGGTCCCTACAACTAAATATTTTGAGATGGGGGGGTCCGGGTCCTTGACATGAAAACGTTTGAGAACCACTGATATAGCAACATAAACCTGCATTTGTAGATGCGTTTCTTGGATTGAATGGGTTAATGTTCTGTCCAAGTTTCTCCTCCTCTCCTCTCCTCCGTCTTCTCTGTTGGCTGCCAATGACGTATATATACGTCTTTTAATTATCAGCTGTTGTCCGCCAAAGACGTATATATACGTCTATATACGTATATATACATTTTTTGATTTTTTTTATAATTTCAACCCTTGTCGAATTACGAACAGATTAGGAGCTAAAAATGTTCGAAGATTTGCTGCTCCATTCACTTCAATGTTAAAATTCAAACGGACAAACAATTCACTTTGTTTTTTGGTTTAAAACTACTGGTTTTGAGCTATATTGAAACATCAAACAACACATGTCAACGAGGTCAAAATGACCTCGTTGACATTTGTGAAACCACACCTGAATCTCATCTGTGATTAGAAACCATCTGGGGATCAATCATACTGGAGGAAAAAAATCTGTGGCTACGCGAACAGGTACCAAAATCATGGCAAAACCCTGGCAGACAACAGCAAAAAATCTGAAAAAACTCTGGCGCGTCGCAATCATTTTAACCACTTGAACTATAATGTTATATTATTCAAAAATAGCAGATCTACAAGCGCACCGAGTGCCGTGCCATGAGCTTGTAGATCTGCTATTTTTGAAAAATCTAAAATGCTATTTTTGAGATGGGGGTCCGTGGCCAAATACATATAATTTTGTGGGTCCTTGACATGAAAAAGTTTTAGAATCACTGCCACATAGGCCACAATCATACTGCCGCTCACTCTCACTCTCACACACACACACACACACACACACACACACACACACACACACACTCCCACTGTCACTGTCACACACACACACACACACACACACACACACACACACACACACACACAGACATGCATCACTGTTGGACTCCTGGCCTCTGTTTGTCCCCTGCTGTAGTCTGCTGGCTCAGAGATCCGTGTGAGATGTTGTGATGTGGTGTCACACCCTCTGTCGCGTCTCTTTCCTGTCATTCAGTCTCTACAATGTGGTCGGCGGCCCAGCGGGTAGGGTGTGTGTCTGTATGAATGGTCGCGTGAGTAGGATTGTGTTCATCTGAGGCTGGGTGTGTCTTAGAAGTGTTCGTGCATGTGTTGAGGGGACGTCTGCCAACGGGAGGGCTGTTGGGATGACTGGAAGTGCTGACAGGGTCCCTCAACTTTAGGTTCTTCTTTACTTTATTGTTTACCCACTTAGGCCCTATTTTGTGCTTTGTGGTATGATGGTGTTGCATGAAAATAGATGTTCTACGCAAGTTCACAACGTGTCTTATAGTGATGTGTTGTGTGAGCATAATACCTGCAATTTCTTTTAAACATTTAGAAATTTTAAGCAAATGTTTATCTGAAATGACATGCCCAAAATGGGGCCAGAGTTCCAAATGTCTGCCTTCAATGTGTTTCCTTTGTGTGTATGTTTGCTATATGTTACAGATAGTACCGTACCGCATGTGATCACTGATAAAGGAATTTGTCCATTGTGGAATCAATTAAATTCTAGTTGGACCAGTAGTATAGCTAGTACTACGGTTGAAAATGTCAACATTGTCTTCATATAATTGTCCTCACTAATGCTCATTATAATATGGTACCGTTTCTGTCTACTTTAACTCTGTGTCACAGAGGTGGACTGTGGACAGTTCAGAAACCTGCTTACCAGCTACATCATCAGTGGTCATTTCAAACAAGATTAGAACCTTTTTTTTAGCGGCGCTAGCCGCTCTATACCTTTAGGTATAGAGCGGATATTAGCCCTCTATACCTGGCTTTTGCGTCAACGTTCTGATTGGTCAGGCTCGCCAAGGTTCTGATTGGTCAGGTCCGTCAACGTTCTGATTGGTCAGGCCCGCCAAGGTTCTGATTGGTCAGGTCCGTCAACGTTCTGATTGGTCAGGCCCGTCAACGTTCTGATTGGTCAGGTCCGTCAACGTTCTGATTGGTCAGGCCCGTCGAGGTTCTGATTGGTCAGGTCCGTCAACGTTCTGATTGGTCAGGCAAGGGAACTATTCATGACATCAATATTATATCATGAATACAAAATTAGATGGTTTATATAAACTGTAAAAGTCCGGAACATAAACACTCTGGGTACGGCTTATAAATTGTATAGATTATTTCATAACACATACATATCTTTCTGGTACCACATGTATACACACGCACACACAAAGTTTATTTTTTAGGTACCCACTCTATCAGCTATGACAGATCAGTTTTTGCCACTTACCTTGGAATGCATTTGGTGATTCGCTTCCAATGGCACTATTTAGTGCCACTGGAAGCCTTGAAATAAATTTACAGAGATTTAATATTGTTTCTCTAGTAGAAACATATATCTATGACAAAATATATCAAAGGCGCCGCTACCTTCACCCAGGTGTGATTTTTTAATTGATGCACAATGGCTCATATTTAAGCATGCTAACAAGAGAAAGGCTGTCATTTCCATTGGCTTAGGAATCCCCTCCGATGATGTCATTGGTACGCAGGTTTCTCAACTGACCACAGACCACCACTCCTGCTACATCAATATCAACTTCCCATTGTATTATCAGTGGCCCCTACTACCTCACCTGCTCCAACCAGGATTTATCATCACTCAATAATGACAGCTGCATTGTCAACCCCTCCGCCCACGTCCACAACCTCTGAATCATCCTTGACCCCACCCTTTCATTTCCTCCCCCGCATAAACCACATCACAGAACCTATCTTTTTCTACCTGAGGGATATTGCCCGCCTGTGACCCTCTCTGTCATTCTTCGCTGCTGAAACACTCATCCACACATTAATTGCGTCCCGGCTCGACTGCATCACCCCTAAAGACCTCAATAAACTCCAATATACTCAGAGGTCAGCTGCTCGCTTGCTCCTTCACTGGCTCCCGGTCAAACATAGAATCAACTTGTACCAAACGGCAAACCTGGGGTGATAGGGTGTTTTCAGTTGCCACCCCCTCCCTGTGGTACGCACACCCTAACCACATCAATGAGGCCCCCACCCTCCCATCCTTCAAAACCCTACTCTTCGCACTTGCTTTCCCCAGCTAAGCGCCCACCCTCTTTTTACTGTTTTGACTTTTAGACACAACTTGTTTTATTATTATTATTATTATTATTATATTATTACCTAAAAAATGTAGGCTATATTAATCTTTCTCGTTTTCCCATGTAAATATCTAACATATAAATGTTATATGTACATCTGAGGTATTATTATTATTATTCTTTCTTCCAGTCTCCTCTGAGTCGAGCGACCAGCGTCTTAAAGGTGGCAAGATGCTGAGCCGTGTTAGAACTTAGAGTCCCTGTTCTGAAATGACAGGTTTTTTCCGTCACCGAGAGAACATAATGAGAGACCATAATGTATCGTAGGACAGGTACACTTGTGCTTTTTGGATAGAGTACGCTTAGATAACCTGGACTTTTTTGTCTGTTTGACATCATGTGTATGTCAAATGCTACCACTTTCAACCTGGTGTACTTTTTTTTGGGCTTGCCATAACATTTCCACCACATTTACAAAATGTCACGCTCATACAACAAGGTATTAGGGCTAAAGTGGTTAACGTGCACACGTGTACAATTACCTGTGCATGGTTTATGGTGTGTGTGTGTGTGTGTGTGTGTGTGTGTGTGTGTGTGTGTGTGTGTGTGTGTGTGTGTGTGTGTGTGTGTGTGTGTGTGTGTGTGTGTGTGTGTTTGTGCGCGTTTGTGTTTGTGTCCATGTATGTGTGCGTTTGTGCGCGTTTGTGTTTGTGTCCATGTGTGTGTGCATGCGTGTATGTGTGTGCACTGCACTCCCTGCTGCTAATCCAGTGCCAACAAAGCATTTGGCCTGGAGATCACAACAGAGCTCTCCTCTTCTCTTTCTCTGTCCCCTCCCTCCCTCCCTCCATCTCTATCTATCCATGCCTCTAAGCCTCGCCAGGTATTGGTGAACCCCAATCCTGAATTGCCTCCCTGCTGCCCCCGCCCCCCCCCCCCTCTCTCTCTCTCTCTCTCTCTCTCTCTCTCTCTCTCCCATATCCAGCCAACTACCTCTTCCCTCCCTCCTTCCTTCCTTCCTTTCACCCTTTTATCATTCCTCCCTTCCTGTAATCGGACATCTCTCTGTGTGAGGAAGAGGAGGAGGTGGAGGAGGAAGGCATCAGTTGCTGTTGCTCTTTCTTCTCTGAGCTCCCCTCCACTTTGTCTTCCAGTGGTGGAAGTATTCTTTTTTTTTTTACTTAAGTAAATGTAGCAATACCACAATATAGAAATACTCTGTTACAAGTAAAAGGCCTGTATACAAAATTTACTTGAGTGAAAGTACAAAAGTATAGCCATCAAAATACAAGTATCAAAAAATGGGAATACTCAAGTAAAGTAAATGTACCTCAGGAATTGTGCTCAAGGACAATACTTGAGTAAATGTCTTTAGTTACTTCCCACTTTGTCTTCCATCCCTCCTCTACAATGGTCCCACTCACCTCCCTCCTCCTTTACCCCCCCGCCCCATGCCCGGATGTCCCAGACCCATCTGTCAGCGGGTCCATCCTTCAACTAGCAGAAGAGGAGGGGAAGAAGGGAGTCGGAGGGGAGAGAGGAAGGAGATGACAGATGAGAGAAAGGGAGGATGAGAGTCCGTGGCCTCTCAGATGAGCGGAGCTGTGCTGTCAAACACGGCTCCTCTCTGTTTCCTGCAAGGATGAATAGGGGAATTTGTTTTATCCGTTCAAGTGGGTACAAACGAAACACTTCCCATGAGCGATGACTCAACGCAGGAGACAGTCTTTAGTACTTTAGTTATACTGAAATAACCTCAACCCCGGGTTGGTAAAATAATAAAAAAGCATTCATTATAGAAATGGACTGGACCAGTGGTTCCCAAACTTTGTAGCCCAAGACCCAAAAGAGAAATTAGCAGATCTACAAGCTCACAATGCTTCGCGCCGTGTTGTGAGCTTGTAGATCGGCTATTTTCACTACTTCTTAAACATTTGCTTTCTAATTTATGGAATTTCTTTATTTCTTATTTATTTATGCATGGAATTCTTTTAAGAAGTCATTGAATTTGTTTTTAATAAATTGTGATTATTAATGTTTTGAAATAAAAATAATTTAAAAACAAAAAAGTGTCCGTGACCCAAACATGGGTCCCGAACCACTGTTTGGGAAACAGTGGACTGGACCACCTCATTTACTTTGGTTTACAACTGAGATCACTGTCCAGAAACACTAATTTACTATTTGCAACTGAAACACCTCGATCCTTTCTCAGGAAAAAGGGCAGAATACAATAACTTCTGGCTTTTTTGCATCAGCACACTCGGATCTGTACAAGCTTTGGCCTATTTTATACTCCATCATGCAAAGTTTTCGCTTGAAAAAAAGCGAGAGACATGGGTAACTGCAGGCAAAGATGGCGCTGGAACATGGGCGTGGTGATACCAATGAGCGTGGGGACACAGAATGACATCACAAGTGGGCGTGGGGACACCAAGCTGTGATTGGTCTTTTGAAAAAATATCATTGGAGAATTGTTACTAGGTCAATTTTCTGAAACACTTTTTCGAATTTCTCTATCTGACACCTGGGTTTTTCGGCCGCAGTTGTCCCGGGGAGCGACCTCCTCCAAGCTATAGATTGCTGCGAGTATACTTTCTGCACACAGAGCTTACCTACAGTATGTGGAGCTCCAAATGTCCACCTCTTCGCCGTGACGAGAGAAGGATAGAGGAAGAAGGAGGTGCCGTGTAGGAATTTGGGCATTACACCATGCCCATTGGCTCATAAAATTCCCCTTCCCAAAAACCTAGGGCAGCAGCCTTCACCTGTATCTGAGCCTTTAGATCCCTTCTTTGAAGCCCTCTTTCATCTGAGGATCTCTGGGTGTGGTGGATGTAAACCGTAAGCTGTTTTCCAAAGATCTTAGGTAACAGCATGTTTGAGGGCTAAAAGAAAAAAAAACTAAGTCATCTTCCCAGGGGAGGAGAAAATGTCTTACTCTGGTTCCTCCGGTTTCCCTTCGGTTTCACGCATCATCAATCGTGACCTCTGTAACCCAATAGGAAGCCTTTGTTCCCCACATCAAAGAGAGGTCCCACTGGACCAGTGATCAATCAACAATTGATAGTAAACGGGGGAATCCCGCGTGTCGATACCGTGACCAGAGAGAGAGTCCTCGGGTTTTGTTGATTGATTGATGTGACGGAGGTTCTTCCTGTCTGCGACCCATTGGTCTCATCGGTCAGTAGTTGAGAGATCATCTAATTATTAGTCGGTATTTAATGAGATTCCCTTTTGATTATCTTAGATTTTTGGTCGGCTGGATGCTTTCTGATAATTGATCATTTTTGTGAAAAGCTAATTTCCAGCGTAGATAACATTGCATAACATATGAAATGCCTGATAGATAGATTCTTGTTGATTTTTCATAGATTCCTATTCATTTATTTTCTTTTAAAAATTATTATTATCATAATTAATGAAATAATTATTAATAAGTGATCATTATTTTAGGTGTGCAACATTTACTTAACTAATTAAATCAAGCCTTACTTGCCAGTTACGTCAATTTTTTTACACTCTACAGCTGACAGCTTACATGATGGCTGATGAATGACTATATACTGACATAAGGAGAGGTAACTTCAACCGCTTTCCAGGCTCAAAGTCTGATTGATTGATTGATTGATTGATGGATTAATTGATTGAATACTTTATTAACAGTTTGTAAATAGTATAGTGGTATGATTATACAATGATGCTAAAAGGATAACGCAAAAAGCCCTAAGGGCTTGTTTCCATTGTGGTCCTGTCTATTCAATTCATCAATAGTCCACACAAATGAGCCCAATTCGACCGGGACATTAACCCCTCAACCTTCTGATGTGCTTTCTTCTGAGTTGTGCAGTTGTGTGCCAGCAGCAGCCATTGTTGTTTGAATGTAGCGAGAACGCCTGGCCTTGTCCTCTCAATGTACAGCATGGCTCACCCAAACAGCTTCTGACTTTGTGACCTCTCACAGACTTGTGTGTGTGTGTGTGTGTGTGTGTGTGTGTGTGGGGGGGGGGATGATAATGCAATGTCATAAGCAGGCACCAGGAAGTGGGTGGTTCACATAAACACAAAGTTTGAGCTGGTTTATACAGCAAATAGTGCACAGAGGGCAGATAAACAGCTGAAAATGTTGAGATTGCAATGCAGACGGCTACTAACAGCCTTTGTAAGCATGACAAACAAAATAAACACTGATTTTGTATGTGTGTATGTGTCTATTCAAGCGTTGTAACTCTCCATGTACATGTATCTGTGTTTGCGTGTTGTTTCAAGTATGAATTTTACACATTTCTACATGTTTGTGCATTTTTGCAGATCATGTCACATTGACTTAACACATCTTGGCCAACTCTTAATTCTTCTACGGCTCCAAAGTGAACTGTAAACACACACACACAAATGCACATGTTCCCAGTTGTCCACCTGTGGCTACAATTCAAGTGAATTGCACAATAACATTTATACCACAAACAATCCCCGTCAAGTAGATGTTGACAGAATCCAAACGGCAGACTTGGCCTTGATCTTTCTCAGTCATCAGTCGTCATCCTTGTACAGAAGTAGCCTACAAATAGACCGCTCCATATGAAACAGTGCCCTTCAACTTGTTTGTCAGCTATATTACGCTGAGCTACAGTAGTAGCAGCCGGCAGTGGGTTGAAGGACAGTGACTGACGTGCAGGCAGCAGTGACGTTTTGATCTTTCAGCGAAGTGGCCATGCGAGCACTGAAACCGTCTAAGCTAAGCCGTTTTAAGTTGTGCTTAAGTGGCATTAGCTGTGGGGGGAATCCTTTAAGATGCTGCTGCTACGCACGAGACCTGCAGGCGACAGGCTGCCTGATGGCACCGTGACTGGAGATCTGTAGATGAGGATCCGCCACAGATGGGACAGTAGAATGTGTGTGTGTGTGTGTGTGTGTGTGTGTGTGTGTGTGTGTGTGTGTGTGTGTGTGTGTGTGTGTGTGTGTGTGTGTGTGTGTGTGTGTGTGTGTGTGTGTGTGTGTGTGTGTGTGTGTGTGTGTGTGTGTGTGTGTGTGTGTGTGTATTGCTATACTTGCGAGGACTAGCAATACTTTATGTCCCCATATGTATAGTAGAATTTTAGAAATAGACATTGTGAGGACCTTTTTTTCTGGTCCTCACAAGAAACATTTTTGTTTTAATGTTAAGAAAGATGTTTTGGCTATTTTTGTCATTTTCAATGCTGTCCTAAAATGTGCATGTCCTCACAAGTATAGTAATTACAAACCTGTGTGTGTGTGTGTGTGTGTGTGGTGGACGAATGCTCAGCATGCCATCCTCACTAGCCCTGGCCTGGTTCAAGTTCCTGACGTCATTGGTTCAGGGAGGACTCTGTGAGGATTATGGGATGTTTGGTTACCGGGTGGGGAATGGAAATGTGTGTGTGTGTGTGTGTGTGTGTGTGTGTGTGTGTGTGTGTGTGTGGGGGGGGGGGGGGATGAGTGGGAAGTAAGTTATTTATGGAGTAGCATGAATGAATGGATGGATGAATGAATGAATGAATGAGAGTAGAGTGTGGCTGATGGGTGAGATGAGTGCATCGGGCACATTCTGCTGTGTGTGCGTGTGTGTGCGTGTGTGCGTGTGTGTACGTGCGTGTGCATACGTATGCGTATGTCCTCGTTTTTTGTTAGGCAGTCCAAATCTGTGATTTGCGAAACAGTGTGAAAGGAGTCCTGTACACTAGTGCTATGTTTCCTAAACAATTAGCACAATATAATTAAGATGTTTAGGTACTATCATTCTAATCCTATGTTCTTGCTATTGAAGATCATAGCTTTAACGCCACGAGTTTACCGTACATCAGCATGTGTTCATAACAATATATATTTTGTGTAGTGTCGCCGATACCCACAACATCTGCTAAGGTTTCTTACAAGAGAGATGTTCTAAAAATCAGCAAATCTGCACAAACACCCCACACACAGACGATCGCCGTGAAGACACTCTTGTCAAACTAAACAAACAAACAAAACATTATTGTAGTTGCCGTTGCGGGCACGATAATATCGGAACATTTTCATTGTAATGACAATATTGTTACATTACTAATATACAGTATTGATGGATTGCACACTTTATTGGCGATTTAAACACACGCCAAATGGATGACACAACAGCCAGAGGCTTGTTTCCATTGTGGTCCATTAAACATTCAACACTCAAGCAAATGGACAAAACAACAACGCAACAAAAGATTATACTACACAACAATATAGAAAATAAAAATCACACCCAGTGTGGAGAGAGTGGTGCCTTTGAAAGTGTAACTGGCTTGTGTTGCAATCAGCAACAATATGTTGTCACGTGACACGTGACAACATATTGTCACGTGTCACGTGAAGCTTGACCAATCAGCCGTGGACGGACATACGGATGGACGGACATACGGACGGACGGACATACGGACACACGGACAAAGTCAAATGTAGGAGTGGTTGGCACCACTCAAAAATATACAGATTACATTCATAATAGTTTTAGACATAAAAGAGGATGGGGGGCTCGGTTTATGGGACAAAGAGGATGTCACTCACAGGGAGTGACACAGCCCTTGGGGAAGGCCAGCCGGGGAACAAGTACAACTATGTCCAATTTGAGTGAAGTGTGAGACCGTGCGTCCGAGTCGATGTCTGTAGTTATGTACAGATGCATACAATCACTGTTTGTTTTGGTAGCCCAAAACATCCCTGTTTACCAAAACAAACTACAGCAAAGCAAAATACAGTGAGAGGGCAGTGTGTTTCTGCAGGTAAAGAGGGAAATGATTGGTAAAATAATATATGTAGGCCTATTGTTTTGTTATGTTATAGGCTACAGGGCAAAGTTACATACTATGCCTTTAAATTGAAGCTCAGGATTTTGCTGTGTACTTGAGTATGTGCCCTCACTCTCTCACTGACTCACCAGCCTATCCTGTGTCTGTTCCAGTGTCCTGTGACAGTGGTGACAGGTGGCTGTGCAGTGTAGTGAACAGTGACGGCGGTAATCGCTGTTTTGGGCTACTGGCTTCTCTTATGCTACTCTGTTGTCTGTCACATCACTACAAGCTTTAGTGTGTTTACACTTTCTCCAAAGTCTTTCAAATGCTACCAAACTTACCTGAATAATTGAGTCTGTGTTGGCTAAAGATCATTGCACGGTTAATAAGTCATGGGTCTTTTGAATTCCGTTCATAATTCATGTTTTTCTTTTTTCTTTTATGGCTATCCTTGAAATCAATACGTATATCTCAAGTTTCTGCAAGTTGAGTTTCATACCATACTGAAATGAATGGAAATCCAATGGCTTTCTCAAAAATCAAACAAACCATTAGTATGCCTTGAAAAATGGTGGGCAGTAATGTCAAGTATACCGTGAGGAAGGAAGGAAGGATGGTTTGCAGTGACCCCCAAGGGGAAA
>NC_139943.1:22277684-22320184 GCF_963454915.1 Gymnoscopelus microlampas
TTCTTTCTTTCTTTCTGTCCTTCACCATATTTCCTGCTCCTGTGTCTGCATCAGTCGCATCGCGACGCGTTGTTGTGAGCTTGTAGATCAGCAATTTTCACTACTTTTGAAAATG
This sequence comes from Gymnoscopelus microlampas, assembly GCF_963454915.1. Lineage (NCBI taxonomy): Eukaryota > Metazoa > Chordata > Actinopteri > Myctophiformes > Myctophidae > Gymnoscopelus > Gymnoscopelus microlampas. The sequence continues at coordinate 22,277,800 of NC_139943.1, forward strand.
TTTGTTTGCCTATGACGTGCCCGAGGTAGGTATGCCAAGTAGAAAGTGGTTCATTTCACTTTAATTTCACCAGCTATAAAGTAATCCAAGATTCCAGTGAGAAAATGTTTATTTGATTGATTGATTGAATACTTTATTAGTCCAAACTATAAACAGCACGTGGTACAGTTAATAGACATTAAGGCTAAAAGGATAACACAAAAGAAATCCTGGGGACTTGTTTCCATTGTGATTCCTATGAATTCAATTAATCAACATAGCATAAAAATAACACAATAATACATGTCATCAACACATACAAAACACTATAGTACAAAGGAGAAAAAGGAAAAACGGCGGCAGTGAATGACACCTCCTTTCTATGCGAAAATGCATTTATCTCCCCTTGTGGTCTCCTGATAGGTGATTTTTCTGGCCAGTTTTGAAAGAAACCAGTGATTTACATTTTGTAAGGGATGGTGTCAGGGCATTCCACATTGTGGTGGCTGGATGTGTGGATGTGTGGATGTACTGTATAAGTAGTATGACTATTCAGATCATAGGTTTCTCTCTCCATAGACTGTTATGGGGCTCCCTCAAATCTTTCCTGTGGGTCTGCGGCCTATTTAATACATATCAATGTCGGGGTCCATGACATGAAATGTCGGAGAACCACTGCTGTACAAAATCAGTCTCTCTTCTTTCTCTCTATTAATCTCGGCTGCATCCAGTATAGGTCTTATTATGAAAGCATACACGGCAGGCAAGCCCAGTGGAAGCCCTCTCTGTTAGTTTGTGTCTTTCTGTCTCCCCCCCTCCCTTCCTCAGTCCCTCTCTCCCTTTCTCTCAGTTCTCTGTTTCCTGTTTTCTCCACGCCTGCTGTACTAGAATGGTTTCAGGGGGTGTTTGTTTACGGACACTCTCTCTCGAGGGACGCCCTTTCGGTGCGACACTTCCTGTTTTCATTAGGCTGCTACAGGGTGAACACAGGGCGAGAGGAATGCCTGCTTCCCCTCACTGACCCAAAAAAACACCTTGACATTTCCATTACCTGCTTGTGGACAACATGATGGTGCATATCAGGCAGGCAGTCATGAAAAAATAAACACAAGCACTCTAATGTGACTACTTGGCGTTTGTTTTTACCTGCGGGGAGTACCAGCTGGGTAGAGTTTCTTCCGGGCTACACTAGTCTCCATTTAACCTGGAGTTAACCATAGTAGCTTAAGTCTTAAGCCCTATATACTTCATCTGTAAGACAAATAGCGGACGTAGCAGATGTACAAGCTCACAACACGTGACATGATGATGCATTGTGAGCTAGTAGATATGCTATTAGGCTATAGGCCCCTTGCTTTAGCGCTACACTAAATATCTTTAGTGATGCGTTGTCAGCTTGTAGATCTGCTATTTGTGCCAAATGAAAAAAACATAAAAAGATTAAATATTGAGCTAGTCATACAAGGTATCTGCCCGACAGTGACATTATGCAAGTGTAGTGGAATCCCTAGTGTAAGTCTTGGAAAATGTAATTGAGCTTGAACACTATGTGCAATACAGTTTGACGTACTGCTGTTCGCTTGTACATACTGTAATGTTTATGTTTAATTATACATTTGTGTTTTTAAACTCACTGTAGGATTGTATTATTTTACAAAAAGTACCAAGGAATTGATTAGTACTTAGGGGCCAAATTTGGGCAGAAGGGGTCCTCAAATTTGATAGACTTCAATAACCAATTAAGGATTAAGTTCTTTTTTACGTACCCAATGTACAAGGTCACACGATATGACAGACTTGGAGCTGCTATATTTGCTTTTAAAATGTTTTCACCAGAAATGTTTTTTTTATTGAATTGATTGAATATTTTATTAGGCAGAAATGTAAAAAAACAGTACAAGTACAGTCAAAACACTTTGTCTAAAAGGTGCGTCAAAAAAAGTCCTTGCGGTCTTCCATTGGGGTCCCTGGTATTCAATTCATAAACATATAAGGTAGCACCAAATAGTTCAATATCATCACAAAATACAGAAAAACACTATTTGTGCCATGTCAGTAATTGCTTTTTAATAACACAAAAGTATTTTAAGTGCACTGGTGTTGTAACATCACTGTGTTATAATGTCCACATACTTTCTTTGAGCCATTGTGGAAAGTAATTAAATAAGTGCTGAAATTCTACAGAAAGTGCAGGATATGTCTCAACTATGCAATGTGAAGTAGAAACGGGAGAGAGAGGGAGAAAGAGAGAGGGAGATAGATAGAGAGAGAGAGAGAGGGGGAGCACTGTGACTAATCCAAAACTAAGTAAAGCCTTGACTACGGTATGTACAGTACAGACTCATTGAGCAGTTTCGCAATCTCGAAGAGCCGCCACAGGCAGACCTGACTCCCAAGAGAAGATGGACTGTGCACCCACTGCACACAGAATGTGGTGGAAATTGTGCTACACTTTCTAACTACCTGCCCACTGCACCAATACTTCAGAGACACATACTTTCCACAGATTACAAACACCCAAAGAGAGTCTGAAAATATTAATAAGAACGAAAAACTCCCATATCTGCTGGGTGATGTACAAAAATATGTAAACTTAGCAGCAAGATTTGTGAGCTGTTGTGACAGGAGAAGGATGTCCAATGGAATGCAAACACCATAAAGACTGACAATCATGCGGTATGTGTATTCCTGTTTATTTTAGATATTTTTGGGGCTTTTTGCCCTTTATTGATAGATTACAGTAGACTGACAGGAAGAGGGGGGGTGACATGCAGTAAAGGTCTCGGGCCTTTCCTGTTTCTTTTAGTTTATTTTATTAGATTATTATTTTAGCTTTGTACCTATACCTACTATACTTGACTGCAACTTGAAATGTTTCATGACTATCTTTATACATTATCTTTTTGTAGTAGACCTACATTCTTAGCTGTATATCTGTTTTTTGTTTGTTTTACTTGCCAGTACCCATGCCAATACAGACATTTTGAATTGAACTGACTGTGTGACAGAAGTGGGCCAAAGGCAGTGGAAGACTGGAAGTAGACATACACCAAAGAGGACATCCCCCCCTTTCTGGTCATTCACACACACACACACACACACACACACACACACACACACACACACACGCACACACGCACACACACACGCACACACGCACACACGCACACACGCACACACGCACACACGCACACACGCACACACACACACACACACACACACACACACACACACACGCACACACACACACACACACACGCACACACACACACAGCCCCACATGGGCAGGACAACAGAGAAGTGACACGGTGCAGAGACAGAGTGATGGGGCCCACTGATAAGACTGGAGCCGCCATTGTCTTCAGAGTGCTCAGACTAGAGAGAGTGTGTGTGTGGGTGTGGGTGTGTGTGTGTGTGTGTGTGTGTCTAGGCCTCTCACGAAAGCGCATGCCCAACCCACCCCATCAGGAACCAGGAGCATGGTTGCCTGCTTTGGTGGTGGTTGTGTGTGTACAGTGTGTATGTACGCATACCTACCTGCTCGTGTGTGTGTGTGTGTGTGTGTGTGTGTGTGTGTGTGTGTGTGTGTGTGTGTGTGTGTGTGTGTGTGTGTGTGTGTGTGTGTGTGTGTGTGTGTGTGTGTGTGTGTGTGTGTGTGTGTGTGTGTGTGTGTGTGTGTGTGTGTGTTTGTTTACGCATGTGAGAGAAAAGCCTCTTTCACACATGCACTGTCACCTGGAAGTTATCTTGTATTGGTTTCAGTGTTGTTGCTGATATGTAATGTATTGTATTGTCTTGCTGATGAATTGAGTACAATGGACCACAATGGAAACAAACAAGCCCCCCGGGGCTTTTGTGTTATCCTTTTAGCATAGGTTTTTGTAACTGTACTGCTGTACTGTTTCCAAACTTGCTTATAATCATTCTAGGCATTAACCAGTGGAGCTGTATGTGTGAATGCAAATGTCCGACTCAGTAGGATGCCTCATTAGGATGACGTTGCATGTCAGGACATGCAACAGGCGAGTTAAGTAGGTGTAATGTCCTATTGACCTATTCAACCCAAATGGCTAAATGCGTGAATGGCCCAAAAGAGAGGCATTGACCAAAAATGCTCCCTGTACAATACTGCGAGTACAGTACGATGTGTGTCTGTGTGTGATTACCTCCGTGCTGCATGTGTGTGGTTAGTGCACGTGAGGCTGCTTGTGTGTATGGCAAGAGAAACGGAGGCCAAAAAAGGAAGTGTGTGTGTGCGTTTGCTCTTTCTGGATGAGCTGCATCATGTAGCCTTGCGGGGCTGTTGGGCGGGCCCCATGTTGGGCTGTAGTGTAATGTGTGAAGGGCCAGTGATTAGCATATGAATAGGTGAGGAAGGGTGGTGGAGACAGTGGCTGTCAGTCAGACGTTCTGCTCCAAGCCGGTCAAGCCGGGCAAGCACACACACACACACACACACACACACACACACACACACACACACACACACACACACACACACACACACACACACACACACACACACACACACACACACACACACACAATTTTGTTCCTGTGATGGCTGACTTTGTCAATCTATTGAAATTAATAATGCCTCAAAACATAAAAATAGACGTTGGACCAAGTGCACTGGTTTAAATCATTATCAAATAGAATAGAATAGTCCCCACTCCTTGAGGTGTTTTTTGTCCCTGTATTTGACCATACGTGAAATTTGTCCTCTGCATTTACCCATCCTATAACAACTAGGAGACAACTGGGCAGACAAATGTGCTGTTTATGTGTCATCCATGTATGCAGCCTTGCCTCAGCAGATTGTATCAGCGCTATGATAAGAAAAGGAAGCAATGCCTTGTTATCTGCCACAGAGGGTCTGACAGTGTTGTCTCTGATAAAAGACATTTGCCGTTGCTCTCAAACCGTCCACACTTGTGGCCTGTAATCATGGATACATGGTAGGAAGTGGTGGTCAACAGTCAGCCAATCCCATTTCTTTGGAAGCAGCACGCGCACACACACACACACACACACACACACACACACACACACACACACACACACACACACACACACACACACACACACACACACACACACACACACACACGTATGATAAGGCATGCTGACTTCCTGTGTATGGTGTGCCAGTGTTATCAGTCGGCCATGCACATTTATACACACAAGATAATACACACTCACTTCCTGTCTATCATGTTCCTACAATCTGTACGTAGCAATATTCTCTCTCTCTCACACACACACACACACACACACACACACACACACACACACACACACACACACACACACACACACACACACACACACACACACACACACACACACACACACACACACACACACACACACACACACACACACACACACACACACACACACACACACACACAATGTCCCTCAAACTCTCTCTCTTTCACAGTCCCAGACCTGCATGGCTACTGCATGTGGTGAGCCTTTGTTTGAGGACAAAGGTTCCCCGTCTCAGACAAGCAGCCGGTGGCAGCGAAACAAGGAGGAGGGGAAGAAGGTTTAGCAAGAGAGAGAGAGACACAGAGACAGAGAGAGGGAGCACACACTGAGTTATGCTGAGAGAAAGACACAGTGAAGGGGGGGGGTCAAAAGAAGAAAGATGGGGAAGAATAATGGGGAAGAGCAGCAGGGTGGTGGTGTGGTAGGGGGGGCACTTGTTGTTAAAAGGGAGCAGAATGGCTGCATTTGAAGGCCTCCTAGGCTTGTCTCTCTTGGATCCCAAGCTGTAGAATGACCTCCCTCCTCCGGTCGGCGATTGCAGAGTCTCTCCAGCTCTTTCAGCCCTGACCTCATTTTATGGCCTCCCACCTACACCCTCCAAATTCAGTCCTCCTCCATCCTGCCACGCCTCCACCCTGTCCGGCACTTTACATACAGTGAGTCTTTACGTCTGCACTTGCTCTTCGTTGACTGTGTAGCTTTGATGCTCGTAGTGATGAAGTTCCTTGATCTCCCTGTATGTTGCAAAAGTAAGTGTCAAAACTGAAATGTATGTACAATTAAAAGGGAACAAAGAATTGTGTAAACAGAGCCGTGTCACATTTTCATTTGCTGTCAGGAATAGTTATACATTTAGGTAAGGGTAGCTTCATATAAAGATTTTGAAGCGAATAGCAGCATTTTTTCAAGGTTTTGTATAGTCACTTGGTATAAAACAAATTCTCTTAGCTCTCGTGGCACTCTAATCCCATGGCCTCTTGCCCTGTTCTTTGTTTGACCAAATGTTCAATTCCTCTGAACTTGCGCTGTTGTACACAGTAAAATCCTCATTGTTAATTTATCCGGGACCGTTTGCAATTTAGAACATTTACAAACGTCCATTGTATACTCTCAGAGTTACAATTTAGGCATTTAGCAGACGCTCTTAATCCAGAGCGATTTACAGTAAGCAGGTAAATACGAGGTAATACATCAAATGCATAGAAATAGTCATCTAGGATCATAGGTAAACCATGAACCTATCATCAGTCTAAACAGTGTAATATAAATAAATAAATATGTACATTGAAACTATACACACTATAGTTTTGTATTTGTTTTTTTGGCTAAATGTTTACCTATTATTATGAGGAACCAGAACAAAAGAATGTTGTCTTATAGGCCTACTTGTACACAAGATGTAACAATAAAGAAACCTTGAACCTTATGATATGCCCAAATTATGGGGACAGGGTTTATGTGTGCTTATTCATTATTTACTGTTTTCCACTATTTTCCTGACATAAAGTCACAGGAACAACTTAACTTTGGAGGTCCACATTGAGATATTTCAGTAACCACTGTCAGTGACTGACAAAACTGTGATAATGGATTCCTCCACAGTGACACTGTGTGCATGTGGTTCATAGCCAAGGTGTGAGACAGACCGGGACAGAGAGAGACACATGAGAGACAGAATCACTGTCAAAACATGTCCATATTTGTCTTAAACTAAAGACTCCTCCTGAGGGCTGAACTCATCACCTCAAGTATGCAAGATGGTGTTGCTTTAGCATGACATTAAACATTTAGTATACAGTTTGTACAGCGGGCACATTTACAGGTCGTTCTGGATATGAAATCACAACTTTTTATATTAATTAATCAAGGATAATCTTGACACTGGCATTATAGTTGTCGTTGCATTCCTAATGTCAACAAACACACGTTTCGCTAAACGGCCATTATGACTTGAATTCTTAAAATTGATTGATGTGCGGAGGACAGCTTGTCACTGTGGTGTCAATGTAATTACAATTAACGGAGATAAAAGGACCGCAGGATGGGTCAAGACGCGGCTGCGGGGGGACGTTTGTCTTGTTTATGGCTCAATCACATTAGACTAGTTAGAGTGACCATTAACAGTCCCATGGGAAGCCATCAAGGGCGTTTGATAGCCCTGCAAACGGGGCTTTCAGTGAGGCATGCGTGAAAAGGGTGTTAAGCACTCGACAATGTCTGACATCCGGGCTAATTGATACTATGAAATCACCCTATAGGCCACATCCTGAAACCCAGCCACGACAACGACCAGAGGGGGAAGTCACACTAGCTGACTAATGTTTATGTTTTCCGGAGAGAGTTAACTGAATTGAATAGAGAGAGACAGAGTTATGTCACAGCTCTGTTTACACATTTCTTTTGGCTACATACATACAAATAGGTAAGCATGTATTTCCCCTAATGAAACCCGTTTGCATTGAATTTCATTGAGTTCATGCATCAGCTGACTGTGTTTGTTTTCCTGAGAGAGAGAGAGAGAGAGAGAGAGAGAGAGAGAGAGAGAGAGAGAGAGAGAGAGAGAGAGAGAGAGAGAGAGAGAGAGAGAGAGATGTGTTCATGAGTTCATGTGTGTTTGTCTGAGGGACTGAGCGCCACCCACACGAATCAAAGCCCTCTTGACTTGAGTCTAGTGAAGGTTACGCAGACAAATGAGAGACAAAAACACCATAGACAACAGTTATTTCATCAATCTCTTCAGTCTGCACGACGCTGTTATGCAATAACTGCACTAACCGTGCTATAAAGTAATCGAGCCATTGCGAAATGCCCCCCGTTTTCTGGACACACGCGCGCGCGCGCGCAGTCTGAAGTGAAGTAACGCGGGTTTCGCTTCCTTCCCCCTGCAGCGCCGCTTCTATTTGTTTGGCTCACTTGATCCGGAGCGGAAATTCCTTGCCCGTTTTTTTTTTTTTGTGAATGACAAACTTATTAACAATTCATCAACACGGTCCGTCCCATCCGGCCCCCGTTTCCTAGGCGACGGCCGCCTAGTCGCGCTCTGATTGGCCGGCCCACATAATGTATCCATTGAACCACCGCTCTGATTGGCTGGCCCACATAACGTATCCATTGAACCGCCCCTCGTTTGTAACCATTCAGCAGGCTTGCTCTGTCTCTGCAGCAACACTCTGCTGTGAGCACTGCACACAAACACAAGGACATACGCATTGCTTCGACCACCACGGAACAACAACACTACATTTTGGAACTGTAACCGGACGGGACGAATCGATATTGTTATTGTTTTTTTACTGCGAAATTGGAATTCTATAAAGCAGACCTCTGTGCAACAGCCACCGCGCCAGTTCAGTTCAGTGTTCAGAGTCATTGAGAAATTAACGGACATTATTCACGCAGATGCATGAATGAGAGTGCCAGACAGTGAAGAGAAATCTGCAGTCGGAAATCAGTAGTCTGCGGATTCTAGGGTTTTGTCCATTTCTTGGACAATAAAGGCGAAACAAACAAATAACGAATCCCCCCCCTCGAGTTTCTTATATTATCGCATTCTTTCGGGCTTCATATTTTCATCAAATGCTCCAGTCCCTTGCTCAGTGAGGGCCCGCTTGAAGAACCGACCGATCGAATTGAATTCCAGTCTCTCTCCGCATTCTAAATGCTCGACAAGCTCAGACCCGTGCCCGTGCTCGACTCGGTGATGGCCATCAGCAAGACGGTGGGCTGGCTGCGGGAGCAGCTGGAGACGCGCAGGGACATGCTGCTGGTCATGGACTGCCGCGCGCAGGAGCTCTTCGAGATGTCGCACGTCGACGGGGCGATCAACGTGGCGCTGCCGAGCCTCATGCTGCGGCGTCTCAAGAAGGGCAACCTGCCCGTCAGGTCGCTGCTCTCCAACGGCGAGGACCGCGAGAGGTTCGCGCGGCGCTGCAAGACGGACACCATCGTACTGTACGACGAGTACAGCCGCGAGTGGAACGAGAACGTGGACGGAGGCTCCGTGCTGGGCTTGCTCCTGCGGCGGATGAAGGACGAGGGCTACAAGGCGTATTATCTCGAGGGTGAGTCCGCTGTTCGTTTAATCCTGTTTCAGTTCATTCATGTTTTGCGGTTCATTCATAGCCGTGAATTCAGACTAAATGGGTATGCATTGTGGACAGTGTTGCTATCTTTTGCGAGAGAAACGACTAACATGAAAAACAATTGTCATGGAAAAAAATGTGGTATATTTTATGAAACATTTTAACAACACAAATCTTCTATGGGGGTCGCCGGCATGACAAATTCATATTAATTGGGGGTACTTGACATGAAAATGTTTGAGAACCACTGGTTAAAATAGGAAACAAGTACAAATAAGCAACTACACTTTAGAAACGAGCCCAAAAAACCCGCAACGCGTGACTACCAATATTTACAAGCACCTTTTACAGAAAAAGAAGCCGTTATAATAAGCAGATATGGCAACAATGATTGTGGACGCATATGATCATGTAACTAATAAGTAATATTCGTTTTTTTTTTGTGTATACAGGCGGCTTCAGCAAATTCCAAGCCGAATTCCCCGCCCTGTGCGAGACGAATCTGGACGGCTCTCTGAACAGCAGCAGCAGTTCTTCTTCCCCCACCGCCCATGTGCTGGGCCTCGGGGGGCTGCGGATCAGCTCCGATTCCTCCTCGGACATCGAGTCGGACATCGACCCTAGCAGCGCCACCACCACCGACTCGGACGGCAGTCCGCTCCTCTCCAACAACCCGCCGCAGCCCTCCTCCTTCCCGGTAGAGATCCTGCCGCACCTGTACCTGGGATGCGCCAAGGACTCCACCAACCTGGACATTCTGGAGGAGTACGGCATCAAGTACATCCTGAATGTGACGCCCAACCTGCCCAACCTCTTCGAGAACGCTGGGGAGTTTAAGTACAAGCAGATCCCCATCTCGGATCACTGGAGCCAGAATCTGTCTCAGTTCTTCCCCGAGGCGATCAGCTTCATTGGTAAGCATAAGCATGCATTAATGCTGCTTCCCCCTGCAAAGGGATAATACACTTCTCTCACTGTAGTGTTCCTATAGACTTATGTATTTTTTAAAACTGTCATGTTTTTTATTTGTATGTTCTTTGTGTGGACTCAAAAACACAAGTCTTCCACTAAGAGGACTTAAAATAATTCATAGGCTTATTTGGGATTAAATTATACAATGCACAATCAGTCAGTGTTGAATTATCATAAAATGCATTACAATTCAGTAACCTCATGGTGAATAAACCCTCTGGCAAATGTCAGGAATAGAATCTTATGAATGATATATACGTGACTCAATAGCAGGAAGTTCTTATACTTGTGCAATTGAGATTAGATGAGATGTCCCTGACTGTGTGTCTTATCAGTCAATCAAGGAGGGACACACTCAGGACACAGATTACGGCTATTGTGTTCAAGCAGAGGAATACAGTCCCCCCGTCTCTCTAAACGGCACACTGGCATTATAAACACACTGTGCCAAGTACAAATGATTAGACTTCAATGGTAGACATGCCGAGCCTTATCTGTTGTCCCGGGGACTTGTGTAATTGCGACACAAAGAGCTACGCTGAAACGAGAGAAGGGGGCGAGCAGAGGGGAGGGCAGTAATTTGAGCGCAACAGGAAGGAAGTCTGCATTGAAAGTAATCTAGGACATGGCAATGTCCCCCCTCCTCCCCATTACAAAGGGAGCCATTTACGGGCCCCTGTTGACATCCTGTTCGCCTTGACAGCGTGCCCTCATGACTCCTACGTTTACACGCCCAAATGGCACCATTGTCGGAGCAAAAACCCTGGCTGAGCGGAAGAATGGTTTAATAGACCGTAATAGTCAATTTCCCCAGCCCTGTTACTGAGGGACAAGCCCAGAGAATGTTGGGCTCTGTTTGTGGATGTATGTGTGTGTGCGAACGCCATGGCCTCTGTTGACTGACAAGTCAGGGGAGATAAGAGATAATAACATCCACTTCCAGCCACTCTCTCTTGCTGTCTTTCTATCTCACTCTTGATTATTGTGTTCTTTCTCTCTATATCACTCGCTCTCTTCTGGCCCTCCTTTCATTCTGCCTTGCTTGCACTCTCTGTCTCTCTTCTGGACTGGCCAACTTGACTTGAACATGACAGGCGTTTGTCCCGGGCAACTGGCGCCAGCCCCCCTGTAGTAAATACTTTGCCCTTTCAGTACTGAACTGGAGGAAGCAAGTGCCATGGCTGCATTAACATACACACAGACTCTTGTGCAGCGACAAACAATCCCCAAGACGAAAAGCCAGCAGGGTCTTTACTTTGTCCACTAGAATGTCACAGAAGTACTGTCTTTATTTATGTATGCTGTTGTTGTTTTTTGGCAAATCCATTAATGAGCATTTTCCCACTCTCTCCTCTCCTCCAGATGAGGCACGGGCCCAGAAGTGTGGTGTCCTGGTCCACTGCCTGGCCGGCATCAGCCGCTCCGTCACAGTGACGGTGGCCTACCTGATGCAGAAGCTCAACCTGTCTATGAACGACGCCTACGACATCGTCAAGACTAAGAAGTCCAACATCTCGCCCAACTTCAACTTCATGGGCCAGCTGTTGGACTTTGAGCGCACCCTGGGCCTGAAGCGGCCGTGCGACAACCGCATGGTGGCGCCCACCACCCCGCTGTACTTCACCACGCCCACCAACCACAACGTCTTTCAGCTGGACCCCCTGGAGTCCACGTGAAGACGCTCTCAGGCCAGTGCCCAGTCTGTCTGCCTGCTGATCTCCATTGGCTTAAAACAGAGGCGTTGAAAAAGGCCTCCTGTTGGGAAACAAAATTGATAAGGCTGCAAAGAAGTTCTCTTTTTACCGTCACCTGCCGTCTTGTCAGGAGCTGGTGAGGTTATTGATGCGGCTGGCTCGGAGAGACAGCTGCCGAGCGCATGCACGCACTCACGCTGGAGGGGCGTCTGCCTGACACTCTTGAGAAGCAGCTGCTGCAGAGCGAATGAGAGACAGGAAGAGAGACGTAGAGAGAGAGAGAGAGCACAGAGATACTTTCTATAACCCATGTATTGCTACCAAGACTGTTGTGGTCTTTTCTACTGTTTCGTCAGAAGGAACGGGAGGTGATTTTTATATGGACGGTTGTATGTTGTACTTCAGAGTCGCTAGGCTGGTGTGCCAAAGAGACAATGATTGTTCAAACTGGACATGCTATAGAAAAGCCTTTTTCTTGTCTTTCTTGGGTTGGGCGTAGCACTTGCACCTTGAAATCTTTTTTTGAGGGTGCACATCTCTCTTTGTCTTCTGTGAAGACATGCCTGCATGGGGTTGGAAGCACCCCAGGGTTTAGATGGCACAGTGTACTGGACTCAATTTTACATGTGTGGAGTCTTTTGAATCATTTATACGTTGTGTATATATATCTTAATATAAGAGACAATACATCAAAGCCTTGCTCGAGTAGTATATATATACCCTTTGCAACAAGTGGGTACTGAAGATTCTCTTAGTTTCATCTTCTACTTATATGTAAGCAAAGAAACTGCATATTTGATCAGTATGTTTAAGTTGATAATGCCAAAAAATTGAGTAGTTTATTCTTCTTCCAAGAATCATACAAAAAATGTATATATGTGTAATATATTTGATAATCGCTTTATGTGTGAATTCAGCCAGGCTAGGCCTTGTTTTTGCACCCATTGTCACACAAATCAAAGTCACCTTGGTTGTATGCCTTAGTTTTCGCACACAGAAATGTTTGCTGTTTAATTAACCACCAGAACAACACCCCTGGGTTTTACTGCCCTCACTTTGACAAATCTCCACTGCATCCGAAAAAAATAAAACCCAGAATAAGTCTGTAATTAGACTGGATTTCGGATACATTGCAGTAACTTCATTGTAATTGGCCACTGCATAAAATGTTAAGATAGCTTAAGTTAATCTGAGTCTTATGGAAAATAGCTTTATGGAAGCTGTGTATGTGTGGTAACCTGTGTTTGATCATACAGGCAGAATGAAGGTTAATGGAAGCAGCACTTCTCTGTGTGCGATGGTTAAAAGTCTCTGAAATGTTGACAAAGCAAGAGGCTTTGCTCGCCTCAACTCTTCAGGGAAAAACTCTGTGAAATGCAGTTTTTTTTGTCGGTTGAAAGAATAAGAAATGCCGAACTTCGGAGGGGGGATTTGTTATGCCCCCTCCAGAGAGACGGCCTGTTTTCTCGAGGAAGCCAACCTGGCGACCTCAGCCACCCCTCCACACTCCTCTTACGAATGTAAAGAAAAGATAAGTTATTAATAAATTGCTATTTTGTCTACACTTTCTGTCTCCCATGACTCATTTTCCATTCCTGGGCCATGTTTGTAAGGTAACGCGTTAACATAAGAGTCTCACCACTCAGGTGACAATGAACTGCTCAATGTTAATCAGCAGGCTTGGTCACGACATCAACGATCACAGCACTACACGCCTCCATTCACATCAAGGCTGCGCTATTCTTTAACCCTAAAACAACTCCCACCTCACTTTCCAATGCAAAATTAGAATGTGGTGGTTGTGTAACAAAGCATCAAGCGCACAGCGTTCCACACAAGGGTTTACCAGCAATCATTTGTTTAAGGGCCAAATGTTACTAAACGGGTAGAACACAAGCCACTCCAGTCACGGCATCAAAGCGGCACGACCGGTTTTTCCACATATGTGGCCTGCCCTGCAGTGGGGTTTATGGGTTCACTCACACACACAAACACTCCCGCCGCACTTCCTGAAGGCGGGCCATTTTGAGTTCAAAGCCGCCTGTCAAAACAGGGATTGAACGTACTGTTCCTGAATACGGTGTCACTTGATATGGTACATGGTGGCAGTGTGTAGTGTACCTGTTAAGACCTGAAACGTCTAACTCTAGCAGATGATTCTCATAGTGAAGGAAGGTGTGTGTGTGTGCGTGCACGTGTGTGCGTGCACATGTGTGAGTGAGTGATCATGTTTGCACGGAGGCCATGGTAGTCTCAGCATTTAACGACCCCATGCATGCCAATAAATGTGTGAGAGTGAGTCATTGACCTTCACATCGTGTGTATGTTAAATAGACACCTGAAATACACCTTCTGAAAAACACATTGGGAAAAATCTTAAGAGAAATCTGATGAGTCATATGTACATAATGTATGTGTTTGTAAGGACCCCTAATTCTCCCAGTGGGCAGGTACGGTGGAGTATTCATATATCAGAACATATTTACAGAATTTGTCTTCAGTATATGAATATTGCTCTAAAATGCACAGCATTTACAGATATTACACACTATATATCAACTGGCACAGGGACAACAAGACCTTACAGATACAGAGAAAGACATACATAGCAGACTAGATATACACATACATATTGTATCCGGTTACTAGTCCTTTGGTCATGTACAGCTATCATTATTTTTCAGAGTGCAAAGTTCAGAGATGCTGAATGGAAAAATAATTGCTCTCACCTGATATGCAACTGAACAAGAGTGAATCATTGCCTATGAAACAAAGTGCATGAACGTGCACATTCGCAAATGATTTATGAAAGGTCCACTTTCTTTTTCCTTTACAGTCTCAGGTGACACTTTTTCCATCCACTGGATATTCCAAAAACAGAACTTTAGTGTCTTAGGAAACCAGGGATGTTTTGTTCTTAGTTTCATGCAATGTTTGTTCCATTCCATTATGTATTTCTCCCAATTTATCACCAATTCCCCCCCTGTTACTGCCAACCCCCACTGGGGAGGGAGTAGACAACCACAGTTTTCACCTGACAGTGAGGAGGTGGGAACTTCTGCACCACACAGGTAAACGCCAAGGTAATGGAAACATCTCTGTAAATGAGGAATGCAAAGTGTATTGTTAATGTACCATGAGAGCTCACAAACCTTGCTCTCATATGCAGGCATGCAATGCTCATTTGGTATGTTCTTGCACTCTATTTCAATGACGTGACGCGCACGTCGTTTAACACCTACACTGCAAGTCACACAATGGACAATTGACATGCATCTAGGCTTATTCCTATGTTAATTCGCTAGGTGTGAGTCGGGAGCCTTTGAAAACTTTGTTGAGGTGCAAATTTAAAGTAGTTTTAAATCTATGCGTGTGCCTGCATGTGCTCCTGGTCAAATAGGTTCCGGCACGGTGTGCAAGGCCGTCCAGTGAGCATTGCACCCCTGCTCATATGCTTTGCATGCCTCACTTACTTTTTCACATTGTGTCGTTTATTCTGACCTGTATTGTGAAACTCTTCGTTCAATGTAACACATTTTGGGATCTGCAAAACCAGCAGGGAGGGGACAGTCCAGGTCTAATACATCTGGTCCACCTCAGTGGTCAAACCTCCAAAGCCTATACCACAGCCACTGGAACTGAACCTGTAGAGACTAGAGAGAAGAGAACGTTCATATTATTATTAGAATCTCCCACTGTGATGTCATGGTAGGCCTGAGCTGTGATTGACAGCTGTATGGGGTGGGGTTGTGAGTTGGGGGGTATGCATGGCACGCCAAGCAGCCCCGGGGGTCTCATGGCCGCTCTTCCTGTCCGCAGCATGGCCTTTTGCAGGATTATAGGGGCACAGGAAACTACCAGGCTAATTTTAGATGCGGTGGGGCACGTAGCTGGCGTTTGGCAGACCTCCATCACCACCTCCCAGGACCCACCCCCTGCTCCGGTGTCAGATCAGAACAGCTATGGCATGATGGCATGACAGGCTATAGGGATCTTAGAGGGAAGTAAGCAGGGCTTGGTGGGGGTAGAGAGGGGCATGTGTATGTGTTTGCATGACTGGGACGCCTGGTGGTATCGGTAATGAGAAAGGAAGCAAGTGAATGGGGGTTGACGTTTGCATAAGCAACTGTATGATTGCAGGTTGAACCAACAGTCAAAAAGTGTTTGGCAGAAAGTGCAGATTGCAGAATATGATGAGCACACTCTTTTACAAGAGAGTCCTAACACGCAGCAGCACATTAAATATTGTTTGCAGACACAGAGAACATAAACAATTACAGACATTAAAATTGGGCCGGGGAGGGGGGGTCGCCACGCAGAACGGGAAGGGACGAGCCCGGGGGCGCTGGGTGAGCGCACAGGCGCCACAGCTGAGAAAGAAAATTGTCGGCGGCGGCCCAGGGGGCATTTCGTCTTCCTCAAGGGGGCCCAGCCTCGGGGGGCCCGGCCACAGAGGGACTCGGCCTGACTGCACCGGAAAAACGGGTGCCCCCCTTTCCGTTTTTCTCACTTGTACTGGTTCCGCACATAACACACACATATATATATATATATATATATATATATATATATATATATATATATATATATATATATATATATATATATATATATATATATATATATATTCCTATATATATTCCTATATACACACACACACACACACACACACACACACACACACACAGTGTATATATAGATATATGTGATTTTGGAGATGATCATCTTAACCTCTGTGTCATCTGCAACAGGAAGCAGCAGTGGATGCTCCTCGTGGCTTTCTGCGTGCCTCAGCCTCCATGTCAATGGCTGCACCATCTGGCATGAACGAGGCATGTGGACACGCATTCCTACTCAGTCAGAGAGTGATGGGAACGGAGCTTGCAACCTGTCTGTGCTGAGTGTTTGGGATGACACAGCACTCACGTAGTTGCTTTATTATTTTTTGATATTTTTAGATTTGTAATCCTCTGCTCAACAGCTGACAACTCCCCACCCTCTCCCATGGCTCGTTAAAGGGACATACAATCCATGAGAATAGAAATATTAATCAGACAATGGGTTTCAGATCAGGATGTTGCTGACCGTTATGGATGTTTATGTTATCTCAAATGAGCAACCTCATGACGTGCTGATAATTCCCATAGAGCATCTGTGATATACTGTATTACATTACATTACAGTCATTTAGCAGACGCTTTTATCCAAAGCGACTTACAATAAGTGCATTCAACATAGGTAGGGAATGAAACTACTAATCACCAGAAGTCTTAAGTGCATTTTCTGCTAAAACAGGCAACCAAGAGTATACCTAGCGCTAAGGTAAAAGTGCAATATATCAGTTACCTACTTTCTTAAACAGATGAGACAAATAGTAAAATCAAATGAGCAAGAGCTAAAACAAATAAGTGTATTGACTAAAGAAGTTCCAATAAAACAATACAATAATAAAACAAGAGTTTGTACAACTAGTTAGCAACAAGTAGGCAAGGCGAAGAGGAAGGGTAGTGTTTCCTCAAGAGGTGGGTTTTCAGCCTGCGGCGAAAGATGGGCTGTGACTCTGCTGTCCTGACATCAGTGGGGAGTTCATTCCACCACTGTGGGGCCAGAACAGAAAAAAGTCGTGACCGTGTAGATCGGCCAGAAGGACCCTTGAGCGACGAGGCAATCAGTCGCCCGAGGTGGCAGACCGAAGTGGTCGGGCAGGGGTGTATTGATTTACAATGTAGGCTGGCCCGATCATAGGCGAACTAAGCAGCCTCTTAGGGCCCCGTTGCCACTGGGTACCCCCAAGAAAGAAAAAAATATGTAAATATCTCTGCCAGGACAAAGGTAGGGCCAAAGATCAAGTTTTCTGTGTTTGTGTTGTGTGTGTGTTTGTGCAAGTGTGAGCGTGGTTAATCTTGCAAACTATTACACTGAGCGTCACTTTTCTTTTGCACGCTGAAAATAGGCCAAGGAACAAGATTCCTGAACATGTTTTTCATATGCGTCAATGACAACTATGTTAATTTTGTGCATTTATAACCTCAGACCTCCAGCCCTGGTTACTTTAGTCAATTTATATGTAATTTACACTGTCTGTAAAGTGGTGATAACTAAAGATACAGCACAGTAATTATGCTCTGTGAGGTTTGCATGCCCAATCAATTGACATAAAACAACAATCTGAACTCGACCTGCCAACATGCACACGGTATCTCTTGGTGCAACAGTTTATCTAACTAATCGATTTAATCAATTAAAATAATCCTATATTTTAATTAAATAATGGTTTTGGGGGAAATTAGACATTTTGGTTGTTGTTTTCTTCCCAACGTGACGCATTGTGAGTGTGCTTGGCTATTTTCTGTATTTTCACTCACTCACTGCCATGAGAAAGCTCGGGGGGGGGGGGCAAATCAAATTGTGCTTAGGTCCGCAAAAAATCTTTGGCCAGCCCTGAAATATATTGCACACCGTATCTGTAAAACTCAAAATGTCCAAACAGGAGAAAAAGTTTTTTGCATTTATTCCGTTGAATTGTTTGCACACGAATGTGGATGTGTGCGGGGTGCCCGCTGCCCGTTGCCCCACTTCCCACTGGCATCTTGGCAGTCCAGTGAAGCTCTTATCCTAGCAGTGAAAATAAAGGCAACAGGTTGCTGGCAGGGCTAAACTTGGCACACTTGCTAATCCGCTGCTAACGGTTCATGTCCCTCTCACCCGCGAGTGACAAGTGCGCTGACAGTGCCCCCCCCACACACACACACACGCTCTACAACCCTCCATCCTTCTCCCCCAACCTCCCACCTTGTCTCATGTCACTTTGCTGCCCCCGCCATCCACCCTAGCAATTTCCTGTTGCCCCTCATAGATCAAGTTACAAGGTCCAAAAATTGTCGGCACAAACATGTACGCACTAGTGTGTGTGTGTGTGTGTGTGTGTATGTGCTCCCAAACACAGTTCAGAGTACACATGCACTGTAAAAGCTTAGTGCACACTATCAGTGACACAAACTGTATACCTTTCCCTTCTGCCTCTGATTCTCTGTTACCTTCCCTTCACTTCACTCTCTCCAGATAATTCTCTCCTCTCTGTCAGCACTCCATTCATTATGCCTTCTCCCACTGCTCTCCTTTTCTCTCCCTCTCATCTGTTCCTCCATCCTCCATTATTCCATCACCCCCCCCTCTCTCTCTCTCTCTCTCTCTCTCTCTCTCTCAGATTATTAATCCTGTGCAGGGAACATGTCAATACAGCAGATGGGGCTTCTCATACGACCACTTCCTGTTGCCGGATGTTCCAGGAGCATGCTCGCAACTGCCCCTCCCCTCCCCAACCACATGTGATTACTGCAATACTGCATGCAAGAGTGGTGACTATATGAACGAAATTACCTGTGCATGCGTGCGTACGTGCGTGTGTTTGTGCCTGTGTGTGTGCATGTGTGTGTGTGTGTGTGTGTGTGTGTGTGTGTGTGTGTGTGTGTGTGTGTGTGTGTGTGTGTGTGTGTGTGTGTGTGTGTGTGTGTGTGTGTGTGTGTGTGTGTGTGTGCATGTGCGTGGGTGTGTGTGTTTAGAAGGTGTGTGTGGTGTCAGGTTGTAAATTTCCCCTAATTGGATGTCAGACATCCGGCTAATTATAAAGCCCCAGCAGAGTTTTCCTTTCCCCATGTCATTGGAGGTGTGTGTGTGTGTGTGTGTGTGTGTGTGTGTGTGTGTGTGTGTGTGTGTGTGTGTGTGTGTGTGTGTGTGTGTGTGTGTGTGTGTGTGTGTGTGTGTGTGTGTGTGTGTGTGTGTGTGTGTGTGTGTGTGAGTGTGTGTGTGTGTGTGTGTGTGTGTGAGCGTGTGTGTGTGTGAGTGTGTGTGTGTGTGTGTGTGTGTGTGTGTGTGTGTGTGTGTGTGTGTGTGTGTGTGTGTGTGTGTGTGTGTGTGTGAGTGTGTGTGTGTGCGCGTGCGTGCGTGCGTGCCTCTAGGACCTTCCTGTCTCCTGTGGTGATTGAACAATCTATCCTCTCACTCATTATACCATAATGGGCCTTAGTTCACTTATCATTCATTCATTCATTTTTTTCCCTTTGCCTCATTCAAGATCTTTTGATATTCCTTCTGTATTTCTATCTGGTAGGCTATTTGTTTTGCAGTACGTAGCAAAAGTAAAAAAGTACTCATTGTGCAGAATGTTATGATTTATCGATTTCCCTCTGAGACCAGGAGGAAGCCCAATGATCACTCTGAGGTTCACTGTGCATTCATCCATTTATCCAGGCAACCAACAATCATTCACTTTCATTTAAACTAGCTTTGACAACCAACGGGTTTTGTTCCAAAACAGTCAAGACTGTCAGTCAGTCAGTACACCACCCAGGCAGTAAGACAGTCAGTAAGACAGTCAGTCAGTCAGTCAGTCAGTCAGTCAGTCAATCTATCTCTACATCTCGTTGTTTCTTTTTGTTTGTGTCTCTCTCATTTTCACTTGACTCTGTCACTGTTTTGTCAGCCTCACTCTCACTCTCTGAATTGTTTTGTGTGTTCATGTGTGTGTGTGCGTGTGCGAGTGCGCGTGCGTGTGTGTGCTGCAGGGCTTGCATTAACATGGTTCCCTACTGTTAAAACCATCACTTGTGTCTCTCTGACCTCTGACCCACCTCCTACGCCCTGTGGAATGCTGGGAAGGAATGTCCTGAGTGGGGGTAGGCTTTGTTTTGGTACTGAGTGTTTTTCCTCTGCTCTCTCTGAATCATGGACTGGAGATTCTGTGTGTGTTACCATTTTGTGAACAAGTGTTGGCTGTTGGTCATATATACTGTGTATATACTACACATATACTGTGTGTGTGTGTGTGTGTGTGTGTGTGTGTGTGTGTGTGTGTGTGTGTGTGTGTGTGTGTGTGTGTGTGTGTGTGTGTGTGTGTGTGTGTGTGTGTGTGTGTGTGTGTGTGTGGGGTTGTAACAGAGCAACACATTGCTCTGTTACAACCATTCAGCCCACTCATTTTTCCTCAGCACTGCCCATCCCATTCGACATTTTGGCAAATAACAACATGCTCATCAGTAAAATCATGAATTTAACTTTATTAATTTTAAAGGCTGAATCAAAAATGTTGCTCCTGACAGATCAGGTGTATTGTTTGTCTAGGGGAAAAAATAGTTATTAAATTTAGTTAGTTGTTGTCGATTACATCTACTTTGATTCTCATGTATTCTATGTGTAGCACTGGCCCTTTAAGGAAAGTGCATAAAGAGGGGTGGCCAGGTTTTTGGCCTCCTGTCTAGCCAGAAGCCTGGCTTGAGTGTTTGTGAGAGAGACCTGGAGGCATGAGGGGTACAGACTAATTCTCGGTAAGACAATCTGAAACAAATGACAAGGTTTTTATAACTCATTGTAGCAATAGTATATATATAAGTGTTTAGATAGGCTGACAATATTAGGCCTGTTGTTAATTATACTAATATATATCTGTATTTCCAGAAGCTTCCAGGTCCTTTGAGCAGCGGTACCCTGTGGCTGTGCAGGCCTATATCAATGGGAGCCATGAGCATATATTGACTCATTGGGTATGTTTGTTGTTTTGCTGTATTTTGTCATCTTGCTATAGGGGCCTAATGTCTGGGATGAATTGTTGGAGGGTTGGTCTAATGCTTTATTAGATTTTTTGTAGGAGCTGAACTAACCATCACTGTTTTTCCCACCGTGCTATATATACTATTTAGACAGGTTTTTGCTATTGGACTGTGTGCAATAGGGTTTACCTGAGGACAGAGCTATACTGGGCCATTAAGTAGCATTGCATGATTTTGATTTTGGTTTTGCGTATTTGTATTTTGTGGTGTTTTGCTTATTTACTTTATGGTTTTGCATTATTTGGATTTGATTTGTTTAATTTCGGTATATTTACTTTAGAGGCCCCGCAGCCCTTATACCCTTATTGCCCCTTTGCCTTTTGGGTTTAGTCCCTTTGCAGAACTCTCAGTAATACTAACCGCTTTCTTCCTTTCTGTATTTTAACCTGACTACTTTTTATACCAACTGTTTGAATAAACTTGACACATTTGATACATCAGCCTCTGGTTCTGTTCATTCTGAACCCGTACCTTTCTGGGGAACCTTACCTTGTTCAGTCCTATATCTCTCTATCTCTCTATCTCTCTCTCTCTCTCTCTCTCTCTCCTCTCTCTCTCTCTCTCTCTCTCTCTCTCTCTCTCTCTCTCTCTCTCTCTCTCTCTCTCTCTCTCTCTCTATATATATATATATATATATATATATATATATATATATATATATATATATACACAGTATATATATATATATATATATATATATACACAGTATATGATTAATGTGTTAAAGGATCCCTCACTCCTATATGTGTGGGTGGCGTAGTCATTGCTTTACATAGCCCTGCTACATATGGTTAACGGATTGATATCTATTAATTCTGTATATATATTTGACTACTCAGTATACTTGACATGTCTGCAAAATAATTTCTCAAAGCATACAATACTTTGTTTGGCTTTCAAGGAAAACCATTAACTCAATTAATTTCAATATGTTATGGAAATCAACTTGCAGAGATCTGCTTAAGATAGGTAATCCATTGCGTTAAATGTCATTGTGCTGTTATGTTTTTGTCAATATTATTCAATTTGAATGGAATTGAAAATGCACATAGTTTTAACGTTTCAAGGTTGTAATGATGTTTAGCCAATTGACTCAGTTATTCAGGTATATTCGGTAAGATTTTAATGAGCAAATATTGATTTTCATGTACAGTATATGGCTGAAGCTGTGAATAGACAATGACGTGATGGTGGTATGGTGCTTTAACTTTTTCCTGAGGATTTTGGACACTGGGGATGTCTTGAATGCTGAAATGATTGTTACCTCCTCCGCGTTGCAACTAAAATAATTCTTTTAAGCAGCCTGTGACTTTTGGCATATTTTTGAGAGGTGGAAACCCTTTTCGAAATGCGTCAATGATGCTCGTATGAAGAGAATCCCAGGAGAGAATACTTTCCAGCACAGGCATAAATAGATGCTGAACACCAGGTAGCAGAGAGATGCCAGGTGTCTGAGAAGTCACCTCACCACAAAACTGTCGAAACACACATACACACACATCTGACTGCCTTTGCACCTGGCAGTGGAGATGGAAATAGGTATACCCTTCAAATCATTGTCGGGATTGCCTTTTCATATGAAGTGCCCCAATTTTCTCAGATATGTCCCCATTCACCCAACCCCAGTCCCAACCATAAACCATCTCATCAACTGCCGCCTGTATCCACCTGCTGCGGATGTACATTTTATTTTTGTCATTTCTTTTCATGGAGAGTTGGAAATCGAGATTGATATTTTGGTGTTTCTTTTGTTGAAGAGAGAGGGAAAAAGAGACAGACAGACAGACAGACAGACGGGTGCGTGCGAGATAGAGCTAGAAATAGAGAGAGGGAGATAGAGAGGGGGTTTAGGAGGGGACAGATAAACAGTGGACCAGTAGGAGAGGCGATGGTTGACAAAAGGCAAGACCTTGGACTGCTGTGAATCCATCCAGCCCAAACAGCCAGCTGAAGTGGAGTATAAATAGTCATTATCATTTAAAAGCCTTTTTTTTTTTTTAAACTGAGCATCTCACCCAGCAGCCCACGCACACAGAGCTGCATGCTATTCATGGACCTGTCTGATGCAGGGTTTTACCTATTGATTTCTCTCTCTTTTACAGCTTAAAAATACATTTGTGTTTTTGAGCAAAGAGAATGCTTGGTTCAACAGCTCTTTTTTTTGTTTTGCTTGAATTAGTTATCTGCTGTTTACGCCAAATGTTTGCCAATAATCCCCCCCCCCCCCCCCCCCCCCCATTGCAGTCAGAACTGCAGACTCACCCCCAATTTTCCGCCATAATCTGGAGACTCACCTCTTCAGACTCGTTTAAATGTCCATTTGTTGACCTGGCATCATATAGGTTGTATAGTTTCAATGTACAGATCATTACATTTTTATATAATACTGTTTAAACTCATGCTACAGTAGGTTCCTGGTTTACCTATGATCCTATTACTGAGGCACTACACTGTCTCTATGCATTTGATGTAGGTGTTTACCTTGCTACTGTAAATCGCTCTGGATTAAGAGCGTCTGCTAAATGCCTAAACTGTAAATTGTATTATGATGACATGCCCAGAATAGGGATGCTAGGGTTCATGTGGTTAAATGCATCATATAATTCAATGATAACAAACCTTTGACATAAAATACCCCTTTCTCATTGGTATAACTAGCTATAGAGCATTACTGTACTATATCTCAAGCCATTTTCAAATCGCTGCATGCTGATTTTCATACTGAAATGAATGGGATCCAATGGCTTTTTCCAAGACCAAATTAACCACAAGAATAGTTCGCAATAATGTCAAGTAGTCTGTGTGTCGTATTCAACAGGCTAAACATGCCAGACCACCAGTATGGTCATGTAACCTTTCAAGTATGGGAAAACCGGTTTGACAACAAGGCCACCCTGCCACCTTTCAGTGGGTGAATTTCTTGGCAGTCTACAATCTCTCAGTTTCCCACTGTTATGATTATACAGTATGAGTAGGGTTGACATTTATCTGCTTGAACAGTAAATACGTGTTTGATTCACTCTCATTTGCATAAGGACATACTGATACACTTCGCTATGGCCACCAACTGCTTTAACAGATAGACTGACGCCTCTCCACAATGATACGAGATGCATCTGTTGTTTTCGTACTCATTCTGTTCTTATATATTCTCTATGTGTGAAATGAACTTTAAAACGTGTTGTGTGATACTGCCTGCTGTCATCTTCTCCGAGCTCGCAACTCAACTGAACCATCATTACCACCCTTAGTTAGAGGTGGACTCTTAGGACCACATGAAGGGTCATTGTATTGGCAATTTACACAGGTCAATAGAAATTTGTCTTTTTGCATATGCAACGCCCGGGATTCGATCCCTGGTCTCCCGCGTGGAAAGCCAACATCTTAACCATTAAGCCAAAGGGAATCCCCAATCGCTTGGGGGAGATATTAGATTGTTTCATCAGGCTGAGGTAGTGAACCACTCTGTTACACATACCCCCAGATAACCATGGCCTATGTTTCCAAATTTCATCACATTACATTACACTGCAGTGCAGCTCCCCTTGGAACACTTTTGGTGGTTCAATGCCTTCTTGGGCACCTAAGTGGCATTGGTGATTACCATAGATGTGATGCCACCTGCCACTATCCATTCACCAGTTATCTGTGGGAATACACCTCTGGCAGAGTATCCATCCAGTAGCCTTCTATTAGCCAACCCTTCTACCTCCATCCATGCCAATGTTTTATTACGGCTTGGAAAGTCAAGTGCAGAGTGAGGTTGCCTGCTGCCTCCCCTTGCTCTTCCTCACTGCTTTAAATGACATTAGTTCTCATCATCTGTGTCAGCTGAACGGGAAGTAAATGGTTAAAGACGATTGGGTAGCGCCTGGCAAGTCAAGCCAGTCCAGCTGTGACTAATGAGTCTCACAGAACCAATGTATCTTATGAGACACAAGTTATGCAACCTACACATGAGAACAGACAATAACAGAGAGAGAGAGACAGACAGCCGTGTTCGTCTTGAATGTTATTATGTAACCCATATTATGGCCCATACAGCCACATTACAATGTGAAAGCTTTGCAAATGCCCTTGATGTGTGATCAGCACACATTGTCTTAGAAAGATGTTATGTTATATTAAAGACGTTATCAGCAATATGAATTATATGAACACATCATGAGCAACAGTTTTTAATCCTTTGTCAGCCCTCTCTCACAATGCGTAACTAATTTACTGCTTCTTCCTCGAACCGCCTTATCTCTCATCTATAATATTATCCTTATTTCTATTTGGGGAAGAAATCTGTCATTTTGAATGCCTGAACCACTCTCCCTCTCTTTCTCTCTCTTCTTCATCTATCCACAGAACTCACAGTAGGCTTGACTCATACATTTGCGTTGCCAGGCCAACGACAAAGAGGGGAAATAAATAAATAAATATGTGTCTAATTCAAGCATTAGATGGTATAGAGGCCTGCAAAGTGGGGACAAAACCCGGTAAAGAAGAAAAGCATCAAAGATGAGGAAAGTGCAGACACACAGTCTGTCCTCTGTTTGAACGAGCATTAGCTTCCTCCCTTTGAAAGGATGAGCGAGGCAAATGGATGACTGGATGAGGCTTTCCTGTGTGTAGAAGACAGCTCTCTGACCGAGATGGGTCCATTTCATTTTCTTGTATAGACTTGCTTGTAACAGATAACATAGTCATGATGATGACATGATCAGAAGTATAATACCGTTGACTGACAACCCCTTCAGCCAATCAGCAGTGTTCCCCTTCAGTCAGTGCATTTTTACCACCTCCAGACTAATGTGGCGCAACGGGACTTTTGAGACGGCCATGCCCAAAATAGGTTCCCTTATTCGGATACATGCGTGTCACTGCCCGCTCCTGCCGGTTCTCTGAATTTTTATTTTTAAATAGGCTCTGTCATGATTAATTGACCACATATATGAAGTTAAACAACTACATTCTATCCAACCGATATCTTAAAAGTAAATTCCGTGCCTCAAAAAAAGAAGTTTGAGAGCGTTTTAAAACCGAAAGTAAGAAGTAAAGACAACGCACAAAAAACAATGGCTGCCATTCGTTTTTTGTCGGCTGCACTCAGGCTGCACTCGGCTCCATTCGGGCTCACTCGAACTCGCCACCTGATTGGCCAACTTTCGCTGTCAATCACAGAACGATGAGCAACGACGCTGATAGGCTCGTCCATTTGGTGAACGGGCTAGAAACGCCCAGACAAGCCATCAGGCCAGACTCCTTCCTGAAATCAAATGGAAATGAGATTTTCCGGAGGGAGGGGCTTTACCAGGCTACACGTTTTGAGCTTGTAGAGCTGCTATTTGTTTGCGGCGGGCGACCCTGGTCACACAACTAAGTATAAATCAGTCTTGTGTGCCATATGATGTGACTGTAGCATTGCATCCACACAGGAGAACTTTAGAGGTACACAACACACATACTGCTCTCCTTTCTCAAGTTGCTAACATCAGTCCCTCCCTAACATGTGTTTTCTTCTTCCCACATCAGTATATTGTTGCTGTTGGGTGGAAACCTTCTATGTCCATATTATTATTATTATTAAAATACTACTACTACTTTGTCACACTACAGTGTGTGTCACACAAAAGAAGCAAAAATAGCCCTTTAATAGCTTTTTAAAGTGAAAGTGGTTAAGTGTGTCTGTGGGTTGTATAAAATATTGAACCAATGAAAAGTATGAGCAAGAGCTTGTGACTAAATAATAACTACACTGGAACCATTGGAATACAGGTTCTGTTTCCCATTTCCTGTAAAAGTATGGACATACAGGGTTTACGCCCGACAGCGATGATATGTAACACTTTGGAATAAGGCCTGGGGCCGGAGGCCATGCAGGAGCCAGCAGCGGGAGGTGAGGTGCGAGGGCCAGCCTGCAGCTGCCTCAAAGGAGGAAGTCCATTAGGGAGCAGCAGGGCCACTCCTGGTAGCAGCGGCACCGCCACTTGATGAAGACTGGAGGCTCAGGAGCTGATGGAGCCTAGTAAATATTTTAGTGCCTGTAATGTAATGTTTTCTCTCACACCGTGAAACCCAGACGCTCTACCAGATCTTTACCCCACCACCGCCTCCACCACCACCGCTGCTACCACTGCTACCGCTGCTCAAACACACATGTACATGGTCACACGCACGCACGCACGCACACACGCATACACGCACTCAGACACACACACACACACACACACACACACACACACACACACACACACACACACACACACACCTCCCAGTCTCATTCCCTCTTTAGTGCTATTCATCTGTTTTGACTCATCATGTTTAGTTGGGTTATTGCAGGAAAACATTACTTGAGGAAGAGAATCAGCGAATGCCATTTCAACTAGTATTCTGACTTCTGCCATGTCTCTCTCGCTCTCTCTCGCTCTCTCTCTCTCTCTATATTATATATATATATATATATATATATATATATATATATATATATATATATATATATATATATATATATATACTGTATATATATACTGTATATATATATATATGTATACAGTATATATATATATACTGTATATGCAACGTCAGTCAGGTTGGTGATACAGATAGAAGACTCTGATACTCATACAACTCTAACTTCAGAGAAGGGAAGGTATGGCTGACTCACAAACAGAGCCTTTGCCACCCAGCTGTCATTTCCTCTGCCGTCATTCCAGAGTTGTATCTAAGTTCACCACTTACGCCCTATTTTATACTTCGCAGTACGACAGAGTTGTGTGAAAACACAACAAACCTAAAGAATTAGATATTGTGGCTCCAACAAACCGGTAAAGAACAAACCACCAACCGTGCGACCTCTGTGAACCACGCAGTCTTTTCTCTCCTCTGTAAGTGGGGCACGGTGCTCAGACGCAAGGCATCGACTCGGGCCTCATGGCCTGGCGGGACCTCTGTCTGCCGGATTGACACCCAGGTGAAAGCTAAGAACAGGAAAACGTCCTGAAATCAATATGCCCTTTGTGTCGACAGCTTGCTTCTTCCGCCGGAACACAGACATGTTAAACCCCAAGCGGAGGGTATTGAGGCAGTTTTAGCAATCCGCTGCTATATTATGCAGGCGGAATGAGGCTTCCAATAACATGAGTTAGAAGAGTTCATTCTTCGGGGCTCTGTGGAAAGAAAAACACGAGGACTTAAAGGGAACGTATTAAAACCTTTTCTTTTATAGCAAATGTGTTACTGGATGCTATTAAATCTACCTATAGCAGTTAGTCCAGGATCGTATACACTATCATCAAATTGTATCGTATCTTGTCGTGTCATGTTGTGTCGTGTCATATCATATCGTGTCGTGTGGGACATAACATAACGTTAGGACTGATTGATATATCTCTTAAAACACCTGAGGAAGGGCGGGACGCACTGAGGTCGGCCACTTGTGTTGACAGGAACGCACAATGACTCATCCTACTGGTGAAAGCACACACCTCTGGGGCCTAAGGTCTGTCCGCAGACTCGTTTTTCATCAATGAAACGCGTTCGTTCGTGCGACCGAGCAAAATTACAGGAACAGTAAGGAGGAATCGTTACTGTGGCAACGAGCAATACAATAAAAAAATACAACATTGCACACGATGATGGCCGAAGCAGTTGGATGGTTGAAAGGGTGGATATGGTGGTGGTGTGTGTGAGTGTGAGGGGGTCACATTCCACTGACGGAGGCTGTGAAACTCTAGACTCCTGTGGCCGAACAGTCGAAAACTACCCTCTCGCCCAGTTCACCTCCCATTCTCTAGGGCCCAGGGGCCCAGTCTAATGACTGTTTGAGTCTGGCTGTCTCTGTTTTTCTATGTCTCTCTGTCTCACTACCGGTCTAATAGCTCTCTGTCTGTGTCTTTGTCTTTCTTTCTCTTCCTCTCTAGCTGTCTCTCTCTCTCTCACACACACACACACACACACACACACACACACACACACACACACACACACACACACACACACACACACACACACACACACACACACACACACTCTTTCACCCTAAGAGGAACAACAAACCCCGCTGTGATAATGTTTATAATGTTGATTATGGTCAACTTCCTGCCCCACCCTCGCCTCTCACCCTTGGAATGCAAACAACCCCTTCACAAAATTGACCACCACCTGCCCAGTCCTGACCCCTACCACCCCTGCCTTCCCAGCGCCGGAGTGTTAAATTGCCTTGACCTCATGTTCAACCCGCCCAAATTGATCCTGAGGAGTGATCTGGATTGAATGGCAACAGACAGACAGAAGAGAGTTCAGTTTACACAGCACTGTGTGGAGGTAAATGTGTCAGGTGGAGCTACGTAAGTGCTAGTTGAGTGTTAGGCCTATTTGTGCTACGTGGTATGATGGTGTCGCGCACCGAAAATAGCCAATATACAATGCTACCTATTGTGAGCTTGAATATCGGCTATTATTGCAAAGTATAAATCAGGCTTCAGCCTCCTGTTAGTATGTATCGGGATACCTACTCGTAGGGTTTAACAGGTTGGCAGTCGTGAACAAACCTAAAACATTGTTCAAATCTAAATTGAATATTACCATTTTATATGGTTCTTTATTAAGAACTCAGGTTTTTCTTTAGTTAAAAACAAACAACTATGGCTTCATATGGCCCCTGAAAATGTCCCAACCACTGCTCCGCAAGACACCATGCTCATGCTGAGCCTGGAAATGTAATTACTTTGTAAAGCCATAACACCAATTCACTTCCATCGTATTTCTTTTTTTTGGGCGTGTGGGTGGGTGGGCTTGTTTTATGCTAAGTTTTAAGTACTCTAAGACGGCTAAAGGCTAAAATAACTAAAACAACTTAAGACCCATATACATAGTCGTGGCCTACAACAAATAGAAGGAAAACAAACAAACAATAGCAAGCAGATCTATACAAGCTCTTTTGAAAACATTCCCATTTCAAATGAAAATGTTTTTGGAACATTTTCAAAAGAGTGAATATGGCTGTGTAGTCCTATACATGAAACTGTCTTTGATACTAATGCAAAGACATCTTAGCCATAACAATGAGCAAATTATTCAACCACATTTTAATTTCTATTGGAAGAAACGCTGTAATGGAATGAAGGCATGGAAACATTGACCTCATCACTCCGCATTATGTTCTATAGGAGTATAGATGTACTTTATGTTGGAATGAGACACTTACACAGTTAATTCAGTTTTAGCACTTTGATATATTTTTGCTGCTTGTTGGGCATAGTCACGGACAAACTTGGCTCCTGCTGTGATCCTACATTTCCAAGAAGCCATAAAAAAGTTAAAAAAACAACAACTATGTTTTGTCGACAGACTCTTCTCAACAGAGCTTGCAGTAAAATAGGTTTTCTACATCTTGTTGTTTTTGGCGATGTCAGACAATTTCTTAAGCCGTGGAGATATTGAGAAGTCATTCTCTGTGGTATTGGGCTCGGAGGGTGGGGGTAGGGGGGTGGGGGGGATGACACCTGTTCAAGTAATCCAGAAATACACCCCCGCCTTCCCAGAAATTCTAAAATATCATCCCATACGTTCCTCTCTGTTTTCACTCCTCGTCCTCTCCTTCTTCCCTGCTCCCCTCAACCCCGCTCCGCTGCCCCCATGGGAGGGATAACATAGTGCTGTGAGGGACAGCTGCACTTTAACTGCCCTGGGAGGGGGCAACGAGGGGGCAGTGCGGCCGGGGAATGGGGCAATGAAAAGAGGAAGTGAAGAACAGCAACTAAATTCTTTCCAAATGAGAGGCGGCTGTGGCGGGGGTGACAGTGTGAGTGACAGGTCAAGGGGTCGCAGCGGTTTCACCTCACCTGTGAAGTCACCCTGCCTGGCCACATACAACACAGGGATGTGCCGATGGCCTACCATAAACAATGGGGGGCTGTGTTAACCTAGAGGTGTAGAGAGACAGGGTCAGGACTGCAATGTCACAGGTTCAAATCCAAATCACTTGGTTTAAAAAGGACTTTAAAAAAGGTTTGATGCAGTCCATGTTAGTTGTTTTTAACCTCTTGAATCCTAGCGTCCCTATTCTGGGCATGTCATAATAGGCAAACATTAAAGTTCATGTCTTGTGAACTATGTTCGGCAAAGAGAGGGCCATAAACTCCTGGAGGACTTAGGCCAACAAAGTGTAGGGTTTAAGTGGTTAAATGTCCATGATTATAAGGCAAGCTAAACGTTAGAGAAGCAGACTTGTCACTGTGACTGGACAAGTTGTTTGTTTGAATTCCCATACAAGCGGGGAACATCTGCATGGGGAGAGAAAATGAGTAACTCGGCTCTATTCAATAACAGTTACCAATGAAAAAATGCACTTGAGCAGTGCTTTAATCCTCCACTGCTCAGATCTCAGATGAGAGTATGGCATTTGTATGGATCAGAAGATGAAAAAAAACGAACCAAAAAACTACAACTTAATAATCTTTCACTGTTATATTCTTTCACAATATGGGGGCGGCCGTAGCTTGGTCGATAGAGAGGCCGATTGGAATTCATAATGTCACCGGTTCGCCTCCCAGCCCCTGAGCAAGACACTTAACTCCATGCTCCCCCGGAGCTCTCAGTGGTGTAAAGGAGAAATGAAAGGATGGGGGCAAGGATAGAGCCCTGGGGAACCCTGGTCAATACAGTGGGGCTTTTAAGTCCAAAGACCATCTCCCTGTGTTACTTAGCTACACCAGGAAGTGCTTCACACGTTGACATTTGCAGAGCAGCCAGAGCTGTGATTAGAAACCCTGCAAAGCAGGAGAACAGTAATCTCCCATAAGAAATGAATGGAAAGTTGTATTCTGGAAACCAATCGCATCCCTGAGTATAGTGTAACCCTGGCTGCTGGTCTCCAGCCACAGGCCATCCATCTACACAAAGGCTTTGTGGGGCCCTGGAAAGGGTGTCCGCATGGAGAATGGATGAAAGCGAGCAGGGAAGGGGATGGGGATTGTGTGGCGAGTAACGGACGAGTGCCCCCAGCTCCATTCAAGGGCAGATTTCATGCCGTCTGAAAGGCAGAGAACATACTGAATACGGTCTGTGTGTGTCGAAGCGTGTGTTTAGTGAGTTTTTGTGGATGTACAGTAAAATCCTCAGAGTTAATTTAACAATTTTCACACTCTCAGAAATTCCGCCAGAGCTATAGGGTCACCATTATTATACAAGTATTTTCAAACGGCGAAACCGGGACCCTAACTATACAATAAGTGTTCATGCACCTGCACCATATGCGCTTATGCTCATATATCCATAGGCATTTTCATCAGGATGTGGAACAATTATTTCAGCACAGAGGGAATAACAAGCAGGAAAATTAACAGTTGATTTGCTGTACATAACCCATTAAACCGGGAAAGCATCTGTGTCCTTTTAGATTTTAGCTGTAGGACTTGGGACATAGCCATAAATCGGGACATCTGGCCACCCTTCCCAGATCCTTTTTAAAATATTTTTTGGATAATCAGTGGAGAGAAACAGGAGACAAGAGAGAAATGGGGAGTGAAATGTTGCAAATGGTCCGGCCAGCCCCGGAATCGAACCAGGGACTCACTGTTAGGTGGTACAGATCCTAACCATTTAATCACACTAAACTTAACGTGGGACCTCTGTCCTTTAGGGTGGCTCTCAAATGATAACCCCAGGGACAGGACACATAATATCATATCATCGTTACCTATGAATGATTACTTATTTCAGAATTTGATTTGGGATATATGACCACTGTTGACTATGGTGGGAATCAGTGATGTTCTGTATCATGACAGAAACAAATGACATGATCACCATCAGGTAGCCTACAGAACTGAACAGTAGAAGCAAGCCCAGGTGTATGCCTTTTTGAATGATGATCCGGTAGCTAAAAACAAATGACAGAAATGAGTCAGTAGGTGTACTGATTTACGGTAGTTGTGATGTTGATAGTAAAGCATGAATCCATTCAAAAGTCTTAGTTTTTGCTTATACTTTCTTATGATGATTTAGCATTGAGTTGGTATGTGTGTGTGTGTGTGTGTGTGTGTGTGTGTGTGTGTGTGTGTGTGTGTGTGTGTGTGTGTGTGTGTGTGTGTGTGTGTGTGTGTGTGTGTGTGTGTGTGTGTGTGTGTGTGTGTGTGTGTGTGTGTGTTTTTGTTCACATTGAGCTCAGCCATTGAAAGGTGTCAAATGTTTTGTGTGAAGTAGATTAGCAGCCAGACAAAGCAGGTCAGTAATCCTAGTTTTGTTCCATTCCTCCTCTCTCTCCTCCCTCCTACTCCTTCCTCCTCTGTTCTCCCTCACAGGACCCCTGGCTCGCTCCCCGAGGAGAGCCGTTGCTTTCTCCATTGTTTTAGTTGTTTTGCGTGTGAGAGAATGTGAGAGAAAGTCGAATAGAGGAATGAGAGAACAAGCCTGTGCGTAGGAAAGAGACAGCCAGGCAGTCATTTGCAAATCAAATGATAGCAGTTAGCCTGGCGGGAAGAAAGACTGCCCTCTAACCGAAAGGTCACACGTTTTGATCCCTGCGACAGCCAGCATGTACCAACAACAGTAGTTGGAAGTGTGAGCTGGATTAGTGGTTCTCAAAGTAGGGTCCGGGGACACCCAGGGGTCCTTGAGGACGTTCCGGGGGGTCCCCAGCAAAATGAGATAATATAGCATCAAAATAGGATTAACAACTTTAACCCTATACATCGGCTATTTGAAAATAGCCAACAGCCAAGGTCGTGGTCTTGAGTGCCTCAGTGGTATCCCTATATGGTGCACTCACTTTAACATCTGGATAGTTGCCAGGAATGTGGAATTATTAGCAACACAGAAAAGCAGGAACATGTGGAAAAATGCCTGAAGCAGTTGTTCTCAACTGCATTTCTGAGGGTCTCACAGTTGTTCTAGTTTAGTTGTCTTAAAGTTAAATTAGACCTGTCACAACCAAGTGAACATATAATGAACCCACCTGACAGGATAGATAACAAACTGTGATCTCAGACCCCAGGAGCCGCCACTAAGCGTTAAAGCATGCCAATACATTGCTTCACTACTACCAAGGCTGTGTGTGGGGCGCTGCAGAAAGTAGCACTAGAGTGCTAATGAGTGTTCCAGGACAGAGTGTGTGGAATGGTGAGGAAAACCATCACCTCTTGTGTGAGCCCCCCCCCCCCCCCCCCTCCTGGCTTTACAAGCGGCTGTATAAAAAAGGACAGGTTGGGGGTAAAGGTCAGCAGGGGACCCCCTGCTGGGGGGTTCTCCTGTCTGTCCATTCAGCCTGCCACCGATGGAGGCACAATGGGGTCAGCGTAGGGCCAAGGGGTCGGCTTTGAATGTGACACTGAGAAAGAGAGTTAAAGCCTAATTTATGCTGCAACGCTCGCGCTTCGAATACCGCAGACCTACAATCTCAGCATCCGCAAAGTCTTGTCAGCTTGTAGGTCTGCTATTTTTGACGTGCGACAGTGTCGTGCGAGTCGTGCGACAAATCTGGCTAAGTGTGAGTGAGGTGGAGGGCTTTGTCCAAATTATCCTTAAACAATTCTTATGGTTTAGAAAGCTAGTTTAACTAAGTTGCAATGTGACACAGTTCTGTTTACATCACTTTTTATTCCCTTTTAATTTTACATGGTGGAATTTTAACATGAATTCAAAATGGTGGGTTTGATCAAAGAAACAAAAGGGGGGATTCTATTTATGACGACGGGGAAATCTTTTCTGGCATAAACGGAATCCCACCTTTTGTTTCTTTGATCAAACCCACCATTTTGAATTCATGTTAAAATGCCACCCTATAATCAATTAAGTTAAAAAAATTAAAATAAAAATTTAAAAAAAAAAAAAAAAAAAAGGGGGAGCGTTTCGAAACTAGTGTCACTCATGGCTTACACACGCACATGGACCGTCATTTCTGTTTGTTCTCTTTTCTATTGTTTCTTTCCTTTTTCTATTGCTCTTGTTCTCCCTTGTCAGGCGGATCAGAAGAACATTCTGTGGTGCGAAGATGGCAAGGTGCTTCTCCCACTCGCTGACCTGGCTCGCTCCTCTGAGGATCTGGACCCGACATCTCCTGTCACCATAAACCCAGTAGACAACACTGTTTTTTCTGATGAAAATATAAACCTATCCACCTTATTTGGGTACACTCCTGCACACACCCGCACACACCGTGCTTTAGAACTTTGTGAGGATAACATTGCCTGTGCTCATTCAGTGTTACATCACCAAGCTCTATCGCCAGGTCATGATTGCTGGGTGTGCCGTCACATGAGACATCGTTTTACAGTAACACCCCTGTCCTCTAACTTATTAACGCACCTACATTATGAACGGGCCCTAGGTCCCAATTCCAATTGTTCACTGCCTCATGCCATGCTCATGTTATTGCAAATATCACTCACCCACTCCACCAATAATTTCTCTCTGTTTCCTCCGCATAACATCTCCTGTATGGACACTGGTGAAACTGTGACCCGCAATGAAACGTTCCTAGTTCCAGTTAAGAAAGCCGAAATTTGTGTCTGCAGTATCTACGGACACCATGTCGGGTACAGTCAGTGTGACATTAACATTATTATTAGAAATGGAACTTCTCCAAACTGTATGGTTACTTGGCAAAACACCACTATACACACATTTAACTGCCCTTTTAATCAGTTGACATCATCGCCCGGCCTGTTTTGGGTCTGTGGAAAACATGCCTTTGCCAATCTTCCCATCACAGGATGGTCATGCTGCTGTTATCCAGCCATAGTGCAGCCCGCCATAAAGATGTATGAGGTCGACACAGAGGAGGGTCCTACCGTACACCACACCCACAGGTTAAAGAGATCTGCGGAGAATAAGTACTTAGGGTACATTTTGGCAGACCCGTTCACATCACAGGGACAGACAGTCGCGTGGGGAATGTTTCCATTTGGTGGTGTGGTAGCTGCTTTAAAAAAAATCAATCAATCAAGAAGATTTCTATGTACTAACATATGTATTCCTCCTTCTTACATCCTCCTAACGCTTATTATTATTTACTCATTAGGAGACCAAGTCTGCCTATTTTGACTTGCCTTTGTTGTTAATTTTTGAAAAATGTCACAAGAGCAGAGATTTGATGACGCTGCTAGGTAAACCTGAAAAGAAGCCTTGTTAGTTGACTACACCCTTGTTGCCTTTTGACATTCGACAAAACCTTTACCACATGGGGGATTGTTAGAGTTATTTTGACCCATATGTTTCCAATCAGTTTTGGTCAAAGCTTTGTGATTTAATGTCAAACAGTGTGTTAACTGTCCTGATTAACTGTATCTCTGTATGATGACCTGTATCTGTATGACCGGGATATGTAATTATTTGTCACTAATCCCCGGTGTCAGCTGTCATCCAATCACAGATAAAACCAGGCACATGTCCTACCATATCGAAGGAATACTTGTTTATGGAACCAAGAATTGTACACAAGGACACCATAAGATGAACAACAACTTGTTATTGAGACAGCCAGACGCCTGTCCATCCTACGACTCCATTCTACGTCTGAGGGTCTTAAAGCCAATCAAAAGGATGCACCTATGTCTGATGTCATTGAAGTCCAACTGTGTATAAATACCATTGTATGTTATTACAATATCAGCGTGATTAGTTCAGATTTAACCCTATTAACCCTATAAATAGGGCTGAGAGCCCACGAAAGATGTAGAGATGGTTTTGTTCTAAGACCCCAAGTGTTGACCAGCCGACACCAAAGAACTGAGACTCAGACAAAGACGGATGTAAGTTCAAGATCTGTATTGCCCGAGCGTGCACACAGAGACAGTACAAGTTACAGACCAGAATAATAATCACGCTGATATTGTAATAACATACAATGGTATTTATACACAGTTGGACTTCAATGACATCAGACATAGGTGCATCCTTTTGATTGGCTTTAAGACCCTCAGACGTAGAATGGAGTCATAGGATGGACAGGCGTCTGGCTGTCTCAATAACAAGTTGTTGTTCATCTTATGGTGTCCTTGTGTACAATTCTTGGTTCCATAAACAAGTATTCCTTCGATATGGTAGGACATGTGCCTGGTTTTATCTGTGATTGGATGACAGCTGACACCGGGGATTAGTGACAAATAATTACATATCCCGGTCATACAGATACAGGTCATCATACAGAGATACAGTTAATCAGGACAGTTAACACACTGTTTGACATTAAATCACAAAGCTTTGACCAAAACTGATTGGAAACATATGGGTCAAAATAACTCTAACACATACATTTCTTAGTTTTGATTTCTTTCATTGTTTTGTTGAATTTTTGCTTTGCCAATGTAAACATATGTGTTGTCATGCCAATAAAACCCCTTTGAATTGAATTCAATTGAATTAAATTGGGAGGGAGGGAGATGACCATTGAAGATTATGTTACAGGTTATTTGCTGTTCTCTGCTGAGAGTTAGTGTTTTATTTACATTTTCAGCCATTAAATTAACTTAAGGTATCTGAACCGCATGAACCTTAGTGTCCCTATTCTGGGTATGTCATAATAGGTGAACAATCAGCAAAAATTGCAGATCTACAAGCTCACTGCTTGTATTCCTTGTATTGTTCTGCTGCGCAACTATCATTATAAGATCAAACGTATCCTATATTTGCGGCCATGTCACATGACTCAGACACAATAAACAAACCCAATAGAGTACGCCTTTAGGCATATGAGATCCGGTTGTCCAGAGCCACAGATCTGAACGCTAAGCTGATCTGGTCATGTGCATATATGGGACCGATCCGACTTCAAACTCGGTGAGCGCATCGGCAAGGACTCGAGGGAGTGTGGTGCCCCCCGCCGAGTCCTTCGGATATTCGGTTTTCCAGAACCGCTGATCTGCCCGATATGTTCATGTATGGGCAATGGGCATATATGGATATCCAATTTGCCCATATATGCATGCCAATACAGGGTATGGTCATATACTAATGACATCAGGGATCTCCATATACGGGCATAAAAGCCCCCAACACTATGACTCAGACATATTGGTCAGATCGTCGGTGCCACGTAGGTGTGAGGGTAACGGCCCAAACCTCTAGTTGTGAATGATATTATATTATATTATATTACTATTAATTTGCCTCTAAGCTCAATTAATTATGTAATTTAGGCTGGGGGCAGCCATGGCCAGAGGCATTATGCCTTCAGGTCATCTGTCCGCCAGTCCATCTGTCCGTCCATCCGTCCATAGGTCCGTCTGGTCTGGTGGAGACAATCACTTTGATTAAATTCCTTCAAAAGTTGTAACTACATTATGAATCTGAACAGACAGAAATGTCTTGCAACATAAAATGGTTCATTCAGACTTTGTCAGCCTTCCAACACCGTCCACTAGCCTAACAACGGCCCTCTGGCCCCAGCTACAACCTCCCAGCCTCTGTCCCATTGGCCCCAGACTCAACCCCCAGTGGGTGTTATGTGATTCTCAGCAAAACCTCGCTGTGCTCATGTATGCCACCGCAGCACCAGATACGTTCTCTCCTACTGTTAATACCGAATCTGTCCACATTCCTGTCATTAGCCCCAGGACATAGTAACCCCCCCCCCCCCACCCCTTTCTGTAAAACACGTTGCAGAGACCCAGATTAAAGTTGTGAAAGTGTGTCAAGAGAGGCGGATGTTTGGGCCACTTGTGGTTTCCAGGCAAACACGACATGGCTGCACATGATGTTCTTACTGTTCATTCTTTTATTTTTTTGTAAAATATATTTTTGGGGCATTTTTATGCCTTTATTCATAGTAGTATAGACAGACAGGAAATATGGGGCGAGAGAGATGGGGAGAGACATGAAGAAAAGTTTGTCTGAAATGGGATTCGAACCCACGAAGCGCTGTCAGGCTACATGAGCCTATAGGTCCCCGGAGCAAGCTCACAACAAGTCAAGATACGACATGTTGTGAGGTTGTAGATCGACTATTTTCTTAAACCTTTTTTAAATGTATTTATGGCAATTATTCATTTTATTTATCAAATACTTTTGAAATATGTTGGAATTGGATTTTCTTTGTTTAAACTTTTTAAAATCTTTTGAAAAAATACATTTTGTTTAATATATGTAGGAGAAAAGATGGGTCCAGACCAAGCCCCCAGAATAGTTAATACTTATAGTGTCCCTATTCATTATAGGTCAGTGCCCATGTACCTGTCAAACCACTTCCCTATGAGAGGCACCCATAGCCAAATTCCAATACTCAAATTTCGGCCTCCTCGCTTCCTCAGTCCTCTGTCCTCCGGCATGGCGGTGTTAGGGTGAAATCGGTGACCTGCCGAAATATCTGACCATCTTGTGGACTTCACATAACTTACATGGAGGTCTTTAAATACATGGCCTAAATACCACTAGGTTGAACTCTGCTACGTTCGGACACTGACGTTGTGTGATGTCTACACGATTGTCACATATTTTGGCAGGTCACCAATTTCACCGTAACACTGTCATGCTGGAGGACAGATGACGAGGAGGCAAAAATGTTAGTATTGGAATTCAGCTCATATGGGCACAACACCAGATGGTGCTCCTCTGTCCTTGTTCCCCCTAGATTCGGCACAAACATGGGGAAAAATGCATTCTACTATACTGCCCTAAAATTTGGAATTCCCTACCAACAGCCATAAAACTTCTCGATTTAAAACTGACCTAAAAAAATGTCTGTCCTCAAATTAAAATTGGACTTAGATAATTGTATCCTAGCTTGCCCCCTGA
This sequence comes from Gymnoscopelus microlampas, assembly GCF_963454915.1. Lineage (NCBI taxonomy): Eukaryota > Metazoa > Chordata > Actinopteri > Myctophiformes > Myctophidae > Gymnoscopelus > Gymnoscopelus microlampas. The sequence continues at coordinate 22,318,123 of NC_139943.1, forward strand.
GAGTCAAACAACGCACTCCCTCAGCGAGCTCCACCCGCCGATTTTTCTGTAAAATATCTACTTTTAACTTTTCAAAAAAGTTCAGTTTCAATATTTCCACAAATGTTAACAATAAAAAATGGTCTATCTACAAACGAGTGACATCACAATGCATTATGAGCTTGTAGATCAGCTATTTTTGAAAATGTTTGAAGTGTTTAACTAGCATTTCATCCACAGTTGAGTATGAAGTACGCTATTACTTGTTCTCACCTTGCAAACCACGTCTCATTTCAAGACAATAAATTGTATGGCGTGTTAGGGCTAGGGCCATTCTTTGCTCCTTAAGTCATCAAAGGGCTCAGAATGTAGTTCCAACTGGACAGCTTGACAGTTTGGTATGATACCACCTGTTTTCATAGTGTCATATCTTGCTGCTGCATGCTTCTAGCTCGCTTCCTGGCTCATCGGGTTCAGAGAGCAAAAACACGGTTGAATGTTCAAGTGCTGGTATGAAATCATCTCTTAATGACAGCGTGTAAAACAGGAGACCAGGTGAGCCACTAGAAGAATGCCAGCTCGTCACGACACGGAGCCCTACCTGTCAGGGTCACCCCGAGGACAGTGATATGTATGCCACGCTGTTCACACGTGAGATGCCAGTTGGTGCGTCAGAGCTACTGTGGCCTGCGCAAACAGGTTTAAGGGTGAGTCCGGTCTGAGGCTGAGGAGGAGGAGGAAGGTTTCTTTTATGACTTCCTCTTGTGCAACAGAGCTATTTTAATGTTGTTGTTGTTTTTTTGTCCCCCTGATTGCTCATTGTGTGCGTCTTGTTGTTGCTATACCAGTTTGGAACGTGTTGTTATAATTATGATTCCCTCAGCCTTCATTGTGAGGTAGGGTTAGTGATATTTTTTGATAGATATTTGTTTTTGTTAAAAAGGTTAACTATATTCTGATAGTAACTATATTCTGATAGTAATCATTGCTACAGAGCGTTTGTTCGGTCACCAGTTCTTTAGTAAACAGAATATATGTACATTTTCAGGTAGGTGACACCATTTAAGCCAAACAGGAGAGAGCACTGAAAATGCATTTTCTGTTTAATAAAGAGCTGGAGAGACATGGAAGACTCCTTTTACTGAACAAACACTCTATAGCAATGAGTATAGAATATAGAGCTATTTAACACTTATTTTAACCACTTGCCCTACCTTTAATTGAACAATCAGGATTGACCACTTTTATACTAAGGTAAAAGAAATATCTTTTGTTTTTAGCATATTTATATTATTATTATTATATCTTTCTGTGTTTGTTCTTTTAAATAAATATTCTATGGCAGTGTTTTCACCCGTTTGCTTTTATACTGTCTCCTTGCCTTGGCCTCAAGCAGAGTGACTGCAATAGAATCAGGAGTCAGAGTATAACAGAGGACGGAGGGGGTAGAACTGAAGGAGGAGACGGAGCCATGGGGGAGAAGGTGGAGAGAGGTAGGAGGTGGATCAGTCAGTTAGTGGAATGTGTTGGGTGGAGGTGGACAGGTTGGTGATGTCCTGGTGAAAGGTATGCCAGCTGCCACATATCATATCTCACTGATCTGCTGCTGACGCTGATGCCACAAGGAGAGAGGTGATGAAGAAAGGAGAGGACTCTCCACTTTTTCTTTCTCACCCTGGCTTTTTTTCTATCTGCTTTCTGTCTCTCTCTCCTGTGCCCTTGCTCTCTGCTCTCTTTGTGTATCTGTTTTAGCTCTCTCTCTCTCTCTATCAACCTCCAACACACTCTATCTCTCTCCCTCACACACAGAGGCACTCACTCGCCTAGCGGCTCGCTTGGTTATCATGAGCCTCAAGGCCTTGCTGTTGGTACACCTTGTTCTTGAATCTCAAGTCAGACATTTGTTGTAAAACCTTGCATATACGCAGGACATTGCATGAACCAATACGAGCACTCCCCAAAACTATTTCCTTGGGATTCACATACAAGCCTAACATACACATTAACCCATACCCTTACCCTAACCCTAGATACATGCCATAACCCATACCTCTTTCCACAAAAACAAAGATGGGCTTCAAAG
>NC_139943.1:22325184-22367684 GCF_963454915.1 Gymnoscopelus microlampas
TTGCATGCGTGGGGCTTTATGTCAAGGCAGCATTTTGCATGTTTACACACAGTGTCTAGTTGCCACATCCTGGACCCCGATAGCTGTAAATATATGGATCCCCCTCTCTGGATGTTTGAAGTGTGCATCCCCCCCCCCCCCCAGCCAGTGCTAGCATGAGATGTCGTCATTCGTTCAGCACATTCTAAATTTAGCAGCCGTTCCCACCCAAAGCGGCTTACCACAAGTGCATATAAAGCTTCAGTTTCTTGGTCTCCAACATCATGAACAACCAGTAACGAGTACGAGGTCAGGGCCACGGTGCACAGAGCAATGGAGCAGATGCACATATCACCACGTGTGTTTACCACAGAGCCTGCAGTTGCGCTGGTTTTGTGTTCCCCCGGCTCTTCCGCCTCTGCTTGCCTGCCTGCCCTCAAAGGATGTCATGAGACACAAGAGAGGAAGCCAAATTTAACCGCAACAGTTCACATGACCACTCAACAATTGCTGCCATTCATGAACTCTCTAATGGAACGCAAAAGTGGATCATATCACTAAAACACCACATTTGTGTGCGTGTGTGTGTGTGTGTGTGTGTGTGTGTGTGTGTGTGTGTGTGTGTGTGTGTGTGTGTGTGTGTGTGTGTGTGTGTGTGTGTGTGTGTGTGTGTGTGTGTGTGTGTGTTGTTGCAAGAACTGCTTGTTTATGACTATTTTCTTCCATTTTTTCTACCTCTGTAATTTGGTTAAAGTCCCACTGTGTAACATCCATTTTAGTAGTTTTTTTTTTAGCTTTACCTCTTTATTCTCTTTTGGAACTGCGATTCCCACAATTCAGTTTGAAACAAAAACATGGACATACTGCTCTAAAATGAATGTTGCAGACACTTAGCAAGGAGGTTATTTTGGTAACGTAACAACATTCTCAAAATGTTTCCAAATATTTTCAAAAACTGTGATAATAGCAGATCTAAAGCTCACAGCAATCAAATATGGAATTTGTGGGAAATAACAATAAGGAAATATGGAGATTTATTTCTGCCCAACAGCGATGAAATCTGAAACTAATAGAATTTTTATGTGCAAGGAAGGACTGCAGTCAGACAAACATCTGTGTTTACTACCATGTGTGCAAAAATCCCTCAATTGATTCTGCAAATTACCTTTCAAACAGAAATTAGGAGTGAAGAAGCATGTTTGGTGCCGCTGTGAATGACACTTGTTTACTTTTAATTGAGTGCAGCTGCAACCCCCTGCAAACCCTGCTTCTTTCCAAATTTGATTGCACTCCTTTTGTTGTTGTGCCAAAGCACTACCACAGTGTTGTGCCATGTTGAATTGTTTGTTGTTGTTTTTACAAGCTAAAAACACATTTATTAAGCAATTACATCACTCTAATGACACCTATGATAAAATTGTCAAGTTACAAGAGAATTTTCTTATTTCATGATGAATGAAGAGGTGTTTAATCATGTTTTATTATCTGCGTTTATCGTGTGTGTACCTCTTCAAATAAACAACACGTGGAGTTTAAAGTAGACCAAGTTAAGAAAAACTATCTCAAAGGAAAATGGCCTCAATTGCTCAATTGAAGAGATTAGAAGTAAATCTAATCTAATTGTAGTGCACGGCCAGCACGTGGAAATGAGCAGGGAATGAGGCTATTTCTGATAAGTACACAGTGCTTTCTACTTTAGTTATTTTTCTAGTTATTGCAGTCAGGTTTTTATACTATTATTATTCAAATGTTTATACTCTGTAGCACTATGAAATTTGTTTCAAATGTATCTAACCCTATAAATAAAATGTATAACATTTTAATTCATTTATTATTATTATTATTATTATTAATAATATTATTGGTTGACCGGGATCCCCCAGGACTCGATACTAGGTCCTCTCCTCTTTTCCCTCTAGACCAAATCTCTTTCAGAAAATATATGATCTACAAGCTTACATCCACATTGCATTGTGATGAGCTTGTAGATATTTTTATTTTTATGTTCGCCCCAGAATAGGGACACTAAGGTTGATGTAGTTAAGTGGCATTGCCAGCATCAGTCACCTCCCTCAGCTGGCCACAATGCTCCTTTGTCCTTCATGTGCCGCCATCTAGTTTTATTTACTTGATCTCTGAGCCATGGGGTCATAGCCTTGGTGCTTCAAGGCAGAATAGACCTCTTTTGCAGTGGGCCACTTGTGGAACCTCTCTGGCAGAGCTTTGATGTTGTTAAAATTCCTGTGTATCCTGGTAAACACCACAGGGCTTGACCTCATGCCTGACAGGAAGTTCAAAAGGTCAGCATTGGATCTAGAAAGGGGAGGGAAACAGCTAGGGCTCTCTCTCCCGCTCTCTCTCTCTCTCTCTCTTGCTTTCACACACCTGAACATTTTCATGTCAAGGCCCCCAAATTGTATTTGGAATCTGAAACTATATTGTGCCAGGGACATAAGAGAAGATTTGTGTAAAAATGTCACGGTTTTCCAAAATCTTAAATCTAAAAATAGCTCTACAAGCTCACAACATGTTGCATCACGACACGTTTGTAACTTGGAAGTTGTGAGCTTGTAGATCGGCTGTTTTTGAATAGCCTAGTATAACATAGGGTTAAAGGAGTTCATCTTGTTGGGGACCCCCTGGAACCCCCTCAAGGACACCTGGGGGTCCCCGGACCCCATTCTGAGATCCACTGTGATAGGCAACAGATAACAGTCTCGTCCCCGGTTTTGTTTCTGTTTGGTTTATGAGCCCCTGTGGTAGACTGACCACACAGTGAGGCAGGGGAAGGCAGAACATGGTCACCACAACATGTGGTGAATACATCTCCACAGTGACCTCTGGTTGGTGTTGCACAGCACAATAACAATGAGGGCTGAATCTCACTCCTTAATGCCTGCGGGATGAGTCCTCGCGTGGGCGGAAATGAGCAATTCACGATTGTGCAATGCATAACCACTTTCAACCTGGTTATGCATTGCATAACATTGCACAAAAGAACGTTCTTATTTTGAGCATGTAATTATAATTGACCTTCACATTATAATAAGGAGTCTGAACAAATGATCCATCTTTTTGTGCTGGCTTTAGAGTATAATAATATGATTTTGTGTTGTCTTTAATATGTGTTGTTTTGCAAATCGTTTTGTATTGTATGTTTACAGTATATTGTACTGCTGTCTCTAGGACCCCCTCGAAAATGAGATCCTGAATCTCACCAGAAATCAACACATAAGACAACACAAAATCAGGGTATTATATCCTAAGCAAGCACAAAAAAATGGATCATTTGTCAAATATCATTGTCATTTTCAATGCCAGCGTTAGCATACAGTTGATTTAAAGGAATATTTAGTATTTATTAGTTATTATGATGGGATATGTAATTTCTAATTATTAATTTGTTCATTGTTTATAAAAAAGTGTATATAAAGTGTAGTAGTGTAATGGTCATGGACATGTACAAGAAATGTACTACTATTATAAGAAGACAGTGCACTTTTTAACATATTGAAAGATGGTATGGTTCGAATATTTGCCGGTACATTTTTCCAATCTAACCAATTTAACATGTGTGGTTAAAACCAAAGAGTTCATGCTGCTTACCCGTAAAAAGAAATGCTGTCATAAATGTAAACAGTGGTTGCACTTGCTCTCAAACCATCTTTAAACCATCTTTTTTAGAAGACCTAGTTCAGTCTACCCTACTCTTAGCCCCTCAGTGAAATGATCTAACCCCTGACTCAGCATGGCATCATGGCTGACGCTGGAGCTCAGAGGGTGCAGAGAGTGAGAAACTAAAACATTCATGATGTGATGCTCATAAAGACGATGTCTGACTGCACTGTGCCACTACCTGAAAATGGTGTGTTTTTTCACAATCCTATTATCCACATCAACCCTGGTGTCCCTATTTTGAGCACTTCCCCCGCCCCCAAAAACATTTAAACTTCTTCTTCTCTCTAAATAAACCGATCTGCACGTTCATTTTGTCATACGACACGTTGTAAATCTGCTATATTTGCTAGTTTTGTCATTTTCACCCAAATGACATGCCCAGTGACATGACTGGAATAGGGACACCGGGTTCTAAGCGGTTAATGGTCAGATGTAGGAGTTTGACAGAGGGATGAAGTTCTACATGTTGGCCATTCAACTCATGACACCATGTGGTTGTAACCTGCAACTGTTAATCTTGTGACATCCGTGCCCCTTCCAGCACCAACCTACTTGGTGCTGGACCTCACTACAGCAGTGGTTCTCAAACGTATTTGACTGCAAACCCCCATTGCCAGGGACCACCCTAAAAGAAGATTTGTGTAAACATTTGTCAAAACATGTTTTAAATAGCTGATCAACAAGCTCACATCACAACGCATCGAGAGCTTGTGTTTGAACCGTTCTAATTTTGCTGGGAACCCTCTCGAACCTTTTCAAAAGACCCCTGGGGGTCCCCGGACCCCACTTTGAGAACCAGTTTATGCAAGTCATCCATATTTCACTTCTTGTTTGACAAGGCCTCTGGAGGACACGTAACCCTGCAAGACTTCATTGATGTGTGATTTGCAGTGTTTTATGTTGTGTGGAGGAATAGATGAATGGAAACAAATGGACTCATTCATCATGAGAATTATAATAAGATCCTACTTGGGTATTATGGAGGATCATGTGCTTACTGATGGTTGCATAATGTGTTGACTGCAACACAATGGCTTTCCACAGAGAAGTCAAAGGTGGTGTGTGTGTGTGTGTGTGTGTGTGTGTGTGTGTGTGTGTGTGTGTGTGTGTGTGTGTGTGTGTGTGTGTGTGTGTGTGTGTGCGTGCGTGCGTGCGTGCGTGCGTGCGTGCGTGCGTGCGTGCGTGCGTGCGTGCGTGTGTTTGCATACCTGCATGTGTGTTTGTTTCTGTGTGTGTTGTGTATATAGGGCACACAGGCAGGCCTGCATGTACGTATACGTTCACTATGTGCGTACGACGTAGGCCTACGTCTTCCTCCTCTGAGGTGGACCAGGTCATGGAAAACAGCTGACAGGAGAAGCTGTTTTGGTAGAATGGCTCTGCGGAGCTTCTGGTGCGTGTTCTTCCTCATGTGGGCTCCACAGTTACATCACATCTCATAAGTAATGTATTGACTCCCTGGAAAGATATAGCCTGTCATTGCTGTCGGGCAGAAAACCTCTTATCTCCAAATGTTAACCTTTCATGTTTTTTTTCCTGTAAATTAACCCATTAAAACCTGAGGCCAATTCTAAAATTGTATTCTAAATCAGTTTTCTGAAAGATGTTGCTATATCAGTAGTGCTCAATCTTTTTCATTTCAAGGACCCCCAAAAGTATATGTATTTGACCGCCGGGACCACCAGAAGCGAAGATTTTAGTAAAAACTATTCGCTTTCAAAATACATATTCAAAGATTTGCACACATTTCAAGTTAAAATCTAAAATGACACAGATGTCCCTCCCCCCGCCCATTTTAATGGGTTAATGACCCTTCTTCATCATACAAGAGTGTCACACAATAGTAGCAAAAAAAAGCATTTTTGCCATGTTTGAATTTGAATCCTGAAAAGTAACAGTTCTGGACATGTGACGTTTCCACCCGACAGCAACGCTGTGCATCTCCTTCCTCCCCGCTGTGAGGCTGCCATTGTGCCTTTATTATGCAACAGGAACCCACAGAAATGTACACATAACTGGACACACACTCATGCCAATGACACACAATGGTGGAAAGTAACTAGAAGTACATTTACCTACATGTAAGTAGGCCTACTACACTTTAATACAATTTCGACGTACGTTACTTGAGTAATTTTATTTTTCAGTACTTTATACTGTACTTCTACTCTACTCAGAGCCAAATATTGTACCTTTTTACTCAACTACAATGTTTATGATGACAGCTATAGTTACTAGTTACTTTACAGATTTAGATTATTATTACAAAACCATATTTTATACTTCGGCTATTTGAGTTTGTCAAATTTATGAAAAAAATGTATTTTTACTTGTTACTATAAGTATTTTTTACATTGTGGTATTACCACCTTTTTTACTTGTTGTGGATTAGGGCTGCAACTATTGCAGCTCCTAGGGTAGTTACCCTCACAAAAACATGTAGTAATCCTGGTCACTATACTGCCTCCCCCTGGTCAGCCGGGGCGCCTGATGGAGGGGAAGGGAACTGGTTGGAATAACGTGTTCCTTCCACGCGCTACGTCCAACGAGGGAAACTCCCCCCTGTCAGGTGACAAGAAGGTCAGTTGGCTCTCATGCATCGAAGGAGGCATGAGCTCGGCCCTGTTCTCCCTAGGCTGGTGGGGGGAGTGTAGTGCCCAGGATCACTTAGCAAATTGGCACCGGGTGAAAAAAAGGGTTACAAAATCGAGGGATAAAAAATAAAAAAAAATAAAAAAAGGGCTGCAACTATTGATTATTTTCTTAGCGAATACTTTTTCGATTGATCAAATAATTGAGAAGCACATTTTAGTGACACATTGCTATTGACATATTTGTTTTAATCAATATTTTTTTATCGATAATTTGTTTTATAATGAAAAGAATCAACTTGTTCAATTAACTGTTGCGCCACTACTGTTTATTTGTTTCTCTCTCTCCTATTTATGTTGGTCTATCTGTTACTCTCTCAATCTCTGTCTGTGGATTCTCTTTCTCTATCTATATCTCTCTACAGCCAATCTGGGAACCCATCGCCAAAAAAAAGGAAAAATAGCGCCCTCTGCTGTTTTTTACTCTTTCACTTGGCTCTGGGGGGAGCTAAATGGAGCACCCGTGCGCAAGGAAACCGGGGTTTTTGGTCTGCCCTCAGCGCTCCACTTCCGGTGGTGCGCTTATGTTTTCATTCCCACTAACAATATTTCTACACGGAACACTAACACCACTTCTCCCAGAGAACATGGATCGTTTTGGTTATAAGCCCACTTGTTTCTATGATGAAAGAGCAAGTTAAAATTGTGAATATCTTTTCGTGGTTTTGTCTGCCGCGAGGACGCTATTGTTAAATGAGTTTCGGTTTATTTTCAGTGGGAAGCGAGAGCAGACAGTAAATCCCGCCCACTACATTTGATTGGGTAAAGCGCGGCCTGCTTCCTGATCTGAAGGCACGCCCACTTGTAGGTCAGTGCGTACACGTTTTGACGAACCCCCCCGACAGATTCAAGCGGAGAGCAGAATCTGTTCTTGCCACGCACGGAGCCACGCACGCACGCAGCCACGCACGGCGCACGCAGCCGTGCACGCAGCCATGCGCGCTTACACACACACACTCACACACACACACACACACACACACGCACACACACACACACACACACACACACACACACACACACACACACACACACACAAACTAATGGATTTTACGACTGCTCTTCTATGCTATCGGCTAGTCTATTCTTATGGGCCAATTGTGTAACAATTTGTTCACTCAGATGTAAAGGCTACATCCTGCAGTTCAAGTTTACAGATTTACACCAGCTCTCACCAGTGTTAGGAAAGTTCACTTTCTACATGAACTAGTTCAAAGTTCAGTTCACAAATTTTAAAATGAACTAGTTCAGTTCATAGTTCATAATTAAAACATTTTAACTAAAGTTCATGGTTCCAAAAATGAACTAGTTTATAGTTCTTATTTTTTTCAATACATTGCTGCGAGCTATGATTTGTCAAAATTATTGCTACAGCCCATATAGAACCACAGAGAGCAATTATTTTATCAGTTTTAACACTGAAACTATGCGTCAGATTCATCTTCGCCGTTAGCCTTAGATCAAGACTATCTTAGATGTATTTTATCGATTTTAATATTTTTATATCTACGAGAGTCTTAGCGACCACCCCCCCAGTTTGCCATGGAATGTCACCATGTAAAGCCCGTATTTCTGCAAACATGTACAAATGTGATATATAAGGTGCTTACCCGCTTGCCCCATTTGTTAACTATGTGTCCAGGGTATTTGTGCAATGTATTAGTCCATATTTTTCAATTAAGTGTTTTAATCCTGTCTGTGGCCGATTCTGTCGGAAGTTCCCAATGGGTGGTAGTGACGGGGCGCATCCGGTGAAAGCCGGAATTAGTCAATGTAAACAGGAAGTAAACGAGGGGGGAAAAATGGCGTTCGGCCACAGACGGGATTAAAACACTTCTTTATTGAAAATACTTTGCACAAATACTCCGGACACCTAGTTAACATTTGGGGAAAGCAGGTAAGCACCTTATATTTTGCATTTGTGAAAGAGCGCCGTTCACAAACTCCAGAATGAACACGTTCACAATAACGGTCATCCAATAGACCCCTTAACAGACGACGTCATACTGGCTGCGTGCAGCCAGTATGCGCGCAACGAAACCCATTATATCAGGTCTCGTTAGGACGCGTCTCACTAGCCAACACACACAAGAGGGGGTTGGGTTGTGCTGAAACCAGTGCACCCCGAAACAGGTTGGGAATTGATTGCGTGAAACAATCACCTGTGCGTCCAGGCTCAATGTTAGTAAACAAATAATTGGTCTATACAGTATACAGTACGTTCAGTTCATGTTCGCCCAAAACACGAACGAGTTTGTGAACGATCGTTCATTGAACGTGTTCAGGCACAACACTGGCTCTCACTCCCTCCTCACAAAGCATCTTTCTATTAGCGGTAATTATGCTACAGTATTTCAACCATCACGTCCAACTCCATGTGACTCTGTTAGGTGTAATTTCAATCATGTAATATGAAGGATGGAGGTTTAAGATAAAATGAACTTTATTCCTCTCTGAGAGGGAATTAGGTAATTGCAATATAGCTAAGAATTGGGTACAGTTACATTGAATTGTATTGCATTGCATTTCATATAATGGAATTATACAATGATAACTGGTATATTTCATGGCATGAAGAACACATCAAATTTCTTCTTCTTTACCTCCTACTATTTCAAACTGGTGCAATACATTACAGTTACTGACATCAGACACCATGCAACCATGATTTTATACCTGCTGCTATTTTTATACCTGATGCTTTGGTTTTTCATTTGTTCAACCATGTTTCTTTAGCAATGCACATGGAACTGCAATTTTATATAATACCTATAATATGCTGGATATGTTTTCCACCTGTACAGTAAGCATTTCTGCATTCTGTTATGCCTTTCATCCATTACTATTTTGTAATCATGCACCTTATGTACAGTATATTGTACTTTCTATATTTAATTTGATTGCGCCTTCCTGTTATATGTCTTGTTCTATGTTCTTTGTACTCTATTCTCTCTTTACCCATTCTAAAACTCTTCTTGTAACCAAATGATCAATTTCTATCAATTGATTAGTTTGCAACAAAAAAAATAGGTTTGTGAAGTCTGCTATTTTCAGTGAAGATATTTGATGTAGAGCGAAAACAGAAAAGTCAAAGAAAAGTCACTATAGAGCTCTGAGGGACTCAAACGTATGGGGTAAGAGATGCTATAATGCACACAAAAATGATCTGACCCTGCTGGAAGAGACTGACGATAACAGAGTTAACAGTGCTATCTCTAGATGGTGTGTGGGCGTTATAATAATAATAATAGGTTAGCCATGCACAATTCCTTCTAGTCTCATGTCCTCATCTAATTACAAAGCATGAACGTGTGTGCTCCAGTATGACTGTGTGGTCTTAAGTTGTAAGACAGTACCGTAGATCAGTGGTTTTCAACCCTTTTCATATCAAGGTCCATTATCTATTTGGCATTTGAGCCACAGACCACCATTTGATGAGATTTAGCCTCTCAGAACCTAAAATGTAGAATATTTTGTTATCGTTGCATACGGTTTTGTCCACAATTCCATGCTATGTACCATAGGAGAGATAATTAAGCAAACGTTGATCAAAATAACAATTCTTTGATTAAGTAATGCAGATAATTAACAATAATCTAACTCTTGAGAGTGTAAAATGAAATGATGTAACTCAAAAGTTAAAGATCTATAAGGGTCAAATTGGTTACCAACTCTCCATCATTTACCTGGGGACCACCTGGAACCCCCTCAAGGCCCCCGGACCACTGGTTGAGAACCACTGCCGTAGATCATGACTGAGTTAAGATGAGGCATATAGGCTAGTAGTCAGACTACTAGCCTATGGCTAGAAGTCAGAAGATCAAAAATAAGGAAATGTGTAGATCTACAGGTGCTTGTAGATCAGCTATTTCATTAAATATGGGGAGATTCAGATTAATTTGGTAGGTGACATTTTTAGGTCTACACAGTAAAATCCTGTAACCAATCCTGGAATCAAACGGACCCTTATGGATCCATTTGGTTCCATTTGTACACTCTCAAGAGTAAAATAGGGAATGGAGAAAAATGCAGAGAATTTCACAGTGTGTTTTAAGTTTTAAGTTGCTTGATTCAGTATTTAGATATTTGATATTCATTTTATCAGACACGCCCCCTTCCTATACAAACCCATTATAACTTCAAACTCCATTTTTAACATGTTAGATTCATCAAAAACACCCGTCCATGGTGGTGACTCACCCTGCCCTCCTAATACGCGAAGGGGCCATGCTTTTTCGATAACTTTTTATCACGTTTATATAACGTTTATTTTTGGGAAAATGGGTATTTCTGTTATTATTGATTATTGTTAAGTAATCGAAAAAACACGGGGCAGGGTGAGTCACCAGAACCATGGACGGGTGTTTTTGATACATCTAACAATGGAGTTTGAAGTTATGGGTTTGTATAGGAAGGGGGCATGTCTGATAAAATGAATATCAAATATCTAAATACTAAATCAAGCAACTAAAAAACTGTCTGGGGTGCTCACAAAAGCCTGAGTAGACAATAAAATGACCCAAAGTTTTTTTGAAAGTGAAATATCCCTTTAAAGTATGCTGCGTTAGTTCCATCGATACAAGCCGGAACACAATCGTTTGATTGATCATTAAAGTAAACTTACCCTGAAAGTGCACCCATCCAGTCAGATGGTTCGATGGGTGGGTCGCGAACGGTTTTGAGATGTTCAAGTGGGCCCTGATCCAGAAAAGGTTGAGAACTAGCCTACTCGTATATAGTTTATTTGTACAGTGACAAAACACAGAGGCAAAGCAACATTTTTACACCACTGGAGTGATGTCATCTCCAGGTGCCCAATGCCCATGCATAATTGAACCCCCGCCTGGCAGAAAGGTCAGGGCTGCCTGTTCTTCTCTAACCAGTGTAAAAATCACTCATGTTTTTTTAATGACGAGGTTGCCCTGGCGGAGAGCCGTGATGCTGAGACAACAGCACTGTGGTCTTCAGAGTGTGGGATGTGTGTGTGTGTGTGTGTGTGTGTGTGTGTGTGTGTGTGTGTGTGTGTGTGTGTGTGTGCGCGTGCGCATGCGAGAGAGACCAAAGGAGAATTTTGAGTGCCAAAGTTCAAATAAAATTTGAATAAAGACCTTACTAATTCCGGTTTCCCAGTTTCTGCTTCACCCAGCTGATAGCTGCTCAGGCGGTCATATTGAGTGCTCAGGGGGGAAGGTGGGGGCAGTTACAGGTTAAGTGTTTACTCATTGACACCTTGACACAGAGGCTGGCTTTCCGTTTCCCGGGCGGCCTCTCTCATTCAGCTATGGCCGCCCATAGTTACAAGATAAGATAAATGTTTTAATATTAAAACCGGCAGCACACCCCCAGTGCTCAAATGAATGAAAACAGGCTGGTGAGTGTGTGTGTGTGTGTGTGTGTGTGTGTGTGTGTGTGTGTGTGTGTGTGTGTGTGTGTGTGTGTGTGTGTGTGTGTGTGTGTGTGTGTGTGTGTGTGTGTGTGTGTGTGTGTGTGTGTGTGTGTGTGTGTGTGTGTGTGTGTGTGTGTGTGAGAGCCCAGAGAGCATGATGAATCACAAGTGACATCATGATGTTGCTGCTCTGTCTCTGGTTGCTCTGATGCTGTCAGCAATAAGAGTCGGAAATGTGTGTGTGTGTGTGTGTGTGTGTGTGTGTGTGGTTAAGTGATGCAATGTGAGTCTTGATAATGTCTTCACTCTGTTTGCTTTGTCTGTTTGCATATCCGGGAATCAGGTCGGGACCTTGTCCGGTGTTGGCCTTAGAATGTCCGTTTTAGATGCGTTCACACATGAAGGTAAATAGCCCGTTTCATAAGGTGAGGGCCAGGGGTGTGCCGATACGCACATTTCACGATACGATACGTTACACAATATTGGGCTCACATAAGATATTTTTTATATTTTTATTTTATTTTATTATTATCATTAACATTGGCTATCATCTTCAGTTTAAAAGTGCTTTATTTATAAAACACATAAAAAAGTGTTTTACACACAAAATAAATACAATTATACAAGCTTGAGGAACAAGAGAAGTAAGTTCTCACTATAAACCCCTTTGTTTCAGACGACATATAGACACTATAACGAATATAATATAAATACTGCATAAATATAAATTCCACTAAAATCATAGTCTCTTGTCATCTGGACTTTACCAACCAAGTGTAGCCTAGTTATTAACAACAGCTTGAACACGATAGCAGCTTGAACAAAATATCTATAAGCCAGAGAGGGTCACTAAAATATATGGCTTTGATGCTATCGATTAGATGTAGGCCTAATTCACAGTGCAGAAACATAATTGTCTTGCTGCATGTAACATTAACGAGCGTCAACGAGCGTCAGCTGGACACATACACACACCTGCCCTCTGCAGTATCTAAAGGGAAAGTGACTGGAATGTGGAATCTGTCTCATTTCTCTCCAAAAGCCCTTGAATATGATTAAGGATTACTGTGATTATGGTAAACTCACATTTCATATTACACACACCATACAGTAAGAACTCCTCTAACTTTCACTAGCCCCCCAAAAAAAGACGTTTTAATATTGCGATGTATCGCAGGACGATATATCGGCACACCCCTAGTGAGGGCCGGTGTCTGGGTATTTGATGCACAAATACAAGAATGTCTGGTACGGATGGTCGGTTGGCGCAGTGGTAAAGTTCCTGCCCACCACCAAAGAGGTTGTTGGTTCGAATTCATCGTGGTGCATCCAGCTTTGTCGATGTCCATGTGTCCATGCGAGCACAATTGACCGAAGATCAAATGCAATCTTTTTTTTATTGCATTCCACAGAACATGACACATACATAATTGCTTGACATGGGTCTCAAAAACATGGGTCAAAGACATGGGTCTTGACATGGGTGCATCAAAGGTCTCCCTTTGATGCACCCATGCAAAACACACCTACCATACTAGGCCTAATGTAGAAAACAAGCTACAACCTACTTTCCATCTAGTCTGTTTGGTGGAGAGTCACCTTAAACGAGCCATAATACAGTGCATGTGTGAAAGTGACTTAAGTGTGGTGTGTGTGTGTGTGTGTGTGTGTGTGTGTGTGTGTGTGTGTGTGTGTGTGTGTGTGTGTGTGTGTGTGTGTGTGTGTGTGTGTGTGTGTGTGTGTGTGTGTGTGTGTGTGTGTGTGTGTGTGTGCGTGCGTGCGTGCTACTGTTTTTATGTTGTATTACTGCAACCTAAATGATTTCTTCATCGTGTGTGTTTGTGTGTGTGTGCGTGCGTGCGTGCGTGCGTGTGGTGCGTGCGTGTGTGTTTCTCTATGAGCCCAGGCTTTGGGTGTTTCCGTGTATCATTATGCGATCTCTCCAGAGCCATTTAAGAACAATTTGTGGAGCGTAACTTCCTGCTGTGTTGTCAGCCATGGTGACAGCATGACGCCTGAATAAACACCTGTCATTTACACCAGGAAGACGTTGCAACATTTTCTTCTTTCACAAATCTAGTGGTTCTCAAAGTGAGGTCCAGGGACTCCCAGGGGGGACCTTTTTTATGCTTCAGATATTGAAAAGCTCACTGTGAGCTTCTAGATTGGGATTTAAAAAAAAAACATTTTGACAAATCATCTGTTATGGGGTCCCTGGCATGAAATCTTTTCAGATGGGGGTCCGCGGCCAAATACATTTGGGGTCCTCGATATGAAAATGTTTGAGAACCACTGCTCCAGTGTGCCATGAAGGCTAAAGTGTCTAGTGTGTATCTGTGAGAACAATACTATGTGTATTCCATGTGTACCAAACCTAACTCAATGTATTGCTTGCTGCTACATGAAAGGATTGATTCAAAAAATAAATGTTGTAGCTGTCGGGCAGAAACCTAGTACCTATAATATTTTCCACTTTCAGTTATTTTTATATCTTATACTTATATATCTTATACTTTGTCATATGACAAAGTAGCGAAAATAGCAGATCTACAAGCTCACTCACAGCTTATTGTGATGTGACACGTTGTGAGCTTGTAGATTTCCCCCAGGGGAAGGGTAGACTTTTTAAGGCTAATAATGACATGCTCAAAATAGGGACACCAGGTTGAAAATCATTAAGTCCGTCTGTGGGTTTCATAAATATTTAACTAATGAAAAGTATTTAACAAGAGCTTGTGACAAAGTAATATCCATTGGATCTATAGGAACGCAGGTTCTTTTTGACCATATCCTGAAAAGTAACGGTTTTGGATGTACAAGGTTTCTGCCCGACAGTGACAATGTGCAGGCTGTAGTGCTACACAGAGCTGAACATCTGGCACATACTGAGTGCTTACCGTACATAGCATGATGATGATGACTTGCATCACCTGCGTGGGCCGTCCTGGATAAGCCCAGCTCCATTTAATTTCCCCTGCTGGACTTATTGAATAACCCCTCCTAATTCAGTGACACGTTGATCTCTTCCAGACAACAGCCAGGACACAATGAAGACAGACAGAGTTGCAGCACAAAAACATAGTTTATCAAGGGCTTTAATCCACAGGATTTAGCAGTGAGTAACAGTACCGGCGTAATAACACAAGGCATCCTCTCTGTGCGGTTGCTGAGGTGTGTTGTAATTAGTGTGAGTGAGGTCACCGTTAGGCGTCTCTAGGTCATTAACAGCTTTAGATGTTATTGTGTAAACTGGGAGCAAGTAGATGTTGTTCTGTTTTAGAAAGTCCAAGACCAGTGGTGAACCTGAGAAAACATTACATGCTGTATAACGTTAATCCCATCTTGTCAAAGGAAAAGGGAAGAAAAGGTAAAAAAGAAAGGCCACCGCCATGGAGACTGTGGTTCGATTGCCTCTGGTTTGGGCCGAGAGCTCTGATGAACATCCTGATCCTGTAGCAGATCAGCTATTTATGCTATTATTCATTGTACAAGAAATATATAGGACTTAAGTGGTTAACATGTCTGGAAAATACAAGTGCGTGCATGCACGTGTGGGGGACTCACAGTGGGGGCTTTACAGCTTTTGGCAGCTGTAAGAAGGATAGTCACGTGAGGAAGAAATGTGGTAGAATGATCCCGTTAAGACCTGAGGCCGATTCTAAAAATGTAATCCAAATCCTAACAGTTTTCTGAAAACCATATGTTGCTATATCAGTGGTTCTCAAACCTTTTCATGTCGAGGACCCCCAAAATGATATGTATTTGGCCACGGAACCCCATCTCACCCCCATCTTCTGGGAGTCCCAGGGACTCAATATCTAACCTTCACTTATAGTATTTATAATACCTTATGTATGATATGACATGATATTTTGTAGCTTGTAGGAGCCAAGATGTCTCCGCAAGGCCTGATAGCTATAGTTTTGGTACAGCCTGTGTTGTTAATGGTTCAGCTTGACCTTTTATCATCTAGTATAGCTGATCCTGTGCTCGTTGGCAGAACTACCGTACCACCGACATGAGTGTTATTGTACTAGCTTCTCCCCACATGTATGACTTAATCCTCTTGGCCCCCTTGGGAGCATAGGGCGTCCACCATGGATCTCCACCTCACTCTCCTCTGCGCAATGTTCTTTACTTCTTGCCAGGAAGTCCCCGTCTTGGTCAGTTCACCAAGTGTGGACCGCCTCCAGTTGGATTTTGGTCTCCCTGGCTTCCTCTTGCCTTGAGGATTGTAGTCCAGAGCTTGTCTTGCTATATTATTCGGATCCTTTCTAAGTGTATGGCCGATCCATCCCCACTTTCTAAATTTGATTTGTGTGTTGATTTGCTCCTGTTTCATGCATCTCCACAGTTCTACATTTGAGATCTTGTTGGGCCACCAAATCCTCAGTATGTATCTGAGACAGTTGTTAATAAACACTTGCAGTTTATCAGTGATTGGTTTGGTGGTTTTCCAGGTTTCACAACCATAGAGAAGGACAGACTTTACATTTGAATTGAAGATTCTGATTTTTGTGTTTCTGGAGAGCTGGGAAGAGAGCCATACAGGTCGGAGTGTTCTGAAAGCGTGTCTTGCTTTGTTGATGCGCAGCTCGACATCTTTATCAGCTCCTCCATCTGTGCTGATGTTGCTTCCCAGGTAGACAAACTCGACCACATCTTCCAGGGGTTTCTCCTCGAGAGTGATCGGTTGAAGGGATTTGGTATTGAGCCTCATGGCCTTGGTCTTCCCAACATTAATCCTGAGTCCTAACTGTTTGCTGTGTTCATGTAATCTGGTGGTCTTGCGTTGGATGTGTGCATGTGTTCCTGAGATCAGAGCCAAGTCATCTGCAAAATCGAGGTCTTCCAGATGTTCAAACGGGTTCCACTGTAGTCCTGTCCTTTGACCATCCACTGACATTTTCATGATCCAGTCGATGGCGATTAGGAAGAGGAGGGGTGACAGTAGGCAACCTTGGCGTACTCCTGTTTTTATGAGGAGGGTGTCAGAGAGCTTACCATTTGAGATGACTTGACCTGTGAATCCATCATACATGCATTTGATGATGTTGACCAGTTTTATTGGTATACCATAGTGTCGAAGCAGCTTCCACAGGGTGTTTCTGTCCAGACTGTCGAAAGCCTTTTCAAAGTCGACAAAGTTAATGAATAACGAAGACTGCCATTCAATGCACTGTTCGACAATTATTCTGAGTGATGCGATATGGTCTGTACAGGAGTTATTTTTACGAAAACCTGCTTGTTCTCTCCTGAAAATCTTGTCCAGTGGATCTTGTATTCTGTCTAGGAGGATACGGCAGAGGATTTTGCTGGGGACTGAGAGGAGCGTGATGCCCCTCCAGTTTTTGCATTCACTGAGATTCCCTTTCTTTGGAACTGTGACGATTAACCCCTCTTTCCAGTCATTGGGAATCTCCTCTTTTTCCCAGATGTCATTGAGAAGCCCATGGAGGATCTCTGTGGTAGCGTTGGTGTCTGCTTTCAGTACATCTGGTGGGATGTTATCCTTCCCTGGTGCCCTGCCCAGCTTCAGTTTTTTGCTGGCTTTCCTTATTTCCTCCTTAGTTATCCTACCACAGTTAATGTTTAGGTCTTGTCCTGCTTCCTCAATGACTGGTGGGGTGTCTGGGGGGAGTCTATTAAGGACCTCTTCAAAGTGTTCCTTCCAGCGCTCGAGTTGCTGGGACTCTTTGGTGAGAAGGTTTCCCTGCTTGTCCCTAATAGGCCGGCTCGTGGTCCGTTTTTTCCCAGACAGCTGACGGGTTATTCTGTACAGTTCTTTAGCGTTCCTGTCTCTAGCTGCTACCTCAGCTTCATTGGCCAGCTCTTCCATTTGTGCTTTCTTGTCCCTCTTGCAGCTTTTACGGACCATCATGTTCTTTTCTTGGTAGTCTTGTCGGAGGTGTTTCTTGGTGTTGTTGTCTGTCTCTCGATTGAGTTTGGCTTTGATGTCACGTCTAGCTTCGATCTCCTTCCAAGTTGCATCTGTGATCCAGTCTTTCCTTCTGGGGTCTCTGTAGCCCAGGACGGATTTACAAGTGTCAATGATAGCCATCTTGCATCTTTCCCATTTGTTGTTTATGTTTTCTCCTTCTGCTAGGGCTTGGAACCGGTTGCGAAGGTGGATTCCCCATTCTTGACATGTTTTATTATCCTTCAGTTTCCTTGTCTCAAACCTTCTCAGGACCCTGTTTCCTTCTTTCTTCTTCACTGCCAGTTTCATTTTGAGTTCTCCCACAAGAAGATGGTGGTCGGAGTCAATATCAGCACCCCTCTTTACTCTTACATCCATGAGAACTCTCCTCCATTTCCTGTCTATTGCAAAGTGGTCAATCTGATTTTCAGTGTGATGGTCAGGGGATATCCATGTAGCTTTATGGGTTTGTTTGTGTGGGAAGAGACTGCCTCCAATCACAAGCTCGTTGAGGGCACAGAAGCTGGCGAAGAGAAGCCCATTCTCGTTCATCTGCCCCAGTCCTTCTTCCCCCATTGTTCCTCTCCAGTCCCTGTTATCCTTCCCAATTTTGGCATTCAGATCTCCCATTACTATCTTAATGTCTCTTTTGGGAGCCTTCTGGAAAACAGCCTGGAGTTGTTGGTAAAAAGTATCCTTATCCTCATAGACAGCAGTGTTGGTGGGAGCGTAGCACTGGATGAATGTGATATTCCGTCCTTTTGATGTGAACCTGGCTGTGATGATCCGTTCTGAGATTGGTTCCCATTCAATGAGGCTTTTAACTGCACCTTTTGAAAGGAGTAGTCCTACTCCGTGTGTGTGGGGGTCTTCTTCTTTGGGGTTGCCTGAGTAGAGAAAGGTTTCTCCAGTGGCAGTTGTTACTTCTCCAAAGGTATTCCATCGGCTCTCACAAACCCCAACAATGCTTAAGTTGAAACGTTGCATTTCTTTGGTCAGTTGAGCCAATTTTCCAGTTTGGTGTAGTGTTCTGACATTCCAGCATCCAATTCTCGTTCTTAACTTCAGCTTCAGCAGACAATTCTCCACCTGGGGTCTCTGGTGAGTTTGCCTCAGGCGGTTCATACATCCCACTTGTGGGTCGTCAGTTAGGCTTCGGTCAGTCGGAGGTGAAGTTTCCATAGTTTCGGTTTCTGTAACAAGTTTGTTTTTCCGGGGACGGGTAGTTAGCCCATCGCCCAACCCCCAACCTGGAGGGCCAGGTGCTGCTCTTCGTCTGTCCTCTATCCTGAGACCTGCCCGGCTTGGTTGAACCTGCCAGGGGACTATCCCCTGCCGGTATAGCCCTCAGGGTCACTGAGGCACACAAGCCTCCCCACCACGGCAAGGTAGCAGCAGGTATATTGACATGTATATTGAAGCATAACCATCACCACCTTGAATATTGTCTCCGACCCCTCTTGCCTCATCAATCACTGATTGATCCAGAATTCCACGACCACGGGCTCCAAGGAAAAAAGGTTGGGAACCACTGGATGAAAGTACAGTGTACTTTCATACAGTATCTCACGTTTCAATTATCAGAATACCAATTCCATTAACTCAAGTGAGCTGGTGTAGTAATTATAACAGCTCTCTTTCCATGACAACATATTTTGCATCATAAACCAACCAGCTGTTATATATAAAATCCTATCATCATGGGAGTTTATATGATGGGAATAGGCTATTTGTACTCTTTCACAGATGAAGTTGCTGGTGGTGGATTAAGTAATTTACTGCCTGATAGATATGTGATATAGACAAGCCTTTATAGAGCATGTGAGTATGAAAAGCCGCCCACCCCGATTGCATTACGCTCAGAACCCACCAAAAAAAGCGTTTCTCACGCTCTTTATTGTGCGCGGAGGTTGTGAATGTTCTCGCCAAACCTGGCCACAGCAGGACGTCTGGTCAATGCGTTTCAATGCAAAAAGCATTTTTTCCCGCCTGGAGTGGAAAGAAAAATCTGCATCCGTTTGCGTCTGAACACAGTCGGTCATTCATCACATGGGAGCGGGGAAAAAATGGTGTCCACGCACTTGCACGCCCTGTGGGTTTCAAACGTTAGGCCCCGTGTCTACTAGGCTTTTTTTCTCGGCTGAAAACGCCAAGGCGCTCGCCTAAACGCGCTTACTGGCGCCCGCGTTGAAAATGTTATTGCTTCCGGCAGGCGCCTCGCGTGCACGCGCGAGCGCAAGGTAAATGCCCAGCGCACGCCAAGCTGCTGGAGTTTTCAAAAACACAGCGCTCCCGTTGTAAACAATTAAAAACATGCGCTGCGCTCAGGAAAAAACATCTTGGTGGACATGGGGCCTTACTCTTAAAGTTGAAGACATCTTGTAATTTATGAATGCCGAACACAAACGTCTGTATCGTCATTTAGCATGTCAGCAAAATGCCTCGCAAGATATACAGTATAGTGAGTATACGATAAAGACGGAGAGCTTGTGGATGGGAACGCTAACTTCCTTCTCCTCATTAGAGGGACAGCAGATGTCAGTGGGCTTTGGTGTGGTTTGGGGGCCGGTTATAGAACAGGGTGGGCGGAGGATTGTTAGGGTACGGCCCCCTCAGCGTACCACATCAAATGGCCCGCTGCTGGCAGTGAAGCTGGGACATACACCGCACTCTCAATGGCTAACCGCTGCTTGTGCTGAACTGGCCGTCGTCGCTTGGTGATGGATGGAGGCCTTGGCACAGTCCTCTTTGTTGTCATTCCCCTGTGGTGGTGGTGCAGGTTCACATGAGAAAATAAGAAAGGTTTCACACCAGAATGACATATCTTTCATTTGATGAGTGCGACACATTTATTTGATGTCTGTTTTGCTGACACAGATGTAAAATTCTCAGGAGGTTGTCACTGAATGAATGAGAAAGATCATCATGACACATAGAAAGAATATTGAATTATCGCAGTTAGGAATCTAAATGTTGACCCTGACATATCATTCCCATGAGTATCTCATGGGAATGATGAGAAACATTGTGTTTGGTTACGTAAAGGTTTATATACTTTGTTGACCGGGATGCCACGGGGGTCTATCCTTGACCCGCTTCTTTTTTTCCCTGTACACCAAATCTCTTCAGGTCTTGTGCAATGGTAGGGCTGAGGTAATGGGTATATACTCGGCAATGAATACATTTGCCATGGTTTGGATTCTGTGTTTGCTGTGTTTACTTATTTACTTTATTTTACTTTGGTTTGGTGTATTGGTATTCTTTTCCTTTTTGTTTGCTGTGTAGGACTAGGTTAGAGGCCCCTTTATAGGCCCTGAAGCCTTCGCCCCCTTTCGCCTATTAGCCCCATTTTAAGATCGCGACCTCCCAGTCATAGTAGTCCCCCACTTCCCCTTTCTATTTCAATCTGACTTATTGGTACATACATGTTATGCTGCTTTTGTGATTTTAATGGAAATTGTGGAATAAACTTGACACTGAGTCTGGATACATCGGCCTCCGGTTCTGTTCATTCTGAACCCGTACCTATTTTTGGGACCCGTACCTTGTTTCATTGTCCAGTATACAGTATATAGTGGTTAATAGGATCCATCACTCCTATATGTGAGGGTGGCGTAGTCACTTCCTTATATAGCTGTGCCACAGACCCAGGGGTTCTCAGACCACACATTGGAGTTGGACTTCACTGTGGTTATTCCTTTTACGTGTGTGTGTGTGTGTGTGTGTGTGTGTGTGTGTGTGTGTGTGTGTGTGTGTGTGTGTGTGTGTGTGTGTGTGTGTGTGTGTGTGCGTGTGTGTGTGTGTGCGTGCGTGCGTGCGTGCGTGCGTGCGTGCGCGTGTATGTGTTATGTATGTAATTTCTGTGTATATGATGTCATGTTGTTGAGAGCCTTCCATGTATCTCATGCTGGCATGGCTGTAATGCTGATCTCATACTGTGAGTCACGGTTGATGAAGTCACTTCTGGAATATTCCATCAGCCATGTGAACGCAGATCTCCATAGACATAGAAGGGTTTGATACGAGTAACCCAGTAAACAACATGCTGGATGTAACACTCAAAAAGCTCTAATTCACTCAGCTCTGTCTTCCATGACTAACCCAGCAAATTACTTATTATCAGTGGGTCACAAATACCTTCATATGTCTGTGCACTTTTTCAATGAAAACCAGGTGAGAAGGTCATAGTCTATCACTGTTGAACATATAATAACATTTTACTGTTCCAAATTGGAGACATCTTACTTTAAAAACCCCTATATGACTCAACTAATAGACATTTCTCAGAACTTTGAACTTTCATCTAACAAATAGTGGTGCAGTGGTGATTTTGTCTTTGATGGTATGCTATTTTAATGATGTCATACGCACGTCGCTTAACACCTACACTACAGGATTTAGCAGGTCACACTATGAGAGACAGTGAGATCCGCAACCGACCGGCGACCATCAGCTGCAGGCCGGCGCAAGGGCGTATCGTCATAGAGGCCAATGGGGCCATGGCCCGGTCTGGAAAACTCTGCTCCCCCAGGGGAAAAAAACAAAAAATCAACATAACAACATTAGCACCCCTTCACCCATTCTGTTGTAGCCAACCACAGAAATTCGCCTTTGTTTTCAAATCGGGCTTATTTGCATTCGGCCGGATTGTTAATGGCTTAAACCCCCCCCCCCCCCCCCCCCCGGGGGGGGGGGGGGGGGGGGGTTTAAGAATCTGGCCCGGTCCACGTTAAAACCCACCATACGCTACTGGGCCGGCGGCAGGTTGCCGGTCGGCAGCAGGTTGGCGGTTGGTAGCAGGTTGCCGGTCGGCGGCAGAAAAACAAAGAATAAAATAAAGACTGATGCTGAGGGGATTCGATCACAGGGGTATGATTCGCAAGTCTTGCACTTTACTCAATACGCCACCTAGACTGGTTAGAAAATGGAGCGTTTTGAGTATTATTTAAAGACCTAAAGAAACTAAATGTTATACTTCTTATTAACGCTAAACGCCGCCAACCGGCCGATGAGAAAACATCCATCAGTTCAATACTATAAATGTGCGAAATCTCTGTCCATCTGTGTGTACTTCTGTAGGCCTAGTTCACGTATCTTGTGAACCGTCTGACCGACAGACTTCAAACTCCGACGACCTGAGGTCGTATAGGTATTTGTCTAGAACCACCGATCCAACCAATATACCCACATTAGTCCAAGTACCATCCCATTCAATAATCTATCAGTAATGATATAATGTATTGATTGCCATGTGGATTCGCTGAAAATAGCTTGCAACTGTGTTAAAGATCAGATATATTCAGGAGAAGAGATTTAGTGTAGAACTGATACATTTACAAACATAACATGTATGTATATTGGGTTGAAGTGGTTCAAACATTCTATATTATGAGCAGAGTGCAGCTACTGAGGAGCTGTCATCACCAACTCTCTCAGTTCCAGGGATGTGTGAGATAGCACCTGAGGTGTGGTGCGTTATTCTTAGACAGCTCTCGTCAGCGTTTTTGTCGTTGGCCCTTTAATTTGAGTCTGTGTGTGTGTGTGTGTGTGTGTGTGGGGTGGGGGGTTGCTCTCTGAAGACTAAATGCCGCCCTCCTGTCACTTCACTCATATGCGTGATTTCTGGTGGTGGTTCATGAAAATCAGGAGGCGGCCAATAACTGTGTGTGTGTGTGTGTGTGTGTGTGTGTGTGTGTGTGTGTGTGTGTGTGTGTGTGTGTGTGTGTGTGTGTGTGTGTGTGTGTGTGTGTGTGTGTGTGTGTGTGTGTGTGTGTGTGTGCTCACGCTGCCCGGGGAAACATAAATGATGAAAATGTAGGCTACTGCTGGGAGACTACTGGTGTGCGCATGCGTTGCTGTTTTCGGTCTGTCATGCACTGGGGAAACACAAACGATGGAAACGGGAAATTGTTTGTGCGTGAGAGATTCCTGGAATGTATAGATAGGTGACATCTTTTGATGACAGTGTGTGACATTACAGATGGCAAAGGATTGTATCATTTGATTTCATTTTCGCAAAGAATTTACACTGAATACCTTTCTTTACAAATTAGAGCAGTTAGTTAGCGGGAAGGAATTTGGGAGAGTGTGAAAAGGACAAAACACAATCATTTGAATGAATGAATTTCTATGCAACATCTGCTGTGCTAACAGAATGATGTGATCACAACAGGAGAAGACAGTGCAAGGGTGGGATGTCTGAAAAGCATGGAACAGATGACAACCATGGCATGGTGGCAGGGCGTTCTAAGCCAGTGGTTTTCCACCTGTTCTGGATCAGGGCCCACTTGAACATCTCGAACGTGTCTTGGATCAATGGACCCAACACAATATATTGTATTTACCGGTATCACAATGAAAACACATTTTTCAAGGTTGTTAACGAAAAAATACAATGATTTCTTTCTTTTTTTTACGGCCCACCAGTGGGCCCGATCCTGTTCCGGAAAACATAATGTTGCAATGCAATATGCTGTGTGAACTTGTAGATCTGCTATTTTCACTGTTATTGAATTGTATTTTATTTAAGTTTGCCAAATTTCTCTTCTGGGTCTCGAGCTGAAAACCTTGTTGAATCCCTGAACTATATAAATGCCTAAAATGAATACTGATCCTCAACAAAACACTTCAACCGCTGCACTGAACTATACATAATTTATTTGCAACATCAGCACTCTAGGCTGTGCCAGTTGTCTGTGAGGGCTAAAAGACAAACCTGTCACCTCTTTAGAATGCTGCTGAACGTGAAAACTACTGCATCAAACGCATTCTCAAGCCACTTTGTCTTCCTGAGTGTGGTAAACAGGGCTGGATGGGCCCATGGGCACAGTACAGCTGAGTGTGTGTACCCACACCTGGCTGTCATGTTTGATTTGGTTTTAGCATGCAGGCTAGCTGAGGTACTCGGGTTCAACAGTGGGACACTGCTAACGTGGCAACATCAGGTGGATTCCGAAAGATGTGATTGGATACAGTACCCTGGCATGATTCCACTGTAGTTATTTGTCCTGCACGTTTGCTTGTTTTATTCAAGAAAGACAAGGTAGAGAGAAAGATGATTGGACTGTTTATATGTATTGACGGTGTCTCTTCTGCACTAGGCGGGATGATTGTATATCGTCAGGGCGTATACATCTGTATTCTTTATTCATATTTGTTTGAGGGTGTCTTTATTGTGATGTTATTCTTCTGTACCTATTGTATACTTCTTTGCCCTGTATCTGTAACTTTTACTGCTGAGCTGTCTCTGGTACCTGAATTTCCCCCGCAGGATCAATAAAGGGAGAGAGAGAGAGAGAGAGAGAGAGAGAGAGAGAGAGAGAGAGAGAGAGAGAGAGAGAGAGAGAGAGAGAGAGAGAGAGAGAGAGAGAGAGAGAGAGAGAGAGAGAGAGAGAGAGAGAGAGAGAGAGAGAGAGAGAGAGAGAGAGAGAGAGAGAGAGAGAGAGAGAGAGAGAGAGAGAGAGAGAGAGGATATGTCACAGAAATCGTGAGTGATGGTTGAAACCCAGCATTCACTTTTTTTTTGTTATTAAATTTTTATTGATTTTAGATTTTACAGACAAATATGCATTTCAATCAATCAATAATCATAAATAACATCATTATCCCCCACCCTCTCCCTTCACCCCCTCTTCATTCCCCCATCCCTTCCCACCCCGCCCTCCTTCCACATAGTCACACAACACAACTATAGCATTATCGAGTCAGTAGGTCTTTCAGATCAGATATCAGATTTGTCCACAGAGAGATTGTGCCCTGTTTGGCATGATTAATCCTGGCCGATGACATTTCTAGATAGGCAATGTCCAAAAAGCTCCTTAGCCAGTGTGTTTTGGATAAGTCATGAGGAGGTTTCCAGCGTTGGACAATAATCTTTTTGGCTGCTGTAAGTCCTGCTAGCCATACTTTGCGTGCCTTTACAGTAAGAGATAGTTTAGAGTCATCATTCAAAAGATGTACAAATGGATCCATTGGCAGTTGTACTCGCAATTAATTCTGATAAAGTCCCCAACACATTCCCCCAAAACTCCATAATCCCCGGACATTCCCATACCATGTGTACAAAAGAGCCCAAGGTTCCCGGGGCACAGAATGTGCAATACGGGTCAGGTGCCAGTCCCATTCGGTGCCTGATTCTGGGCGTTACATATGCTCTGTGACAGAACTTAAGATGTATATACTGATGATTTGGATTTTTTGATGCACCAGCTACGTTGTCCCAAATAGCATCCCAGTCCAATTCTAGCCCTAAATCTGTTATATCACAATTCCAGGCTTTCATCCCTGCTGAGGTTGTATATTTTTGAGAATTTAATTGATCATACAAATATGACACTATTCGTTTAGGAGCTCTCTGGAACCAGCTAAGAATGGGATGGTCTTTTAACTCAGTACCCCAGGGAACCCTATTGGCCCTACAGACGGATCTTACTCTGAAATAAAAGAATAGAGAATGCCTATCGACCCCATATTTTGAGACTATATCCTGAAAATCTAGAATGTTAACCGAACCATTAATATCTTGGAGGGTCCTAATACCCTTCTCCTCACAATTTCTGTTAACAAGTGGTCTCCCCCCAGACAAAATGTGGTTGTTATTCCATATTGGAGCTGCTTTACACCATTTACTTTTAAATCCTATGAATCTCTCTACTGTTCTAAACACCTGTAATAAATATGAAAAAATCGGTCCATAGTATAGATTACATTTTCTGGTAGAAATACCCATCAGGAGGAAATCCTTCAATTGTACAGGGGCTAACAAGTCACACTCCAATTATTTCCATGAAGAAGTATTATCATCCTCCATCATGACATTGAGACTTCTTAATACAAATGACCAGTGATATAGTTTGAAATTAGGACATGCCCATCCCCCATCAGACTTCCTGTATTGAAGCACAGACCATTTTATGCTCGGCTTTTTACCATTCCAAATGTATTTTCTTAATGAGGTATCCAGCTTTTTCCAATATCCCGCTGGGGGTGCCAACGGGACCATTGAGCTGATGAAGTTAATGCGTATGCGCTGGTACTGACGATGGCAGATGTTTCCATCTACTGATATCGTCTTCTATTTTTGTAGAAACTAATGAAAAATTTGTTTTAGCTATAGCCGATAGAGAAACACTAATTTTGATACCCAAATAAGACACTTCATCAGTAACAATAATCTGGGGAGGAATGGTCACGTCACACTGATCCACATTCACAAGCATTAATGCAGTTTTTGATAAATTAACCTTACAACCTGAAAAGTACCCAAAATTCTCCAATATTTCCAACACAACCGGGAGTGATCTCTGCACATCCGCCATATATATCAGTGCGTCATCAGCATACATCGAGACGGAATGTGATGTCGTGCCCACCGTAATAGGAGAGATCCGAACACAGCTCCTAATCAGTTGCGCCAATGGTTCGATGGATAAATTAAAAATTAGTGGCGAAATCGGATCCCCTTGCCTCACTCCTAGTTTTATATCAAACAGTTCTGAGATGCCTCCTCCAACATTGACCCTAGCTGATGGAGTAGCATACAAAGTTCGAATCATATTGATAAAATGGTTTCCAAATTTGAATTTTTCTAATACCTTCCATATATAGGGAAACTCCAAGCGATCGAAAGCTTTTTCGAAATCAATAAACAGTAGGCCACATGCAGGAGGAATCTTGCCTGTTGCACTCAGAATGTGGAGGAGTCTACGAATATTGTCAGCGGCGAGACGGCCAAACCCAGCATTCACAATTAGGCCTCTGCCTATGCAGGACTTGCATTACAGTAAGTGTAAATGACCACCAACCGAAGGGTTTCGATATGTGCTATACAGTTATAGTTGTCCATCTTTATTGATTTGATAGCTGTTTATTTACCTTGGTGTTTGGTTTTGTTGCTACGTTTTTTAGACTGTTTTATGTGTGTGTGGTTCACTAAAAGGTCCACTGAGTGGCAGTGTTTCCCCATTTTTTCTGTACATTCAGTCACTATATAGTCACGTTGTAGGAATCTCGCGAGAGGTTCTATAAAGCCAAGATGGCGACAGCCAGTTCAAAACGAACTTCTGTCTGAGATATAAGTTATAAATATACGGTCTATTTCATGTTTAACACCCCTTGGAAGGCGGATTGAGGTTTGTGAGATGAACATTTCATAGTGTGCCAAGAGTGTATGTTTATTTCCATTTAAAAAGATCGTTTTTTGGTGCTTTAATGTAACAATGCATAATGAATGCAACAGTCTTGTGTCTTAAGTCTTAAAGGACAACTTTAGTTTTTTACAACCAAGGTTTATATTTTAGCTTGTAATTAAAGTAAATAAAAGATGAGTGTTATTTTTTTTTCATTTACTGCTTTCTACAGTTTTGGCAATTTTTGCGATATTTTTTACAGTGGGCGGGGGCATTCTGTCCGGTGGCTAAATATGCCTTTTTTACACAATAAAAAAGGTCCTGTGGTCTTTGATGGCCAGATGTGAGTTATTGGGGGTTAGAAGAGCTACTGTACATAATAATAAAGAAAACACCGGGTTATTGTGTAAAAAAAAGACATATTTAGCCACCGGACAGAATGCCCCCGCCCACTGTAAAAAAAGATCGCGAAAATTGCTAAAACTATAGAAAGCAGTACATTTAAAAATGTTAACACTCATATTTTATTTACTTTAATTACAATCTAAAAGATAAACCTTGGTTGTAAAAAACTAAAGTTGTCCTTTAAGTCTACTAAGGCATATGTTTTACATACAAAGGTTATTTGCATGCCTACTGATGTGTTATTGTCCTAAGACTGCTATTTGCCCATTTCAGATATATATTATTTGTGTTGTCAAGTTTAAGCTTATTTCGGTCTACTGTTTATTGAATTGACTATTGTATTTTGTGACTTGACATCCATGTGTATTTTTTCTGTCATATTTTAATAGTTTTCACGGTGCTACGGAGGAATAAAACAGCATCAGTATTGAAACTCTACTGTCTCATCATTGTCCATAAATACAAGGCCGAGGGGCAGTTACAGTAAGTGCCACCAGGCTATCCTGGATCTTTATTATTATTATTATTTTATGATTTCTATTAAACCAGGCTAATAAATAATGAAATAATGAACAGCTTTTTAACCTCAACTTGAACCTGGTGACATCACAAGTTTGAGTAACAGTTCACTCAGGACAAGTCATGTATTTATAATAGGTTGATTTTAATGACATGGCAAAAGGCTGGGTTTTGGCCGTCTAGACCCGCTTGCGTTTATCCAGCTTGCTGCTGCATTTGTGCATAGACTTTGGTGAGGAGTAACATAATCCTCCACGGTACATGAAACACATGTAACTCGCTCCTTACTGGCCTCCCGGCATGTGCATTTAAGACCCTCCAAATGATCCAGAATGCTGCAGCACGCTTGGTCTTCAACCAGACAAAATTTTCACATGTCTCTCCTTCTCCGCTGCCTCCATTGGCTCCCATTGCCCGATTCACTGCCTTTTTTGCTATTATTTTAATGTAGTTTTATGCTTTTGCTTTTCTTTTTTTGCTATATTATTAAATTATTTGTACTTTTTCTGCTCTGTAAAGCAATTTGAGCTGCATTTCATGTCATGAAAGGTGCTATACAAATAAAAGTTATTATTATTATTATTATCATTATTATTATTATTATTATTATTATAATTATTAAAGAGAGCAACGAATGAAACGGTAGAACATGAAAGAAACAGAGTGTGAGCCAGGATGAAGGGGAGAGTTGGAGAAGTAGACATTGTACTGTATGGGAGAAGAGATACCCTGAATGAGAAAAAAAAGCAGTGGGGGAAGACATGAGGAATTGAAGGAGACACCCTCTAGCATGCGTCATAATGCACAAGTGATGCGGCAGAGAAGATGTGGGGATGTTGGCTGATTCATTCCCTGCTCCTCAAGCCATTTAGTTTGGTTGGATGGATGGAGAGAGGGAGCTAGGAGGAGGTTCGAGGGAACACTCTACAGAATGACGTAGGGAAGCCAAACAGAGGCCGGGGTGGGGGTGGGGGGTATGGAAGGGAAATCACAAACCCAAGTAGACCATGGTCTTGAAATAGGATGGACTGCAGGCTACAGTATTACTCATATTGTGAGGTATTGCACCAGGCAACTATGCAGAAAATCATCTCAAGAGGCAACCCTCAGCCCACACAGGGTACTGAAAATGAAGGTGCATCCATGTAGTTCCCAGCGATAATGCCATGGCGAGAGAACCCCCAATTAGTTTTCAGAATGTCATTGTCACTTCCATAATACACACTCAGAGTCAGCATGCATGGGAGCAAAATACTGTACCGTTCTCCGTAACCCATGGTGCTTGTCACATTAAAGGAGCATTTCACCCCTGGAAGAAACTGCAATCACTCAATGGTAATAGTATTTGTAGTAGATAACAGTAGCACAATTTAAAATTGGCACCCTATGGCCAGAAAAATAATGAAATCTGTGTGTTTGACTACGGTTTGACTGGACTGCTGCATTACTACAATGACCATAATGCTTTGGTTTACTGCCCCTCCTTGTGGCAGGGGAGGTTCTATGTGGGTGTGATTTCCAAGAACAACATTCAAACAGCATGGCAGTGTTGCCATGTCTGCTTATTATAAGCGGCTTCTTTCTAAAATGTAGTTGATATTTGGGCTTGTTTCCAAATGTTTTGATTGTTGTTTAAACCAGTGGTTCTCAAACATGTTCATGTATTTTTCCACAGTCCCCTATCTGAAATTATAATTTGTGCCAGGGAGCCCCTAACAAAGATGTGTCAAAAATATTCCACATTTTGCACTTTTTCCCCCTCAAGATTTTTTTGTAAATAGCAGATCTACAAGCTCACAATGGTTCGCGAAGCGTTGTGAGCTTGTAGATCGGCAATTTTCCAATATATAATATCCCATGTCTAGGTAAAGTGCGCTTGGCCTAGTTATCCTCTTTTGGGTTTGTTTTCATAGACCTGGTTGCTTATTTCTCTCACAATATCTGGCAACACTGGCTGAAGAACGTGAACCTAGCACACGTTCATCTAGTTACATATATGTCCAAGGATTCGTTAGTGATGTCATATCACTGACAAATCCTTGCTATCTTCATGCAGTTGTACTTCCGTGTCGCATAGTAGTGACATCACTGTCGAATCCTTGGTATTTTTATCCTAGCCTTTCGCGACGGTTTGTTTACCAGCGCTGCCTCTCCATGCTGTCTTTTTTTTGTTCACGCTTGCGCGTATGAAACACTACACAGGATTATTATTTCATGTCAACATTCAAGTACAACTATCAGAAGATAACTCAGGTAAAGTAAAGTCTCACTCTGCAACGGGGGTTGCCCGCTGGGCGCAGCTAATGGGAGTGACTGGCCGTGTGGGGACACCCCATTGGGGCGGTCTTTGGAGCTGGTCTGTGTGAGGCGCGTCGAGACATGTAGTGCGGAAAGGAATTACGTAACATCTCGTGACGTAAATAACGTAAATAACGTAAAATAAAAACAGGACCTTGTTTCTTGAGTCCTAAACTTCATTAAAAGTGATCTGCGGTGAAATGTCCCTTTAAAAGCAACAGACACATTTAAAAAGAGGTAAAGACATTAAAATAATAAAAGGAGAGGGAGAGCCACAAAGTTCTCATCTATAAATAAAACATCACATGGATGCACCTGGGACGTATCATCAGTGTTGTAGCCTGGGGTCATCGGGTGTTTCGGGTCTCGCAACAACATACAACCTCGCCCAGGTGACCCAGTCGGGGTTGATCAAGCCCCGACTTACGTCCTAGTAGCTACCCACGGTCAGTCCTATAGGGAAAGACAGGGCCACTCAGTCCGCTTCTCCGGAACTACTCTGCCGGGACTCGGGGAGGCTCTGACACGAGGGACTAGGCTCTGTGGGTTGTCCAGAGACTTATATTATAGGTTTGGTTTCTCGCTTAAGAGCACATTGACACACCACCACACACAGTGGTGGTGCTTTGGTTATGGGATGCTTGCTGTAGTTGCTGGGCACCCCAGTGACCACTGCAGGTGCTTTCCTTCTAGAACAATTGAACATTGCCACTGTACATGAGGTTGTTGATAGACATTAATAATGTAATAAATATAATGTGTGCATAGGACAATATCAGGATTTTCAATATGTTTTCTATGTGTTAGTTAGGTCTCTTATTTCAATTGCAAATAACCCACAAATCATGCATGTTGATTAAAAACATTTGAGGATAAAATAAACAGACCAGGACTTGTTTCCATTGTGGTCCTCTCATGAACATGAATGTAGGGCTAGCATTCCATTAGCAGCCATAAAACAGACAAGTTATGCAAAAAGTTTACCACCAGTGATGTCACTGCAATACAATCCACAAATGTGAAAACTATAACCCTTAAGGCCCCGATACACTGAAAGCATCAGACGCTCACGTCAAGAAACACAGGCATTGTTTTTAACGGCTATAGCCACACTGGAAGCATGTCAACGCGTGGTACAGACCACCAAAATACAAGGGGCCCTATTTAGTAATTATGCAGCACATTAACATTAACCATAGCGTTGTAGGTGTGTCCGCATCAATTTTACAGTTAGGCAACGCATAATTTCAGTGCAAAAACTCTTTATGTTTCTGGCCTGGGCCACAGAACATGGCGGTCCAGGCACCCTAGGCTACAATGCCAGCCTGACGGCGTGTTGCGGGTTCGTTTGAATCCCGATTCCGACAACCTTTGCTGCGTGTCACTCCCCATCTCTCACCCCATTTCCTGTCAGTCTACTGTCCTATCATTAAAGGCAAAAACCCCAAAATAAATCTTTAAAAAAAACGATTTACGTGTCTGGCATCACTGTTGTTGAACATGTGTTGAAATCGTAGGGATTTCAATTGCAATCAGTTTGCGCTCATTGTGAACCAACTATTGATGCGATGCGTAAATATTTAGCATAAGTTTGTGCTCTGTGATAAGACCAGCTGTTATGGTCTAAACGCAGGTCTGATTGTGCCAGACCACACCTCATTTTAAGATTAACACACACATGAGCGCATGATCATTTAAAAAACGGGGGCGCAAAGCCTCGCATGTACCCATGCAAGACCGTTGCTTGTCTGAAATGCATCATAGGAACTAGGATCACAGAGTAACAGACAAAATGAGGAACATTCTTCGCCAATATGGGTTGTATTGTAGATATTGTTGTTTCCGTAGACTGTGACAATCATCAACAATGAACTGAAATGCACATCAGTACTAGATAGTGTACCTTTTAACCACTTTCAATCATTGTCATTACAGGTGAAAATGTGTGAAAAATAGCAGATCTACAAGCTCACAACACGTTGCGTTGTGACACATGAGCTTGTAGATGGGCTATTTTCTCGAAGTGGTTAAGGTGGCAGCTGTCACCATATGTACAAATTAACTATTATAAAACATCTGAGCTTAGCTAAAGCATTTATTCATTCACACTTTCAATTATAGCATCACCACATACATTCATCTGCTGCCTATGCACTCATTCACTGGAGTCATTCCCGTGAGTCACACCCACCACGTGAAGTGTTCCAGGGTAATGGCCCACTTTTAAATGGGTCTTTACTCTCAACGTCCTATTCATATAGGGCATGGCCTTAGGACTTATACATGCACAGACACATGTATACATACCACACACACACGTACACGCACAGACGCAATTTTGTCTACCTCTAGAAGAACCTGCTAAATAGATTCTCAGGTGTGTGGGGGAGAGGGGGGGGGGGGGTAATTTAATCTATGTGTTGCCAATATTACCACTTAAGCCCTCATATCTATCAAAATTGTTCTAAGGTTTTAAAAGTTTTGCACCCCCCTCCGAAAAATTATGATATTTTTTTCCACATGTACTAACATGTTCAAAATAGGAATGCCAGGGTTAAAGTGATTAATGCACACAATGGTAGGCTGGTTGTTGTAAAGGACATAATGTAAGAGGTTCAATCCCTCCACATATCATACATTATTGGTTGTCTCCTGCACTCTAGCCTCGGAAACCCACTCTGACCCAGTTGACTAATTGTGGACAGAGTCAAGATGCTGATTGTGTGTCTAAAGTGTTTTATAAGTCAGGTCAACTTAAATGCTTACATGTAATGAATGAGCTCTGCACATGTAGAGAATCAGGCCAATCTGTAGGATAATTGCTGGTAGTCTCAACATTACTCATACATAACAGAAGGTAGTGGGGAAATGTTTGGCGCAGTGTAGCATATATACATCCTCCCAGAGAGAGAGAGAGAGAGAGAGAGAGAGAGAGAGAGCGTGGGGTGGTGACCAAAGGTGGTGACTGAGACAGAAAGAGAGAGAAAGACAAAGAGGAAGACAGGTGAATGATAGTGATTGAACTAAATTGAATACATCTGCATTATAAAATTGATTAAAGGGGCTACACCATGAATTTAAAAAAAAAATATTATATATAAATATTGCCCCCTAATACGTTTTAAACAGGTTGTAAGCCTAAAAAACATCCAGATATTTTTTCTCACAATCTGACTGTCTGTCAGTCCAAGCTTTTTCAGCTGCAATACCAAAACGTCCTATTGGGCAGGGGGGAGCTACTGAGCAATTCTGTCTGGCCATCATCAATGCAAAATCAGGGCAAGTGACATCACTTGCCCTGCCATTCTGAAATGGCCTGTTCAGACACGCCCATTCAGGAAATCCATGAAATGAGCATGAATGACTGAATGTTAAAAAAATATATTTTTTTGGGTACAAGAGACACTGGGGAGCCCAAAAAATACAAAAAACCTAAAAAAAAAATGAAATTCATGGTGTAGCCCCTTTAAACCACAAATTATGTTCGCTCGTTTTTTCTTTTCTTTTCTTTTTTAAAAATATTTTTGATGATGCTGGATACAATCAAGTGTACAAGCATTCCCATTTTTCTTTTTCATTGCAATGACATTTGTATAGCAGCATAAAAAACAAAACCAAATTTATACATTTATAAAAAATAAAATAAAATGCAATCTTGCTGTAAAAAATGCAAAATAAATATATCGCCTGACTATCTCAACACCGGACCCCATGCCTTATCAAACACCTTTCTCCTTCGTGCCATTTTGAATCTGAGCCTCTCCAAGTAGAGGGTCTCACCTAACTTAAATGATGTTCTCTTGGTGGCAGGATGGTCTTTAGCGGTCGAGGCTGCATGGAAAGTAAGAGCTAGAGGAAATTAAATGGGATCACCAAA
Source organism: Gymnoscopelus microlampas (assembly GCF_963454915.1). Classification (NCBI taxonomy): domain Eukaryota; kingdom Metazoa; phylum Chordata; class Actinopteri; order Myctophiformes; family Myctophidae; genus Gymnoscopelus; species Gymnoscopelus microlampas. The sequence goes on from NC_139943.1 coordinate 22,360,025, forward strand.
ATCAATAGGGGCCATCCTCCATGGCACATGAAGGTGTACAGAAAATCCAATAGCAATCCATCCAGTCATTTTTTAGATATGTTGTTTGGGACCACAGTGATGAACTGAATTATCGACCAACCGACCGACTGACTGACTGTCCTGTCCGACATAGAGATCCTTAGAGCTCCACCACTAGCGAGGCCTAAAATGTAAACTTTCCCCTACCTCTCTGAGACCCGAAAGCTTAATTATCTGCTCATCCAGCCTTCATCTTCTCTCTTCTCACCACCTCAGATAACACTTCATTGAGAGAATGAGAACACAATTCTTAATCTTCTTATCAAACCTCTTGTAGTGTTGGGGTGCCTGGAGGTATCAGCCATTTAGTGCAGAGACCATAATATGCTCGTATAGTGAGCCCCCCATCTTGTCTCTGCTCTCTCTCGGCCCTTGGTTTCTTGTCTCTCTACACTCACAAAAATGTGAAAAATAAATCTTAAAGAGAAAGAAAAGGTGTATTTGCAGGTCTACTATTGAAGAAAGCACACGGTGGGTGCTTGTGAATTGGCGTCTTCGCCTGAGCTCCGTTGACGGGTAAAAGGGGAGGGAGTTTCTCACTAGCTGGGTTATATAAGGTATTAGTCATCGACGGGAATGATTCACTCCCGTGTTTTCTTCCCCTTTCTCCCGTTCTCCCCCTCCCGCTATCCCCTGCTTTCATCCGTTCCTGCTCCCTTAATCTTTGTCTCCCCTCCTTTCTCTCACTCTCCATCTCTTTAACATCTCTCTCTCTCTCTCTCTCTCTTTCTCTCACGCCAACTCATTCTTAAATTGGCTTCTATGAGGGGATGCCAGAGGGGCTGGTGGGCGATAGGGAAACAGACACTGACCTGTTCTCTCTCTCCTGTGGGCGGAGGAAAGGTGGATTCTGGGCCAAGTGGGAAAAACACTGGTGGGTGTTTTGAGTTTATTACTTACTTACTTATTCCGGATCAGTATGCTTTGAACGAATCAAACCTTTTAAGCCTTTCAAGTTTTCAGGTGTTTCCATAGATCGGGCCCGTCACATTTTGGATTTTTTTCTAGAGATCAGATGTGATCTTCAGCCAGAGCTGCTCAGTGTCATCAGCAGATGAGAAGTGAAAGACTTCAGAATCAGAACCAACTGAGAATCAACTTTATTGTCACATCAGGTTTACAGGTGTCAAGAAGTGGGTGAATTTCTTTGTTCAGACATGCTCTATAATTTTTCCTGAGAATGGAGAGGATACAGAGAGATAGAGTACGAGCAGGAAGGAAAAGAAAGAGAAACATCTCAAATAATCAAAGCAATACTGTATAATATACATACAGTATATACAGAATACGTTAAGTTCGTTTTCTGACTCGAACTGTTAACATTTTCTTTTGCATTCATAGTTCGGGGATCACATTTGTATGGAAATGGTTGATAATGAGTTGAGCAACGGGATAAATGTAAATTCCTTGGTTACCAAGTTACTGTAATCAATAGTATAGAAGGCGAGCATGATATACACAAATTTGAGAAAAATAAAACAGAAGAAGAAAAGATCCCAAAATATCAAGCATTGACAGAGAAGGATAACTGATATTCATACGCTGGCTACCAGCATTTGTAGCTAAGTTATGTACACATAAACCTTTTATAATGCACCAATTTAGAATGTATTGCGACAAGTTCTGTCATGTGCTTAAACGATTGATAGATTGCTTTATCATTTTACAAACACCTTAGGCTCAGATCACACATTGGAATAAGATAGACACAGACACAGCGGAGATCTCCTTCACTTTTTACTTGCCGCAAGGAGTAAATGTACAGCTTGACCTGAATCATTTCTGAAGTACAAAATACTTTACATTGATATATATACAGCAACATGAGAAGGGGAGACAGTTAAGCAGGACGCAGGGCTTAGGAAGTACTCAAAAGTATTAGACTACTATGAGTACTCAGTACTTGAAGTTAGCAGGCAGAGCAGAGAAAGAGAGACACAGCAATCTCTGCTGGACTTAGAGATAAGGAAACTATGTAAACATCGGTAGCTTACAGGAGCTTTGTAACAATAACAAACCACCTAATATGCAGTCTTTGGCTCCTGCACACATAAGGAGAAGAATATACTTCATCTATTCAATTGAATGATTAATTAGTTGAACACATTAACAATATGAATAGAACTTATAAACCCACATTACATAGAACTGAGAATCGGCTCTGTCATTTCCCTCCTGTTGATCAAATTTATTAATCTTCACATTCTTCTTGTTTTCACCTTTTCAAAATGGACATCATATCAGGATCTCATTAATCACACCATATAACTTGCCTCTTTCGCTTTCAGTGGCCTTGGTACTTAAGCTATCCGCTGTCTCAGCTCTAGCCATGGCATAAGACAAAGTTTGTCATTGTTGATCACATGATGAGAAATAATAGAATGTCACTTGATATGGTCAGTAATGATAGACACGATTGTGGATAATGTCAAAAACCTATGTAAGGACCAAAAGATCACTATCACCCTCCTATCAATTATTTTCAACTGGAGTGGCGGCCGTAGCCCTCAACCGGATATATCACTTGACCAATCAATTGACAGTCCATACTCAAAACATTAACAGAGCGCAAGGAGTATTGTCCCACTTGTACCCAGCTGTCTGTTCCACCTCCCCCTCCCTTGACCTGTGACCCACCCCTGGTTACAAACAGGGTGGTTTAAAGCTCTCTGGAGGGCACTAAGGTGTTAACATCACATCACTGGCATCTGAAATGCGACACAACAGGTACTTGTTCGAAAAGTACTTCTCACCAGGACCACTGGATCCCCAGTGGGGTCACGGTGTTTTGATGGCATCATTAGTATGTGGCTTAGCCGAGATGATGACCGTTTGGTCGGTTATCTGATGGGGGCACTGGCCCCTCCCTTCGGAGGTTGTCTTAAATGCGCCCTCATTCCACACTAACACATTTACTCCAGTTGGCATTTCCAACTTGACCCATGATATTGCTTAGTCATCTTCAGAGCGACATAAAAGCTCTTATTTATGTGCTTAAACTGATCATACGTTTTGCACGGCAAATAGCATTGACCCCAAGGCGCACTCACTATTTTGGATTCGAGGCTCTTACTTACTACCAGTTAACAGCAACAGGAAATGTAGGATATGGAACACATATATCTGCAACATAACAATCATAATTATCTTAGCAATTAGCCTTCCCCTGCTTAACTTTAATAATAGAGACAAAAGATACATAGAAAAATATACATAGATAGGAAAATATAAAAATAAAAACAAGTGTGGTGCATCGTCCTTCTAAGTGTAATCAGGTGAGGGGGGGGTACTATTCTAAGTGGGTTCTTCACCGGTTAGGGCGTAATCTCACTCTATATGTGAGACTCCACCCCGCAAGCCGGCCTTCTTCACCTTCTTACGTAATGTTCGATGATGTTTGCACCAACTTGCGAATGTTTTTGTGTGGATTGGACAAACCACACGCCTCACATCAGGTGACATGTTGACCAGGGACTGCACCTCACAGCAGTCGACGCAGACCAGGACTCAGAAACGGCTTCTCAGCAGGACATAGATCCTCCCGTATGGAGGGCTCCCGCTTGGCTTGGCGACCTTATCAGCTATCTTATCAGCACCAGATCACCAGGCTTCAGTCCGTGGTACCTGTGGAAGACAAAGAGAAACTGGCAGAATCCTGGCTCTTTGACACAATATTATTTTTACAGTGTATGGCCTTGGCCACTATTAGCTTACTTTTTTCTTACTTTTTTTTTTTAAATTATAAGTGTGAATATGCTTCATAATATGCTTCAGAATTACGTGTACCTCCCTCCTGTTGAACCATTACTCAGATGATTGGTTCAATATATTTCAATTAATTAATTAAGACACTATAATTATTAAAACAATGCTTGTGTACTTCAAATGTAGGGGACAAGACAAGGTTTTTCATGAATGAGTAGTATCAATTGACACGTAATTCTACGTGAGAAATTAGATTTGCCACGCTAGTATCAAGACATAACAAAGAACAATGGAAGATAAGTTCCATGAGAACTGAGCTCGCTTCCTTTGCTATTTTTTTTTATTTTTATAAGCGTTCCCATGGGCTTGGAACTGCTCTACCCATAATATCTTGCAGGCTGAGATTAGACTGCCTTCACATGATATACTCCACAACTTGAGTAGAAATACTCTTCATTCAAAGTGAAAAAAAATGCTCTTAAAAGCACATATCAGCTTCTTACATGTGGGGGGGAAAGTCCACAACTATGTGAATACAAATATGAGTGATTTGATCCCCTTATTTCAAACATTTAAGATTTGTTTCACACTTCTTCAATAATGACCAAATGTCACTAGTCTTTTAACCAAACAACAAAGGGGCATTTCACTGTAGTGAATGAATACAGAAAAACACCTCTTTTTTTTTTTAAACTTGACTTCGTGGGATCAAAACAAACACAAAAAACAGAACAGAAACAAGGCCTAGTTCCTATCTAAATTGGAGAGAACGACCTTTGACCTTTAAGTGTTTTAAAAACCAGAGGGGACTTCAAAACAACTACTAAATCGAGTGAGAGTTATTTACTTCAACCAATACTTGAGATACTTTTCATTATTGAGTATTTCTTAAAATCAACAACTGCTCTACAGCTTGTAGCTCTCCCATCTTTTGGAAAAAGATTTCCATTGCTAGTTAAGACACAAATGTCACTTACAAAAGTAGAGCTATCTTCGCTTAAGTCTTTTAACTATTTTTTAATCAAAACAAAAATATTGAATATAGTTTTAATACAAAAAAAAAAGCTCCCTATCTCCCCAAAGTCTGTGAGCCACTTTTCATTATAATGGAGCTCTAGATGGCCCTGCAGTGCCATCGGTCACACCATGATCCTGAAAGCCACACACAAACCCTGGGCTAACTTGCTGGACAAAAATGCCCCTTGACCTGTGAGTGCACATTCCTAGCTTGGGGTACTTGCAACTAATACATCTCAATACTTAAGCGCTTCGCTTAGCTAATGTACTAAAAACTTCATATTTTACTGCAACAATGAGCTCAATCCCATCAAGTGAAGGCCTGCATTCCTTTGATCAATGCGTCAAACACCTACAGGCCCTAACCTAATGCAATTTTGTTGCAACAGAACAGAAGTCATAAAAACCACTTCAAACACTTGAGTTTAGACAAAGGGCTTGTAACAGAAAAGTGGGCCATATATGAGAGCTGGTTAAATAGCTTTAACTGAACAAACTTCATCACTGCCTTTCTGTCTCTCTGTCTTGCTCTGTTAGCACACACAGCCCGCACTCACCAGCTTAAGTTCAGTACTTGAGTAAATGTACTCAATTACTTTCCACACCACACACTCATTTCAGCTGTTCGCTGTAACTCATTCACACCGACCACAAAAATACTTTTACTCTCTGGGAATTACTCATTTACTCAATCTCCATTCTGTCACTTTCTTACCCCCACATGTATGTGATACTTAAGTACAGTACTTGAGTAAATGTACTCAGTTACTTTCACACTCACACTCTTGAGAATGGTTTATACAGTAAACTACATCTGAAGCTGTAACGCCCAGTGATTAAGTATACTCATAGCGGTAAATGGAGTCCAATGCACATGATCTCCCACTGTCTGAAAATCACGCGCTGGGATTGGTGTCAGGTGCCGATAGTTTGTTTCGATGAACAAATTAAGGGATAAGAGACTTTCTTGCTGTAGCCAACTCAGTGATGTGGAATAATTTAGCAAGGGCATATAGATGATTGCATTTGGAAAAGTTTCCCTGGCACTGAGATGTAAAGCGTCCAACAGTGCATTATTAAGTAGCAGATCTGGTTGGTCCTTACTATTAATGCCTAAAGATAAGACCAGTATCTCTGCATGTACATCTCTATGGGACCTCTTGATCATTTCACATACATTATGAAAATTCCCTCCCGCGAAACTTTCGACTTGCATGTTAAAATAAGGAATACTCGGTATTCTAGCCAAATTGCTGTCTCCCATTAATAGGATGGGTAGCTGTCGATTAAATGCCCATGATCTCTTGTCATATCCTGCATGCTTGAAAGGGACCGAATAATCACGCACAGGAGGACCTGCATATCGCATCCCGGTGCTGGGCATTGTCCACGCCTGAGAGCGCGCTAATATTTGCCTACGATTAGGGGTACTGCGAGGAGACCAGTATGCCATTTGCAAAGATTTTGCTTTAGACTGGCTACTTGATAAGTGAACAGTATAAAATTGTGGCACCTTATGGCAATTATTTTTAAATACACAGACGTGTATTCCTATACTCATGAGGACATACACAGACACTGAAAAGCTCATTCATTCAAAGTCACGACACTTTGTCTGCTCACTCATTCAAGACTCAATGCATCACGTGTCCTGGTACACCACGACATGTAGAGTAATACAAACACACACAAAGTCTTACAACTGACACAGATCTTGACAAAATTACTGTATCTATGTACTTCAATTTCATTCACATACTCATGTCATTCACCAGGCACACACATTCATGGGGATCCCATCCATCACACTGTACTTTCATTCATAGATTCACACAATAGTCACCAGTCCAAGGGGGGGTGAGACACTACTCGTCTCTCAACCACCGTGACCCACTCACACTTATTTCGAGCATTATTTACACTGCTGTATACTGGTTGAATCCCACTTCACACATTCCTTAATAACACATCTTAATATCACACTTTTAGTAATATTAAGCACAAACATACAATATAAACACATTCAGTTTCACCACGTTCCAACGGATTTCTCATCGAACACCCAAGGGTACTTTGTGGGTTATTCTAGATGATCAGATCCGGAAAAGTGCTCACGGCTCACTCACATAGTGATGACCGCGGAGAGAAAATTGTTAGACCCGGATAATTCACTCAGATCGCGTTTGGATACACATATCGCGTTTGGATACACATAGTGATGACGCGCGTCCGTCAATATCTGTGATTTCATACACACTACAGTATACAATTTGCAGGAAATAAATCACTCTTGTTGCTTCTAAAACATAGCAACATATCCTAAGATTTCACTGCTTATTCAGTGCTTAGGCTTATGTCTATATTCACATAGATAGACAATGTCTATATTCACATAGATAGTCAACTTTTGTGTCTCACTTACGTGCTATCTTATAGTTGTGTGATCAGCGTTCAAATGCCGTCGGCCGTTCCTTGAAGATAAGATGATAAGACGAGATGACCACCGGCCTGGAGCCGAATTCAACGCTCCAGGATTTTTTGCAGGATCCGGGCTACCGAGTCCTGGCTGCTTGCAGTCTTTCCCGGCGGCGTCTTCCCTCTTAATCTTCTTGGAACAGCTCTGACATCCAGGCTCGAGGGACCATTGTAATGATAGATTGCTTTATCATTTTACAAACACCTTAGGCTCAGATCACACATTGGAATAAGATAGACACAGACACAGCGGAGATCTCCTTCACTTTTTACTTGCCGCAAGGAGTAAATGTACAGCTTGACCTGAATCATTTCTGAAGTACAAAATACTTTACATTGATATATATACAGCAACATGAGAAGGGGAGACAGTTAAGCAGGAGGCAGGGCTTAGGAAGTACTC
>NC_139943.1:22372684-22377684 GCF_963454915.1 Gymnoscopelus microlampas
AGACATTTTGCTTGTGTCTTCATGTATTCTTGCATATAACCTCTCAACTTCTCAACCTCCTGATGTTTTCCTTCTCTTCCTGCACAACACACACACACACACACACACACACACACACACACACACACACACACACACACACACACACACACACACACACACACACACACACACACACACACCGAGCGTGTTACTCGGACTAGCAGTCATTGTACCGGGCAACACATGTGTGCATGTGTTAGTGTGTGACTTACTGTAGAAGAGGAGAACTCGTGCCTCTTGTCCAAAGTAAGTTGCTTGGTAGACTCTGACCAGGCAGTTAGGACAGGTCTGGTAGAAGACCACATCAGCATCGGCATTATGCTTAGACTGTACACCATCCTGTTCCTTCACTGGAACACACACACACACACACACACACACACACACACACACACACACACACACACACACACACACACATCTGATCACATCACATCTCATCTCATCTCGTACATCAGTATTTGTATATTATGTAGTGTGGAACTCACTGAATTCACCAATATGCAGAGTGCAAGCTGTAGTCTCTCCATCCACCACAGTAGCATTACTAGAGCGATCCACACATGCGTTATGTCTGCATGACAACACACGCACACGCACACACACGCACACGCACACGCACACGCACACAGAGGCACAGAGGCACACACACCATACATACATACAGGATAGGCAGGAAAAACACATGGAATTGGAAGTGATTAAACATCAATAATAATGATAAATAATAATGAGAAGACAAAATTGGAATTGGAAATTCAGGGAGTTAAACGGGTTATCTTTCTTGATTCGATGAAATTGGTGACCCACCTAAAAAAAGTATTTTCTGTTTACTAAAGAGCTGGAGAGCCTGCAGGGAGACCCCTGTTATTGAACAAACACTCTATATCAATTATTACTATCAGAATATAGAACCTTTTTAACTAAAACCTTTTTTGTTTTAACCCCCCAAAAATCCCTTACAGCACCTTTAAGTGGATAAGTTACAAGTACTTACAGGTCTTTGTTTATTTCATGGTAGTGAATGGTATGCTTGTCATCGTTCAGGGACAGATCAAGGTGAGAAGTGGAAATGTTGCCAATCATTTCAAGACCCGCCTCGAAATCTGCGAACGCTGCAACCAGCACCCAGTTGCCGTAGATCTGAGGGGTCACATTTATTACATTTTATTTAACTACTTTTGCGTGATGTTTGGACAAAATCTGTATAGGACTAATATAAAAAAATGTGTTTAGCAGAAATCGGCCTCCTGGTGGCGCTATAACAGGCCAATGTGAAACATTTGGGGGACAGGTTCTGCTCTGGCATCCAGGGAGTGTGTGCACGGTTTCACGTCGATCGCTGCCGGAGATTAGCTGTTCACAGACGGACGGGCACACACACATGGACAGACGGACGGACGGACGGACAGGGTGCAAAACAGTCTCTGCCACGCCTTCGGCCTGGCGGAGTCAAACTTCTTTCAAACATATTTTTTAATTCCCATTTCTGCTAAGCAGCAAGCTACTGTATACAGTATTATGCTTCGACTAATTTGATTTACAGTAGGACAAATTTACTCGACTGCAAAGACAATACGGTAAGTGGAGAGAGGCGCTTAACTCCCGGATTATTTTCGGAGCTTCCGTTCTCCAGACTGTATGACGGAAGTATTTGAAAATGGTGGGAGGCAACAGTCTGGCTCCTGAGACTATGTTACTACTGTTAATCATCCGGCTGGATGTCTACAGCAGTACAGGGTGTCCAGGAATAATTATTAGACAGGAGACATTAGACAGTGTGCATTAGAAGACAGCAGACTTTAGAACATAGTAAATGTTAGACAGTCGACATTAGACAGGACATTAGAATACAGTAGACATGAGACTAACCTTGTGCATCTCAGAGGCTGGTAGAGTCTTGGTCAGGGGTTCACATTGCTCTGGGGTGAGCTCTGCTCTGCAGCTAGTAGTTTCTTTTCAGGAAATAGAAAAAATAAAGTGTGTTCCAATGGATCCAATGTAGTTATTATTGAGTCACAAGCTATACGTATATGATTGGTTAAATATTGAATTATTTATAGGTAGAGGCAATAATAATAGTAATAATAATACATACCAGCCTTCCCATCATACATGTAGTGATGTTCGGGTATGAATTTCAGACATTTTGCTCGCTTCTCAATGGATTCTTCATAAGATCTCAACCTCTCAACCTCCTGATGTTTACCTTCCCTTCCTACAAACACACACACACACACACACACACACACACACACACACACACACACACACACACACACACACACACACACAGTTGGTGAAATATATTGTGAAACCTTGTTGAGGACCTTATGGAGAACAAACAAGTCCTCACTCACTGCACAGTCAGACACACTGACACACTGTGTAAGAAAATAAGGAAACACTCTACAGACAATCACACTGTGTAGTCAAACGTGTTAGTGTGTGACTTACTGTAGAAGAAGAGAACTCGTGCCTCTTGTCCAAAGTAGGTTGCTCGGTAGATTCTGACCAGGCAGTTCGGACAGGTCTGGTAGAAGACCACATCAGCATCGGCATTATGCTTAGACTGTACACCATCCTGTTCCTTCACTGGAACACACACACGCACACACACGCACACACACACACACACACACACACACACACACACACACACACACACACACACACACACACACACACACACACACACACACACACACACACACACTGTACATTTATATTTGTTTATTGATAAACTATACGTTATGTTCTGTGGTTCATTCATTCAGAGATTCAGTGCAGATATTAAGGGCCAGCAGGTCAGTATTTTATTCTCTGTTTACTTTTATTTGTGTTCTTATTAGTGTGGTTGCCCTAACAGGGCAACCAGACTATAGTAATCTTCCCGCTATATTATTATTATTGTAGATAAACTTTATTTTGGACCGCATCTCCTCCCACAGTTTATTTTTCCCAATTTAGTGCCTTATGTCAAAATTACCGGCTTCACCGGGAATCGTGCTCTTGTATTTTTCTAAGAGATTGGTTACATAGTTTAATTGATATTGATTTATTAGTGCATTACATTTCCCCATCTACTTTAATGGGAAAATGAAAAAACTCCCATTCAAGTATTTTTTTTCTCAAAAACCGTAAGGGCTGGAGTTACAAGACTTGGAGGGGAGGTTCATAATTTAGTGCGAAATTATTTAAAAAATAATTACACCAGTCGGCCTCATGGTGGCGCTATAACAGCCCACTTTACGTTTTGGCCTATAACTCTTGAAGTCGTAGAATCAAAAAATCTTTTCCCCTGAATTTCTTGGGTCATAACGCAACTCCCCATATAGGCCACGCCCATTTGCATATAGATAGATTTTGCGCCATTTTGAATTTTCTTCAAAACACACTTTTAGCCCCTCCTCCGACATATTTTGTCCAAATGTCACAAAAATTGGTACACATGATCTCTGGATGCATGCGATAAACATATCCAAATGGCATTTTAATAGTCCATACCGTTCGTCCGTAATTGCCTTCCAAATTTAGTGGAAGGGGCCCGTTTTACAAAAAACTTCAAAAATCACAAACGAAACGTCCGGTCAATCCCAAATTTGAATCACATGTCAAAGGTGGTTTACTCAACGGATCCCCAAAAGCATTTCCACTTTGGTCCATAGGGGGCACCACAAATGCACATAACTTAACCGTTTGATGTAAAAATATTATTTTGGGGGGATCAATCCTCTCAAAAGGAAACGCAAGTGATCTCAGAGTGATGTGACAATGTGATTGGCGCAGCCTCCGACGGTATTCCTCCCAGCGTATTCCTCGAGTCCCGGCGGCCGCGAACCGTGACGGCGCAACCACACTTTGCAATTTTCCCTGAATTGCGAAAATTCTAGTTTAGCTTGGTTTGGTTCTTGACTCTTACTCTTAACTGTACCTCTCCTGTGTTTCCCACTGCGGTTTGACAGCATGACAGCTGAATTTACATCATCTCGTATCATCTCATCTCATCTTATATAGTGTGGAACTCACCGAATTCACCAACATGCAGAGTGAGAGCTGTACTTTCTCTGTTCACCACAGTGGCATCACTAGAGCGACTCACACATACGCCATTTCTGCATGACAAAACACACACGCACGCACGCACGCACGCACACACACACACACACACACACACACACACACACACACACACACACACACACACACACACACACACACACACACACACACACACACAGTCCGTTAGTCAAACAATGAACTGAAAATGGTCTGTAAATAAATGCTCATTTGAGAAGGAAAGACGAAGAAGATGACCAGATGAAAGGGACGTTCATACAGTCACTATAACTATAGAGTTCACCACCTTTGTTGTAGTTGTGGAGATCCACTTGACTTAAAAAGAAAATCTAAAACTATATATTTATACAGTACTTTATACTTAACTCTAGCCTCCCTTTTTTCTCCCTGCAAAAAAAGTGAATATAGCAGATCTATAGATCTACCTATAGATCTATAGCTTGAAGATCAGCTGTAGTAATGATAATAATAATAAAATCAAAATGAGCTGACAAAATGGGAATGCAAAATCTAAGCAGTTAAATGGGTTATCTTTCCTGATTGGAAGATATTGGTGACCCAACTAAATTAAGTATTTTCTGTTTACTAAAGAGCTGGAGAGCCAGGGAGACAAAAACGTTATAGCACTTATTATATCAGAATATAGAAATAATACCTTTTTAACTAAAACCTTTATTGTTAAGTGGATAAGTTAAAAGTACTTACAGGTCTTTGTTCATTTCATGGTAGTGAATGGTATGCTTGTCATCGTTCAGGGACAGATCGAGGTGAGAAGTAGAAATGTTGCCAATCATTTCAAGACCCGCCTCGAAATCTGCGAACGCTGCAACCAGCACCCAGTTGCCGTATATCTGAGGGGTCACATTCATTACATTTTA
>NC_139943.1:22382684-22517684 GCF_963454915.1 Gymnoscopelus microlampas
ACACACACACACACACACACACACACACAAATCAACAAATCAACCTATAACAAGAGAGTAGAGGAAGGAAGAACGGTAGGTATGATAAACCTCTTTAAACAGGTACAATATATTTTTAGCAGCAGTGTCAAAATGTGCAAGAGCAGAAGAAGGCATTATACGTGTATTTGTTTTGCAGCATTGTCAAATGTGCAAAGAAGCGGAATACATCAAAATCACGTTCCCTAGTATGTACAATTGTACTTGTGTAAGTAACATTTAGAGCAGCCGCACAGGATTCTTACAGTTGTTTTATTTCGTTTTTGTCGTGTTTTGTTCTTTTGTGTTTTTTGACCATGTCCGCATTCAGGGCTTTGACAGCCGCAGGGGAAAAACTCTTTCTGAGCCTTGGGCTGTGAGACACCTCCAGCGCTTATTTCCATTTTGCATAACCGCAAACAGTTACGGTCCAGGCCAGCTATTCTTAATTCTAATAGATTATTTTAAAAAAGCTCAATGATCACATCACAATCTTATAACTATTTATGACTTATCAAATATTGAGTGTTAGGCAATAATAAGCATTATATCCCAAAAACAACACCCAACAATTGGGTACACATTCCAACATGCTGGTTTGGAGGCTGTTACTATAGTCCATGCCACTAGAGGGAACTGTTGACTGATTCATATGTTCTGTCAGAATTTCATTGGATTTTCTCAATAACAATGTCAATGGTTAATGATTACTGTTATTCCTAGCTGTCTCCCCCTCTACACACACACACACACACACACACACACACACACACACACACACACACACACACACACACACACACACACACACACACACACACACACACACACACACACACACACACACACACACACACACCTCTGCCATTCGCTGCTCGTGTTTGGGATTACATATAAGCTACAGTACTATACTAGGCCAGTTCTCCCAGTGCTCAAATGGTGGATAGGACAAGTAAAGTAGTCGTAAATAGTGTTCTTTGGTTTGAGTGATGGTCAGGGTCCCCACGGTCATGAAATTCCTGGAAATATTTTGTGCCCCACCCCCAAACACTTTTTATTGTTTTTTATTTATTTATTTTGCTACACTGCCTATCTTTGGGCATTGTACATAGGAGTAAGAGACACATTATTGCGCTGAATGATTGTTATATAGGCCTGGAAATTGGGCTAAATATTCTTGAAAAGTTTTGGAAAAGTTTTGGAAATTCATTGCTAAAAATGTGTGGGGACCCTGGATGGTACACTGTCTAGATGAAAAGCAATATTTGGTGAGCATGAGAAAGAACATCAGTATCTTGTGGGTGTTGACCATTGGATGCTCCCACAATCTGACTTTAAGATTGGAACAAAATAAAATACCCTCTTTCCAGATACTTTAACAGGTCTTTTCGGTAATGTAACTATTCTTTAAATGCATGGTAAGTCCTCTGTTGTCCATGTATCATTTACAGCAAGACCATCACACTAAGCTCAAGCTTATACTGACATCTAGTGGACAGGAACCAGTTTCAGGGCTACAAGTGGCATCATGAACTCTTGGCTGTGTATAGCATTAACTAACAAAAAGACAAGTGATCCAGAATCATAACCAGCTTCATTTGGCATATTATGCCATCACACATACAGGAGACAGCAACAAGAAAACATGCAGAAGCAACAAAACAAGCAACACATAAGTAGGCTTCAGTATATACAATCTATGACCATTGAGAGCAATGTGTGCAGCAGCATGTTGAAAGGTGTATAAATGTACAGCTATTGCACATTACAATGTGTATGGGGGATGCACAGTATGCACAACTATTTCACAATAGCGACAGGGGCAGCACAGTCAAAACTATGAAAATATGATAATGATTAAATTATTAGTGTTGTATTTTGTCAATCAATGTTAAAAATTACTCTTGACCCAAGATATTTCTTGAGACACATTTCTGATTTCATCTGGGAACATGTTAGGGTTTGTCAGGGTAATAACTGCATCGTGTCAGGTAAAGACATTTTTCCAAAAATGGATCCGTAGCGTCTTCAACCGTAACTTGTTACTAACACTCTTCTGGTAAATCTAAAGCTCCTCCCTGCACAGTCAAATGCAGTGTGTCTGAGAGCGTAAAAATGCACCATCACTGGGTCCATTTTTACACTCTCAGAGTTCAATTAAAGCTGCAATCCAGAATAAATGTAATGAATAAAACGTTATTTAGCCAATCTGTATGGTAGAGAGTGTTAATACAATATAACTCATCTGCAGATGTTGGAGGTGGTCTCCCTACTATTCCATTAAGACACTTAGACCCTGGTGTCGGGTAGGACACCTACTGGTTGACAAGTTTTACAGCCTGAAGCTCATAAGCGCAACGTCTAAACAGGGATTGCGTCTTGGATGAGCGAGGTAGACATTTTGGTTCCTATATGCGCAGGGTAATAAGTTACAGATTGCAGCTTTAGCACTCTGGGTTTTTATGTGTCATCTGTCATGCCATGACCCAGAGACAAGACTGTATCTTATATCTCCCTCTACCTGTAAGGTCACGCCACAGTGCTACACATCTCCACAGAGAATGGATTCACACAAGGAGGATAGGGTGAAAAGGTGACCTCAGAACATCAGGATGCATCACACATGATAGCAGAAGTGGCTCAGATGACTGATACTGCTGGTCATCACCCCGACTACTGTCATTTATGAGACAGACATATGAGAGAGATAGAGAAGAGAGAGACAGAGAGAGAGAGAGAGAGAAACAAAGAGAGAGACGGGAAAACGAAGGGAGAGAGAGGGGGAGAGAGAGGGGGAGATAGCACAACAGACAAAGTGAAAAAGGGTGTGAGAGAAAGTACAAGATTTTAACTTCAGAATGAAACATCTCATCTCACACAAAAAAGCACAACACATCGTAAACTATAATGACAAAACATTGTAAACCTGTCACATACAATTTATACTCTGTCGTAAGATGCATTGCACAGCAAAAATTGGTGATCTACAAGCTCACAACATGTCGCATCACAATGCGTTGTCAGCTTATATATCTGCTATTTTTGGTTTGTGTTGTGGGAGGAATTATAAATCAGGCTGAAATATATTAAGATAAGGTTATTTATGTATATTTAGGTATCCCAAATATGTGGTAGTCAACAATAAACTGTGAGAACAGCTTCAGTTTGGCTTTCTCTCAAAATATACTGCATCGGAAACCGTAAAGTTGGGAAATAAAACAGTTACAGTATTGGTTGGAAATTACACCATTTCAATCACAATAAATTCCATCTTTGCGGTATTGTGTAATAGCACTGGAAACATGGAGGTCTGGTGACTGGGAAGTGCACAGTTCACGGTTAACTCATTTCCCATTCAAACAGATAGAGGCATTGTCATCCTGGAATAGACATCATGACATAAATTACTCGCCTAAGACGAAAGTAGACTGGTTTGGTATTTATTGCAGTACAGTACCTCACATTCAATGGATCTAAACCATGTCATGAAAATACACATTCTACCTAATATTTATATTTACCCAATTAATTTTACCGCACGCGCGCGGACTTTTATCTCATCAGGCTGTGAGCCACTCTGCTACATATACATGATGCAACATGTTGTGAGCTTGTAGATCTGCTATTTACAAAAAGAATCTCGGAAGAAATTGGAAAAAAATTGCAATATATATATATATATATTCTTTAACATTTTAACAACACAAATCCTTGAATGGGGGGTCCCTGGCATTAAAACATTTCAGATGGGGGTCCATGGCATTAAAACATTTCAGATGGGGGTCCGTGGCCAAATACATTTTATTGTGGGGGTCCTTGACATGAATTTATTTTGAGAGCCACTCGTCTAAATGTCCAAGATATCATCATCATCATCATCATCATCATCGGCATAGTCAGATAATAGTTTGGGCAGTGGTGTAAAGTAACTAAGTACATTTACTCAAGTACTGTACTTAAGTACACTTTTGAGGATTTTTTACTTTGCTGGAGTATTTTCAGTACTTTTACTTCTACTCCACTACATCTCAGAGGCAAATATTGTACTTTTACTCCACTACAATTATTTGAAAACTTTAGTTACTAGTTACTTTGCAGATATAAATATATTCCATTATAAAACACATTAACCACATCAGCCCTATGTTATACCTAGGCTATTTTCAAACATTTTAGTACGTTTACTTTTGGTACTTTATGTACATTTTGATGCCAACACTTTTGTACTTTTACTCAAGTAACATTTTGAACACAGGCCTTTTACTTGTAAGAGTATTTTTATATTGCGGTATTGCTACTTTTAAGTAAAATATCTGAGTACTTCTTCCAGCACTGTCAGAGAATAGTTTGGCTAATATTTCATACATGTGAATCTAAATGTACTTTTTCTTCCTACATTGACCATCTTAATGGAGATAAGATGCTGGTTTCCTTTTCCAGCAGCACTTGGCAAAACTGCTGTTCAGACGCCATCTAGTGTCCATCATCAGACACTACATGTGTCTGACTATGGCTGCTATAAACCAGTGGTTCTCACACTTTTTCATGTCAAGGACCCCCAAATTAATGTATTTGGCCACGGACCCCCATCTGAAATGATGTTGTGCCAGGGACCCCCAGGGACCCCCAGACAAGAAGATTTATGTTAAGAACTTAAACATTATCAAACGTTTCTCACACATTTTTGAGATTTTTCAAAACATTTCTAAAATATCAGTGGTGCTGTGAGCTTGTATATCTGATATTTAATATGGATAAAGTGGTTAAAATGATTGTGATGCTGATGCTGTATTAAATCATTTTGCTGGGGACCCCCTGAGACCTCCCCAAGGACCCCCAAGGACCCCACTTTGAGAAACAAAAGCTATAGATAAAACAAATTCATATTGATGTGTGGTTTTAAATAGACATTTTTTTCAAATATGTAAATTGTCTCATTAAATATGCACAATTTAAACTACAAGAAGAATCACATATCAGCTGAATGTCCAACATGTTTTATTATTATTTTTACTCATGCAAATTGAGAATAGATGGACTTTACTTGTAACAGAGTAGCTATGTTTATATTATCACTACTTTTACTATAACAAGTTTATCATTTGTTCATAATAATTTAAGTTAATATAAAAGTTTGAATATAAGCTACTTCTTCCACCACTCGCCTACTTTCCACTATCACAGGAAGAGTGTGTGTGTGTGTGTGTGTGTGTGTGTGTGTGTGTGTGTGTGTGTGTGTGTGTGTGTGTGTGTGTGTGTGTGTGTGTGTGTGTGTGTGTGTGTGTGTGTGCGTGTGCGTGTGCGTGCGTGTGTGCGTGTGTGCGTGCGTGCGTGCGTGCGTGCGTGCGTGCGTGCGTGCGCGCAAATTGGAAATACTCAAGTAAAGTAACACCTCAAAATTGTACTTAAGTACAGCACTTGAGTAAATGTACTAAGTTACTTTACACCACTGCATCCTCCACACAGGAGTAGATGATTAGTGTTGATTACTTGAAAGCAGTCTGGGGGTCAATTCACTCTGAAGGGTAAAGATCCGGTTGGAAAACGGAAACGGAAATAATGCGTGCATGTACTCGTTCAACATACCAGATCCAGTAGGCGGGGCTCTAGACCGGATGTGAATAAGGGTTTAAATTGGACTCAGACGCACCCCTGCTGGTTCCAGCAGTTTGGTTTCTAGCGTGCCACGCTGCTCTGTAAAAGGTAAATGTTTGATTTATATCAACATGACACGTTTTTATCCACCGATATTTAACACCATTATTAGTTAAACATTCGAGGTGTTCTAGGACTGTGAATTATTATGACACCAAACTGGACATAAATATGAAATATTGTGTTTTACAACCGAAGGAGAAAATGCATCAAACTAGTAATTTTATGTCGAGTCTGACTTTTACCTCATAGATATGCAAATAAGTCAACATTGATAAAATACATCTATTATAAGTCTTGATCCAAGGCTACTGCATCAAACAAACATTTGTTCCAAATGATCACAACTAAATTGTCACCCCAAGTTTAAACCTTAAACCACACTCACTGTGTGGGGGTTTGTAGATCTAACCCCGCCATACATACATTACATTCATGTGGGTTTATAATCTATTTAGGCCTTGGCTCAAGACGGTGCAGGGATTTTATTTATGGTAATTGAACTGATGTTTGTTGGTAGTTTTAAACTGCTCGTAAATCCCCATAAATGAACCCAATCCAACACATAAAGCGTTTAAACCCAAAGCCACGTATGTTACCCGTCCATATGGGTCAAGGTTTGTTCCGTAATATTACTTAACGTTGAATAAATACGTGTTTTAATCACGCATGTGTTTGAACGCCGTTCTATTTCCACATTCACTTGGAGTGTAATACCTGCTGCAACAGAGCCACTTTCACAAATAGTGTGGTGTTGTGTTTTAAGGCTCGTGCGTCTACATGTCTGTATACATTGTAAATATAAAGTGATTATCTTAAAGCCACAGATCCGTACACACGGTTGATGTTCTCTTGAAATTCAGTATAGTTTAATGAAGAAATGTTTTAATCCCGTCTGTGGATGAACATCATTGTATTTCCTGGATTACATGGGGTGTAATACCGGCGTTTACCTGCTGCATCAGCGCCACTTACACCCATTGCATGATATGTACTAGCCCTGACTGAAACATGACTGCGTTATAATATATGTACATACACAGCTCCAATCGGAACCTCTCCCTCCGCTGTATAGCTCCGAGATGAGGTTCCACGTTTGTGGGTGCCGTTTGAGCAGGACATTTTCAAATATTGTCCACTTTACATGTTTCTTACCCCTTTTTGCACATCGTATTTAAAAAGTAAAGGTTTTCTAAAATGCTCTCAGATGTTTTAACTTCTAGCGCGCAATAAAATCTATCCAACGAGTTGAAAAGGGTGTTTAAATAGCTTCTCTCCTAAATGTTTTTAAGACATACCCGGAAGTTGCGCCCGCAGAGGCATCATTGCTGATTCCCCTACTGGTCAAACGTTGAATTGCACCTTCTAATGCATAATATTATGGAACCGGCTGAAGATAGAAGCTATTTAAACGCTTTTTTTCAACTCGTTGGATATATTTTATTGCGCGCTACAAGTTAAAACATCTGAGAGCATTTCAGAAAACCTTTACTTTTTGGATACGATGTGCAGAAAGGGGTAAGAAACTTACGTAAAGTGGAAAATATTCGAAAATGTCCTGCTCAAACGGCACCGGTCCACGTAGGACCTCACCTCGGAGCTATAGCGGAGGGAGAGGTTCTAAATGGGGCTAATATATACACTATTCTGACGGACCAGATTGCAACATTTATTTATTGAATAATACGGAATATTACTGAACACACAGGGTCCGTATGGTGGGATAACATCTGTAGCTTTGGGATAAACACTTTGTATATAGATAGAGTAATATACATTTATCAAGATGTTTGAGACTTTAACATGGAACTAACTACACACACTATTTTTTGGAGTGTTCAAGAATGTAATAGATAGGATCATAATTAGCCCTGGTCCAGAGTGTTAGTGATTTCTCTCTAACGCTCTGCCAGGCGCTCGGCTCTGCTTATAGACGAGGAATTCCACTTCCCTGCGAGGGCTCCAACCGTAGTAAAAAATAAACAAAACCACTTCACTACTCACCAAAACAAAGACCGTTTTGTGTTGTTGAAAGTCTATTCTCGGAGGTGGGAAGCCTCTCAGCACCCCACCTTCTCTGTAAAATACACTTTTTGTCCAGAAAAGAAAATATTTCACCGGAAGGCAAAATCTGGTCAATAGAAAAAATCCATTGACCAGATCTGTAGAGGGCGCAGTGGAGCAACCAAAAACATTGTTTTCTTCCGGTGAGATACTTTCTTTTCTGGCCAAAAAGTGTATTATACAGAGAAGGTGCGGTGCTGAGAGGCTTCCCACCTCCGAGAACAGACTTTCAACAACACAAAACAACCTTTGTTTAGGTGTGTAGCGAAATGGTTTTGTTTATTTTCACTACTGTTGGAGCCCTCGCAGGGCAGTGGAATTGAATTCCTTGTCTATAAGCAGAGCAGAGCGCCTGGCAGAGCGTTAGAGAGAACTCACTGAAGCTTTGGACCAGGGCTAGATCATAACAAAACCTTATTTGTACAGCACCTTTCACATTTCATACTTTTCATAAAATATCTAGAACAAAACAAATGTAAAAGCCTATTAGGAGAGATAACAGTGCTACATTGTAACAGGAGATTAAAAACTCTATTTACTCTTTAGATTAATCTAAAATAAATATCGATATCAAAACCGATAACAATAATGATGAGTCTTGATCCAAGGCTAAGATGAAACTATAATATTGTCTCCATCGGGAGGAAACCTCATTATGTCCAAAACCTTTTCAGGATTCAAAAATGGCAAAAGTAGCAGATCTACAAGCTCAAAACGTGTCGCTTTGCGCCACGTTTCAAGCTTGTAGATCTTCTACTGTTGACGCTGTAGTATAGATCAAGTAGGACGAGAGATTTCTGCCCGACAGTTTCGAACACTAGCCTAAAAAACTATAGGTTACTAGCGTAACCCCGGTTTTATGATAATATAAGCGAGATGTCTCGCTATGGGAGAGCGCCCTCTGGGCGCGACACAGAAGTACTACCTTATACACTTCCAGACAATTTCATTGGCTGGACTCTGACTACTCCCTGACAGGTGGCTCCGCCCCCACCTTATATCAGTTCAGGGAGATGTCAGTTCATTCAATTCAAGACAACATCACTTTCTTCTCGTTCAAAAACAAGAAGGGTGTCTTTCGAGACATCTCGCTTATATTATCATAAAACCGGGGTTACGCTAGTAACCTATAGTTTTATTTCAAATATTTCACTCGATGTCTCGCTATGGGAGATATAGTACACTCCCTGATTGTTATCTCGAAGTCCAGAGTAACCAGCCTAGGGGTCCGTCCCCCGTCTGGAAGCTACATTAAGGACCGTATGCGCCACAGGTGCCGCTGTTACGTCCAAACTGTAGAATCTGGCAAACGTCAAGGGCGAAGCCCAGCTTGCCGCATTGCAGACATCCTGAATGGAGACCCCTCTGAAGAGGGCCCATGATGCTGCTATCCCTCTCGTGGAATGTGCCCTCAGTCCCACTGGGGTCAACATTCCTGCACTAGAATAGGCCAATCTAATGGCCTCCACTATCCAGTGAGAGAGTGTTTGTTTCGTAATAGGCTTGCCCACCAACCGTGGAGCCCAGGATACAAACAATTGATCTGACTTCCTAGAAGTCTCAGATCTATCAATGTACATTTTCAAAGCTCGCACTGGGCAGAGACAATGTAAACGTTCATCCTCTTGTGAGATAAAAGGAGGCGGATGAAAAGCTTCCAGGGTCACAGGAACACACGGCATTAAGTGGTTCTTTGGTATAAAACCAGGCCTAGGTTTAACCATCACTCTTGTAGCCCCTTCATTAAACTGAGTACATTCCTTGTGTACTGACAGTGCATGAAGGTCACTGACCCTTTTAGCAGTCACCAGAGCCATAAGCAGCGCCGTTTTAAGGGCCAAGTGCTTCATGTCAATCCGGTTCAATGGCTCGAAAGGAGGCTTAGTCAGGGAGTCCAGCACTTTTGCTAAGTCCCAAGACGGTACTGGAGTCTTTACCACAGGCAAGAGACGCCTAGCTCCTTTCATAAACCGCCTAACCAGATGGTGCTGGCCCACTGTCTCACCACTATTAAATCCTAGATGGCAAGCTGCAATAGCTGCCAGGTAGACCTTTAGTGTAGAGAAAGCCCTCCCTGTGTCCAACAGGTCCTGTAGAAAAGACAGGATAACCACCACAGGGGCTTGAAACGCCATGGTGTGCGTTTTCTCACACCATTTCTCAAATGTGCGCCATTTACCACCATATTGCAACCTTGTGGACAGAGCCCTCGCTGACTGTATGGTCGAGATGACACTCTGAGGTAAACCTTCAGTAACCAGATTCATCCTCTCACGGGCCAAGCCCATAGAGCCAGATGTTCCGGGTACTGACAGGCTATCTCGCCCCGTGCTTGCGTCAGCATGTCTGCGCGTAACGGTAGCGGCCACGGGCGGTCGTACAGGAGAGGTGTTATGTCTGACACCCATTGCCCCCATCCCGGGGCTACCAGTATGACTGATAGTCCTTGTTCCCTCACTCTCTCCAGAGTGGGGGCAATCAGAGACAATGGGGGAAAAGCATATAGTAGTGTCCTGGGCCAAATGTGCGCTAACGCATCCAGACCCAGAGGCGCCACACCCTTTGCTGCGAAGAATAATGGACATTTCGTGTTGTCTGGAGAAGCAAATAGGTCTACCTGGGGTCGGCCAAACCGATCCCAGATCTGCTCCACTATTACTGGGTGTAGTGACCATTCCCCGTAATGGCATACACCCCTGGACAGTAGGTCCGCTCCTATGTTCTGCACCCCGGCGACATGGGAGGCTCTGAGCGACAGCAGGCGAGGCTTGCACCACACAAGCAGCCTGTGTGCTAGTCCGTGTAACACACTGGACCGTGTCCCCCCTTGTCTGTTGATGTAGGACAAGGTTGACATATTGTCTGTTCTGACTAACACATGACGGGCCCGCAGAAACGGGAGGAAATGTTTCAGTGCCAGAAAGACTGCCATTAGCTCCAAGTAGTTTATGTGACAGGTCTTCAGCCTGTTGTCCCATAAACCCCTGGCCGGCTTGCCTTTGTAGGTGGCTCCCCACCCTGATAAGCTCGCATCTGTGGTTATCACCTCTCTGGAGGTGATCACTCCCATGGGCATCCCCTCTGAGAGGAATTGTATGCATCTCCATTGGCTTAGAGCCTTCATGCATTCCCCCGTGACTCTCACACGTGTGTGATGACGCTCGCTGGGGATTCCCTGTGACGTCATCCACAGCTGGAAGGGTCTCATGTGCAGCCTGCCTAACGGTATTAGGCCTATCGCTGATGCCATGAGCCCTGCCATTCTCATGCACAATTTGAATTGGACCCAGTGGCCTGTCCGAAATTGTGCCAGGCAGGAAAGGAAGGACTGGACCCGTTCTGATGACAGTCTTGCTGTGAATGACAGCGAGTCCAGTCTCGTGCCTATGAAATTCGCTGTCTGTGCTGGTATCAATACGCTTTTCTCGTGATTGATTTTGAAGCCCAGATCCGAAAGGAGGGATATTACTCTCTGAGTATGTTGCTGCGCTTCGAGTTTTGAAGCGGCCAGCACTATCCAATCGTCTATGTACGAGGCTATGCGAATCCCCTCTCCTCTTAGGGGTGCTATCGCAGCCTTCGTGCACGTCACGAATACCCTTGGACTGAGGGACATGCCGAATGGTAGAACCATGTATTGGTATGTCTGACCCCGAAACCCGAACCTTAGAAATTTTCTGTGTGGTGGGTAAATGGGTACGTGGAAATACGCGTCCTTCAAATCTATTACTGTATACCAGTCGCCCTGACGCATCATGCGTAAAAGGGACGAGTTTGTCAGCATTTTGAATTTGAACACCTTTAGGTATCGGTTGAGAGCTCTTAGGTCCAATATTGGACGCAGCCCCCCCCCTTTCTTTTTGACCAGAAAGTAGCGAGAGTAGAAACCCTTGTTTGCTTGATCTTTCGGCACTATCTGTATTGCTCGTTTGTTTAGGAGGGAGACTATCTCTTCCTGCAGGACATCGCCTGCCTTGCCCTGTGCTTGTGAGAAAATTATTTTCCCTAGGGCAGGGGGTCTCGAGGCAAACTGTAGCATGTACCCTTTGGATATCGTTTTTAGCACCCATTGGGGCGTATTGATTCGAATCCATGCTGGTAATTTCTCTGAGAGAGGGAAATTCAGTACTCTGCCCCTCTCTTTGAGCGGTGCAATGTCGCCCTCTAGCGGCCGAGTGAGAAATTGGCCGTGGATTTGTTGCCCCGAGAGAGGATATGTTTTTCCTCTCTCGTTGCAATAAACCTGTCCCATTGTCTCGAGGGGTCCGGGGGACCCCTTGGACGATGGGCTCATGTCCCTTATGTTCTGGGTTTGTTTCGAGTGTTTTTCTGATGGCCCTGCCTCTGAATGAATCAGTCGGTCTTGGCTTTGAAATTTTATTTTCGAAACACAGACATTTAAGCATACATTTACAACATTGAACTGTGGAATGTGCAAAGTCTTTTGTCTTTTGAATGGGCGATGTGGCATGTGTCCCGAGTCCACTCTGCTCTGCCCTCCTCCCAGAACTGGGGAAGTTAACGGGGGGGAGACGTTGTCCTTCGTCTCCCCGAGGCGTGGGGACAGCTATGTCCCTCTCCTCTTTTTGTTGTCACCCCTGTAGGAGCCCGCGTGAGAGCCTCCTCTGCCGGGTGGTGACTGGAAACGGCGCCTGTTTTGCGCCCCTCCTTGGCCAGCTCCGCGTGGGGCTGAGTTGCTCCGTGGTGGTGGTGCAGGCGCCGCTGGAGCGCGTTGCGCTCCGCGGGGAGCTTGTGGTGCGTAACGGCGAGGAGCAGGAGTCGCGGTTTGAGGTGTGTTTTTGGGTAGACACACGGTCATGGCCTCGTCCTCCTCTTTTTTAGATTTTAGCCTGGCCGTCATTGCTGACATGGCGTTCCCAAATAGGCCACTCTGGGAGATGGGTTGATCGAGAAGCTCGAGTCTCTCCTGGTCTGAGATTTTGGCGTATTCTAGCCATCTCGCTCTCTCCAGAGCCACTTGGTATGCCATAGCGCGCCCTGTGGCTATGAGGGTAGCTTGAGCGAGGTTGAGCATTTCATCCAGAATTCTGCGAACCTCTGCCATCTGTTCCAGTGTGGGATCATCACCTCCCTGCCGGAGTAGAGCGACGGCTGAGGCTCCCAGGAGCGCGGAGGCGTTAGTTGCCCGGACAGAAGAGCCCAGAACGCCGTAGGCTCGTCTATTGATCTGGGAGAATTCTTTGTCTCGTTTGGAAATGAATCCAGGGCCCCGCAATAGTCCCGTTGCTCCCGTGGAGAGGAGATAGGAAGCGAGCCCCCTTTCCATCGGGGGGAGGGTTTCGAACCCAGCTTCCTTCGCCCCGGCGCACTCTAGGTGTTTCAGGGGAGAGACTGCTGCGGAGATGGGTTTGCTCCATGAGCCAGAGGCGAGTCTGGAGGCATCCTCTGTGAGGGGAATCAGACGTTTTATCGCTTTCCTGGCTTTTGCCCCACTGAACCCGTCGAAAAGCGACACTATCGGTGTAGTTTGCTCTTCCTCTTGGGGCCAGGGGATATTAGCACGGGTGGCAGCTCGCTGCAGCAGCACGTAAAGATCTGCTTGATCGACTGCTGGTCCCGCCTGTGGCGCGGTGCCGGTGGTTGCCTCGGTTGTGCCAGAGGACGTGCCGGCGGCCGCTGTGGGCCTGGGTTGGGCCGCGGGTAGCTCTGCTTCTGCGTCTTCGGCTGGAGGGAGGATATCATCCTCACCGTCCTCAGCCTCTGACCCGTCAGAGAATTCGGCTTCGAATCCACCCTGGTCCTCTGTCGTGTCCTCGGGTTGGTAATGTTCGAGGAGCTCGGACAGTTCGCCGTTGAGAATCGGGTTCTCTTCGTCGAGGATCGGGTCCTCGGTATCCATCTGACCGCCCCAGCTCCTTGGTGGAGAGGTCTCCTGTAGGAGCAGGTTAGGGGGTTCTAACCCCGGCTGGTCGACCGCCATGGCGTCCTCGTCGGGTCGCGGCGGTTTGTCGAACTTTTTAACTCTCTTTTTGAGGAATTTTTGTTCGGTTACACCGCAGGCCATGCAAAAGTCTGAGCCTTCTTGCATCCCGCGGACCGCATGGTCCCTTCCCAGGCACAAGACGCAGGCGGAATGCCTATCGGTTCCCGTCATTGTTGTGCCGCACCTCTCGCACTCTTTTTGTGGGACCTGGGTTCTGTTGGACCTGGTCCGTGGTTTCGGAGCTGCAGAGGCCATGTTCACTCTTGCTTATTAAGCTAGGCGACGTGGGGAAAGGGCTCGAAAGAAACAAGCACTGGGGCCAGTATATTGCTCTAGCGTGTTTGTTCTTTCCAGCTAGCTCCAGGCTAGCTGTGATTAGTAATCGGGGTGATACTAGGGAAAAGTGTATTAAACTCGTCCTTCGGATCACGGTTACTATGTAAGCAGACAATGCTTTCTTTTCAGCTTATTAAGCTTGGCTATGGAACGTATCAAGTTCTTAGCCGGACAACTTGTGATCTTGTCACAGTTGTATTAGTCTATACCTTCGGTCGGCAGCGTCTCGCGGTCCGGGATATTATCCTGTCCTTTTGAAACTTTTTCGCAGTGCTCGACTCGTTGAGGTAGACTGGGGAAAAGGTACGTCTTCGGTCGGACGAGAAGAAAACTGAATTGAATGAACTGACATCTCCCTGAACTGATATAAGGTGGGGGCGGAGCCACCTGTCAGGGAGTAGTCAGAGTCCAGCCAATGAAATTGTCTGGAAGTGTATAAGGTAGTACTTCTGTGTCGCGCCCAGAGGGCGCTCTCCCATAGCGAGACATCGAGTGAAATATTTGAAATAAAACTTAAAGGTAGGGTAAGTGATTTACATTGGTTAAAATAAGTGTTAAATAGCTCTATATTGTGATAGTACTCATTGCTATAGAGTGTTTGTTCAGTAAAAGGAGTCTTCATGTCTCTCCAGCTCTTTATTAAACAGAACATGCATTTTCAGTGCCCTCTCCTGATTGGCTTAAATGTTGTCACCTACCTGAACATGTACTGTTTATTAAAGAGCTGGAGAGACCCCTGTGACCAAACAAACGCTCTGTAGCAATGATTACTATCAGAATATAATACTTTAACCTTTTAACAAACAAAAAAACTAAAAATACCAAAAATATAACTTACCCTACCTTTAAGGAGTATATAATGTCTTTTGTTTGGTTCTTTTTTTTTTTACAATCTTAATATTCTATAATATATTAAATGTAATATTGGTGTATATCTGTGTCTTGCAGGTTAATCATGTGGTGACCTTCTGCAGAGTGGACTAAATCTACTTCATACAGTTAGTTAAAAACGCTGAGTCATGGCTTCTAGCTATGACTCAGCGTTTGACTCGCTGTATGAGTTCTTCAGTGAAGGTCCTGGATGGATGGAGTCATCAGGAGATAGCTGGTAATAGAGTGTCTGTAACTCAGGACAAGGGGCAGGAAGATGGAACTTACACACAGCAACGAGCCCTGAGAGCTGAAACGTATAACGGTGCCAACGAACGTTCTCCGTTGGAGATACAAGGCGTACGGTGCTCGGGACGTGGTGCCATACAACCTACGCGGCTCTATTAATACCAGCTATCTTCAACCGAGCGGCGGGAGACCCCACACGGTACGTACCTGGATCACACCTGGCCAGCAGTGGTGGAAGATAACTAGGTGCATTTACTTGAGTACTGTATAAAGTACAATTTCAAGGGATTTGTACTTTACTTGAGTATTTCCAAATTTCAATACTTTAACTTTTACTCCCACTACATCTCGGATCCAAATATTGTACTTTTTACTTCACTACATTTATTTGAAAACTTTAGTTACTTTGTAGATTTTGATTATAATTACAAAAAAATGTATTAACCACTTCAGCCCTATATACATTTCGGCCATTTGAAAATAGCCGATCTACAAGCTCACAATGCGTTGCGATGCGACGCATTGTGAGCTTGTAGATCTGCTATTTTCAAAAGATTTTAATATATTTTGAAAACTTGTGAAAGGGGATATTCTACTTAATGGGTACTTTTTATTTTTGGTACTTTAAGTACATTTTGATACCAGTACCTTTGTACTTTTACTCAAGTGAATTTTGAATTCCGGACTTTTACTTGTAACAGAGTATTTCTACATGGCAGTAGTGATACTTTTACTTAAGTAAAAACAAATCAGTATTTTTTCCACCACTGCTGGCCATTATAAACCAGGGCTGTGTCACCATTACAAAATGGAAGTTGACGATTCATTGTCACATAAATGATTGCGATCAAAGATTTAACTGTGTTAGTCGTTGAGCATTGGAACATTATGAATACAAATGTAATTTATTTTTGAATTCCGGACAAAGAGTTACTACAGGGCGTCCACCAAATCTTTTTTACATTAACCACTTGAACCCTAGAATCCCTTTGCTGAGGAGAACTTAAGCCAAAAATAGCAGATCTACAAGCTCACAACGCCTCGTGCTGCAAGGCATAGTGAGCTTGTAGATTGGCTATTTTTAGCAAAGAGTTATAGGTGTAGAGGGGAAAAAGAGCAGCAAAAGTTTATCTCAAACACAATTTTATACAATATAGAGGGGGTCCCTGCTTCATCTCTCTCTCAGCTAGGGGGTCCTTGGCCTGAAAACATTGATGACCCCTGTCTTAAAGGGATAGTTTAAAACACTTTTTCCTATGGCTTAGTCACCCCATGGAGACTTGAATAAATATGTTTTTGTTTTTGTCTGATTCCTAAACCAATAATTTGATGACCGGCAGCGGTTCCGGTAGGAGACACAAAGAGTCTCCTTTGTGTCTCCTACCGGAAGCGCTGCCTACCGGTCCATAATTCAAGGCTCCATGGGGTGACTAATCGATAGAAAAGAAGGACGTTTTTGTGTGAACTATCCCTTTTTAAGTAATGTAAAGTATACATGATGTGAACATGTACGGGTGAGTACATCATTATCAGACCTAAAATGTATTGTTTTATGCCCACAGTGGCTGTAGGCCAGTCAAGCATCTTCAAATCATGTACTTAAAGGAGTAGTTCACCCCCAAAATTACTTATTTTCTATAAATTGCACACCCCATGAAGCCTTGAATTCATGATTTTGTTTTAGTTTGTCTCTAATTTGATGACCGGGTGTATTTCCGGTACCGGATACATTAGCCGCTAGGAGACGGGAATCTAATTATTGGCATAGGAATGCGACAAAAACAAATCCATGAATTCAAGGCTTCATGGCGTGTGCAACTGATAGAAAATAAGTCATTTTGTGGGTGAACTACTCCTTTAAGTTACTTAATTACTTACTTTGAGGAATAGAAATGGCCAATTACACGTTGAAGTGCCCACTTTTCCCGGGTGCCCACTCTTCTGGTTACAAAAATGTTGATTTATTTTCAAACATGTTCAATGTTCATGTACAATACAATTAAATCCTTAATCGCAATTATTTGTGACAATTACTCAAGTAAAATGCCATAATGGTGGCACAGCCCTGTCAGTGACCAGCTTATGGCTCTACAGACCATCTTCTTGGTTTCCAAAATGTCACCCTGTAAGGCCTGCTCAACTCAACGTTTTTGTTTTCTTTTTTGTGTCTTTACAGAACACGAAGATGACAAGAAGAAGACGTCCGTAAGTGAAGATGGCAGGAAGGTAGGAACCTTTTGATTGCAGCTGCTGCTTGTTAAGGGGGCTACATGCTACCATACCATGTATGTGGTCATTTGCGTCGTCTATCGTTTCACGTCATTTGCATCGCGTCATTTGTGGGTAAAGCTTCATCACGTCGGTCCACATCACATAGGACCATGTGCCTTTCTGTGATGTGGATTTATGTGATTTTATTTATTGTTTCACGTCATTTGCGCCCAAAGCTTTGATCACATCGGTCCACATCCCATACGACCATATGTGGTCGTAACTTCTCCTCTTTTTCTCTATTCTTTGCTTTAATAAAGCAATAACAAAATGATTTGTTTTTATTTACTTTTGTGTCTGAGTTATTTGATCGATTTTTTGTTTTTGTCTATCTTTCTTTTCACAAACACATTTATTTCTTCCTTCTTGCCTGTCTATTGCACTAGTTCTTCACTAGTGGTTTGTGTGTACAAATGTATGTGATGTGGAGCTATGTGATTTATGTCTGGTATCATTATGGTAGCATGTAGCCCCATTAACACCGTGTTTACAGTCATCTATGCTGTAGGTCTGTGCAAACTAAAAGAGAAGGCAAATGATGTGCGATGTGTCATTTGCTTCTTTCTTAGTGTTTTTTAATTTCATTTGCTGTTTGAGTCGTGGCTGCTGTTCAAGGTAAGTGATAGTAGTGACACGGTCTATCATTGGTTGTCGGGCAGAAACCTTGTATCTATATATATATATATTGTCTTAAATACATTTCTTTACTTGGTCATACCGTGTGACAGTGTCACACACTAAAGCAGTACAAACAGCCGATCTACAAGCTCACAACGCAAAGATCATGATAATTACATTGGATCCATTGGAACACAGGTTATTTTGTGTCCATTTTAAAAAGTAACAATTTTGGACATACACGGTTTCTGCCTGACCTCCATACTTTAACTTCCCCTCTTTTCTCTTCATTATTTGCTTGAATAAAGTTATAACCTTTTTGTTTCCGTGTGTCTTGTGGTTTTTGTGTGTACAAATGGAACCAAATGGACCCCTCACTGGTCCATTTGGTTCCATTTGTAGTACTGACAGTATACGTATACCAGGCTGTTTATGTAATGACAGGGTACAGTGTAGGCCTACGCTAAGCTGTATAATATAGTGACGGGGTACAGTATATGTATACTAGGTTGTATAATATAGTGACAGGGTATAGTATACAGTATGTGGCTCTTGGTCACATAGCAAACTCGCATAGTTAAACCTATTTGTGCTTTATCTATTTTTGATAAAGTTAAAAATATAGCTTTTTTTGCCCTGTCATAGTATCAACTAAACATTTTTTTAGCTTTAACCGTAAAATTTGCACTATCAGCGTCGTTCGCGTAGCGCCGCTTGCGTTGCGTCATTTAACGGGTGGCGGGCCAGCGGTTTGCGTCGTTTGCGTTCAATGCCCGTCATTCTTGAAGAATAAGTAAGAAGGGACTGGACCAGTGTTTTTTATTATTGGGTCACGGCCAGCGTTTGTGTGATTTATGTCTCGTAGCATTTTGCGTTAAGTAATTTGATTTGCGTCGCGTCTCAGGATTTCACGTCACATCCGTGCAGGTAAGTCTTCATCACGTCAGCGCACATCACATAAGTCCATGGTGTAGTGTAGTGTAGTATGTGATGTGGATTGATGTGATGTATGTGTTGTCATTTCACAACACATGCGGGTAAAAATTACATTTGATTTCACGTCGCTTCCGTCATATGCAGGTAAGTCTTCATCACGTCAGCCCACATCACATATGACCGTACAGGGGGGCCGTATGTGATGTGCATTGATGTGATGTATGTGTTGTGTTGTGTCATTTCACAACATATGCGGGTAAAACATCATCACGTTAGTCCACGTCACATATGAACATATGTGGAGGTATGTGATGCATGTCGTCCTTTACGTTGTGTGTCGTTTCGCGTAATTTAATTGCCGTTGTACCGTTTCAGGCTATTTACGAGTAAAGCTTCATCACGTCAATCCACATCACATAATAATAATAATAATAATAATAATAATAATAACATCACATTACTGGTCTTATGTGATGTGGATTTATGTGATATTGTGATTATTTCACGACATTTGCGGATAGCTCGTCATTCACATCGGTCGGCAATTTTTTCTTTTAGGCGAGGTACACGCCGTTGTTTACAGTAGGTCAGAACAGGGAGAGATGGTAGGGCCATCATTCATATCATATGCATTTAACCTATTAAGACCTGGAACTGTGTCATTTTTAGATTTGAGCTAAAAAGCTTTATTTTACACTTTGGCTATTCAAAAATAGCAGATATACAAGCTCATAGCGCAGCACGAGTGCCGCGCTATGAGCTTGTAGATCTGTTATTTTTGAAAATTCGTGAAAATGTGTGCAAATCTTTGAATATATATATTTTTAAAGCAAATATTTTTTAACTCAAATCTTTGCTTCTGGGGGTGTCCGTGGAACAAAATATTTTGATGGGTGTCCGCGGCCAAATACATATCATTTTTGGGGTCCTTGACATGAACAAGTTTGATAACCACTGATATAGAAACTTATGTTTTTCAGAAAACTGTTGGGATTTAGGAGACATGTAGAATCGGCTTCAGGTCTTAAAGGGTTAATGACTTTGGTTATTCCTGTTGCTTGTGTTGTATGATACAACACAAGCAACAGGAATAACCAGTTGTATGTTCTGTATTAATGTTATTCATAGTGTTGTATGTTTACTAATGTCATTCATAGTGTTGTATGTTGTGTACTAATGTCACTCATGCTGTTGCTGTATTGCTGACAAATATTGGCACAATTGATTTTGCGTTGCGTCATTTGCGTTAAAGCTTAATCACGCCAATCCACATCACATATGACCAGTATGTGATGTGAAGGTGTTTGACGGATGTCGGCATGTGCATCACGTATAGTTACTCGTTATTTGTGCCGTCATTTGCGAGTAAAGCTTCATCACGTCAATCCACATCACATCATCATAATAATAATAATAATGATAATGATAATGATAATAATATAAACGATACATATGACCAGTATGTGATGTGGACTTCGTTTCACGTTGGTTGCGTACAATGCTCGTCATTTGGCAGGAGAATAATGAAGATAATGGACTGATGCTGGACTGAGACTGATGCAGAGAACATGAAGCAAAGAATGCTGCTGCCATTGCGTCATATGCGCCTCGTATAATTTATGTCAATCGTACACAAATGATGTAAATTATACGAATCTCTCTATCCCTCTCATCTCTATATCTCTCCCCCTGGTAAGTATGTTGGTGAATGTAATGCACATTACAAAGTGCTTTGGTTAAAGGTACTATAGATAAATGCACCATTTAAAATTGTAAACTTTTAATTGAACTCATAGGCATCAGCTAGCAGCCACTGTGACACTGTGTAAGAGGCAGTTAAGTCACTGTAGACTGTATTACTCCCGGAAAATAAAATAAACATTAGTCATAACTGTGTGATTGTATTCTAAACATTACAGTCATAACTGATGTCATTAAAAATGTGTAAGCTCTATATTTAACAGCTACCAGGCATTGTGCCACTGCAGAGGTTCCCAAACCTTTTAGCTCAGGACCCAAACTAGTGAAGATAATAGATTTGCAAGCTCACAACGAGCATGTAAATCTATTTTCACAACCTCTATTTTTTTGTTTCTAATTTATTGCTTAGATTTGTTGTTTTCACAAAATAGCACATGTTCTATTTTGCTTGCTTCTTATATGTGCTTTTAATTCATTTTAATTTTACTATTTGACCCCAGGAAAAATAGTCACTGTTTGAATCTGGATCTGAAATTATCAATAAACAAGCCATGGCAAAAACACACTGGAATATAAACATTTCAGCGTAAAGATTTTCATAACGTTTTAGCTCGAGACCCAAAAGAGAAATGTGATGTTTCCCTGGGACCTAGTGAGAATAGCAGATCTACAAGCCGAGCTTGTAGATCTGCTATTTTCATTACTCTTATTTTAATATTTTAAATGGAATTTCTTTGATTTTTGTTTTTAAATGTATCTGGTTCTTTTGAAACATAAGAATGTTTTACTACTCTAAATATTTTATTTTATTCATGTAAAACAAATGTAGGATACTAAAAGGAAAGAGGAATATTTACTGACTGATCTCAAAAACAAATGAAAACTGGCAGAAATAAAGACTCACTCCATAAAAACCTTAAGGAAAACTCCTTAGACAGAGACTAAGAACATATATTTTTATTTTATTTTTTCTATGTTCATCAAGTGCTCCAAGTGCTCAAAGTGTCAGTCCACATCACATAATGACCGTAGTGCAGTGTAGTGTAGTGTAGTATGTGATGTGGATTTATGTGTTGTCATTTGTGGGTAAAGCTTCATTATTCATGCCGGTCAATAGGCGAGGGACTGACGATGGTCCTTTGACCCAAACGTTTGCTGCTGCACTTTTCACTTTTAGCATGAACAAATAAAACACTAATATATTTTTTTAGTCTCTGTCTAAGGTGTTTTTCTTAAGGTTTTTGTGGAGTGAGTCTTTTCTTCAACCGGTTTTCCTTTTGTATAAAGATGTTAACATGGCTTCACATTTATGGTCTGTAAATGATTAAATTATTACAAATTTCTAAATGTTTTTCTTTGGAAGAGTCAAGATTGTATTTCACACTTGTAAGTTCTGTGGATATTTTTGCTTTGTTTTTTTGCTAAAAATATGATGTATTGTTTACCCGATGATTAAATGCATTATCAGGTTGTCATTTAAAAAAAAAAGTAAAACAAAAAATCCACAGAGCTTTAAAAAGTGTTGAATAAAATAACCCTTTTTAAACCCTTTAAAAACAATCTTAATTGTGAAACTTAACTACATTTTGCTCATGTACAGAGCGTTAATCAATAGGGTTATGTTTTGATGTTTTAGATCTTTGAAATGTGTAAATCAGTGCTTCTCAACCTTATTCTGGAAGTGGACAGATGGGTGGGCCTTTTCAGAGCATGCTTTAATGACCAATCAATCCATTGGAACCAACCTATTTAATTGGTATCACTTTTTTATATTAGATCTTTGTTTTTGACAATGACTTGGGTGGAGAATCACTGGTTTAAATTTCAACTAAATGTAAGTTTTAGTTGAAAGAGGAATATTTAATGAAGAAAATAAATAAATGTTTGCTAATATTTTTCCCCTACTTTATGGAATTGCTTTTTTTTATTATTTACTTTATGAAATTTGTTTGCGCTTGTGAGCTTGTAGATCTTCACTCTTGGAGATTTTCACTCTATTTTCTTTTCTTTATGGAATTTCTTATTTAGCATTTTCTTAAAATACATTCTTTTGAATGTTTTTGATTATTTTCGTGACATTGATCTTGTAGATCGGCTATTTTCACTTTTCATGTTTTTGGGACAGCAACAATATTCCAATATGTCGTATCTGCTCCGTGCAGAACCAACGGATATCTCATGACCCAAGAAAATGTGTCCACAATTGAGTCCCGACCCATAACTTGGGAAACAGCTGACCAGGGTCCATTTGTTGCCTTAAATCTATGAGGTTCTTTTGAAATATGAGAACTTTTTATTTCTGTAAATGTTTTATTTTAAAAATTGTAGGAAACTAAAAGGAAAAAGAGGAAGATTTATAGACAGAGATTAAGAAAATCAATTTTTGTTTTATTTTTTCATGATCATAAAGTGATCCAAGTGCTCAAAGTGAAAAGTGCAGCAACACACATTTAGGTCATAGGACCATCGTCAGTGCTATATCATCAGATCTAATCATTTGCGGTTAAAGCTTCATTACGTCAGTCCACATCACATATGACCATAGTGTATGTCTGGTGTAGTGTAGTGTAGTGTAGTGTAGTGTAGTATGTGTGATGTGGATTTATGTCTTGTATAATTTTGCGTAATTTGATTTGCGTCTCGTCTTATCATTTCACTTCTCTTATAATTCATTTGCAGGTAAGTCTTCATCACGTCAGTCCACATCACATATGACCATAGGCGCTGTATGTGATGTGGATTTATGTGTTGTCATTTGCAGGTAAAGCTTCATTATTCACGGCGGTCAGTAGGCGAGGCACTGACGATGGTCCTTTGACCCAAACGTTTGCTGCTGCACTTTTCACTTTTAGCACTTGGAGCTCTTTATGAGCATGAAAAATTAAAACACTAATATATTTACTTAGTCTTTGTCTAAGGAGTTTTCCATAAGGTTTTTGTGGAGTGAGTCTTTTCTTCAACCGTTTTTTTATTTTTTATAAAGATGTTAACATGGCTACCCATTTATGGTCTGTAAATGATTACATTATTACAATTTTCAAAAATATAAAATTGGTTGGAGGAGTCAAGATTTTATTTCACGCTTGTAAGTTTTGTGGACATTTTTGTTTTTTGATAACAAATATGATCTATATGTCGTTTACCCGATTAAAAGCATTATCAGGTTTTTATTAAAACAATGTCCACAGAGCTTTAAAAAAGTGTTAAATAAAATAAAGTTCCTCTAAAAATGTCAATCTTAATTGTGAAACTTAATTACATGTTGCTCATGTACTTAATCCATAGGGTTAGGTTTTCATCTGCCGTAGTTGTAGATCTTTAATTAAATGTTCATTTCTGCTGTAGTTGTAGATCTTTGAAATGTGTAAATCAGTGGTTCTCAACCTTATTCTGGATCTGACCACTTAACATGGCAGCCGTTTTAAGTGGACAGATGGGTGGGCCTTTTTCAGAGCATGCTTTAAAGACCAATCAATCCATTGGTACTAACTTAGTATAAATTATTTATTTAGTATAACTTTTTTTATATTTAATCTTAATGTTTTTGCCAAATATTTAGGAGGAGAACCACTGGTTTAAATTTCAACTAAATGTAAGTTGTATGTTAAACAAATGATTCCCCTACTTTATGGAATTGCTTTTCTTTTTATAATTTACTTTATGAAATTAGTTTGAGCTTGTAGATCTTCACTCTTGTAGATTTTCATTATTTTCTTTTCTTTATGGAATTTCTTATTTAGCATTTTATTAAATTACATTATTTTGAATGTTTTTCTTTAATTTGTGACATTGATCTTGTAGATTGGCTATTCTCACTTTTTATAATGTTTTTTGGACATCAACAATATTCCAATATGTCATATCTGCTCCATTCAGAACAAACCAATGTCATTTTCAAATGTATTTAATACATTACAATGTTCAATGAACCGTAATCCACAGGCCAATCACCTGCTGGAAGCTTTGATTGAATACTTAATTAACAGGTTGGGGGGGGGGTTATTTACTCATGACCCAAGAAAATGTGTCCACGACCCATTGAGTCCCGACCCATAACTTGGGAAACAGTGGACAAGGGTCCATTTGGTTCCATGTGTTTCCTTAAATATATGAGGTTCCTTTGAAAAATAACGTTTTATTTCTGTACATTTCTTTTTTTTTTATTGTAGGAAACTAAAAGGAAAAAGAGGAATATTTACTGACTGTAGCTGGTCTCAAAAACAAAGCAAAACTGGCAGAAAAAGACTCCCTCCACAAACTCCTTAGACGGAGACAAAGAAAAGCTATTTTTATTTTATTCGTTTCATGATCATAAAGTGCTCCAAGGGATCAAAGTGAAAAGTGCAGCAGCAAACATTTAGGTCATAGGACCATCGTCAGTGCTATATCATCAGATCTAATCATTTGCGGTTAAAGCTTCATTACGTCAGTCCACATCACGTATGACCATAGTAAATGGTAAATGGTAAATGGTGCATTTATATAGCGCTTCTATCCGAAGCGCTTTACATTGATTGTGCCATTAACCCATTCACACACACATTCATACACCAATGGCGGAGGAAACCATGCAAGGCACCAACCTGCTCATCGGGAGCAATTAGGGGTTCAGCGTCTTGCTCAAGGACACTTCGACACTAACTCTAGGGGAGCGCCCCAGCCCGGGATCGAACTGGGAACCTTGCGGTTTTCCAGTTCACACTACCCGGCCACTCTACCCCTGAGCCACTGCCGAAACTGGCAGAAAAAGACTCCCTCCACAAAAAAAGAAAAGCTATTTTTATTTTATTCGTTTCATGATCATAAAGTGCTCCAAGGGATCAAAGTGAAAAGTGCAGCAGCAAACATTTAGGTCATAGGACCATCGTCAGTGCTATATCATCAGATCTAATCATTTGCGGTTAAAGCTTCATTACGTCAGTCCACATCACGTATGACCATAGTGTATGTCTGGTGTAGTGTAGTATGTGATGTGGATTTGTCTCGTTTCATTTTGCGTAATTTGATTTGCGTCTCGTCTTATCATTTCACGTCACTTCAGTCATGTGCAGGTAAGTCTTCATCACGTCAGTCCACATCACATATGACCATAGGCGCTGTATGTGATGTGGATTTATGTGTTGTCATTTGCGGGTAAAGCTTCATTATTCACGGCGGTCAGTAGGCGAGGCACTGACGATGGTCCTTTGACCCAAAAGTTTGCTGCTGCACTTTTCACTTAGCTCTTGGAGCACTTTATGAGCATGAACAAATAAAATGCAAATATATTTTCTTAGTCTCTGTCTAAGGAGTTTTCCTTAAAGTTTGTGTGGAGTGAAAACATGGCTACCTATTTATGGCCTGTTAATGAATTTTCCATGGCCAGTCATTTGGGATCAATAAAAGTAGGAAAAAAGGCTGTTATTCTAGTCCGGACTTGTCCTTTAACATGGCAGCCTTGTTAAGTGGATAAACTAAATTGGTAAATGGATGAACTGTGACGGGATAGATGAGGGAGGTCAGAAAAAGTTTTTTTTGTGCAAATATTAATTTGAATATCTGTTAGTTTATTGTATCTTATCTGTATTTTGTTATAGTTTTTCTCCTTTTTTATTGTTGTAATGTTAATTATTGACATGTATTTTGGGTTATTGTTTTCCTGTTTTCTTCTTGGTCGTCATGACTTAATAGGCTTGTCAAAATTACATAATAGCATTAGTCTTTGATGGATAATATCTTTGGAAATTATGTAATATTTGCACAAAAAATATTTCAGTTGTAATGTATGTTTTGTTTTAACTTCCATTTACTGTATTTGAATGTGATGTTTTTTTTATTGTATTTATTTCTTTATTTATTGCTTTCTTCTTTTTTTTATAAAGGCACTATATCACTAAACATTACCGTATCTGATCTCAATAGGCTCATTATCTGTAACTGTACAGCTGTGCTGCTTCAGGAATTCTGTGACCAACAGCGTAGCTCATCATTGTTGTAATGTGAAGAGACTCATCTTCAGACTCCACCTCATCCTGTAGTACTTAGATGCATTTTGAGCTTGTAGATCTGCTATTTTCAAATGGCCAAAGTTTAAATAGGGTTAATGTTTGTATGTTTTGTAGTAATAATCAAAATCTACAAAGTAACTAAAGGTTTCAAATTATTGTAGTGGAGTAAAAGTACAATATTTGCCTCTGAGGTGTGGTGGAGTATAAGTAAAAGTACTGAACATTGGAAATACTCCAGTAAAGTAAAAAATACCTCAGATGCTGGGTTCATTTGTTGACCCGGCATCCTATAGTTTCTATGTACAGATTAATTTATTATACCGTGTAGACTGATGCTAGGTTCTTGGTTTACCTGTGATCCTAGTTTACTGAGACACTACACTGTCTCTGTTTTCTATGTATGTGTTTACCTTGTTTATTGTGAGTCACTCTGGACAAAGAGTATAGATGAATATCTACATTGAAAATTGTGAAGTGACTTTACTGTTGAAATGTAAATGAGTGAATGTTACCATGTGATTTGTAAATAACAACATAAAAACAAAGGCTCTGGTGTGGTTCTCCTGGTTTACCGGGACGGGGTTCAATTCCCTGCAGTGCCCTACTCATAGTGTTGTATTTACCATTTTATATGGTCTGTTTTATTTATGTTCATAGTGTTGTATTTACCCTTTATGGTTTTATGTTTTATTCTTTATGTTCATTGTGTTGTATTTACCCTTACATGGTTTGTTTAATTCTTTGTTCGGTAGCACTTTACAATAATGACCCGTTATAAAGCATTTATAAACATTTATAAGTAGTTTGTAGACTATTAACAAATCATTAACAACCTGTTTGTTGACATTCGTAAATGATTACTAAAACCTTTATAACTACAGTTACAAATCATTTGTAAAGTATTAGTAAGTAGTGAACTATTCATGAATAAGCCATTTATATACATCTGTAAAAGATTATTAAATCATTTGTAACGACCCA
This sequence comes from Gymnoscopelus microlampas, assembly GCF_963454915.1. Taxonomy (NCBI): domain Eukaryota; kingdom Metazoa; phylum Chordata; class Actinopteri; order Myctophiformes; family Myctophidae; genus Gymnoscopelus; species Gymnoscopelus microlampas. The sequence goes on from NC_139943.1 coordinate 22,410,315, forward strand.
TTCTAAAGCATTTATAAACGTTTATAAGCAGTTTGTAGACTATTAACAAATCATTAACAACCTGTTTATTGACATTCGTAAATGATTACTAAAACCTTTATAACTACGGTTACAAATCATCTATAAAGGTATTAGTAACTATTCATGAATAAGCCATGTATAATACATCTGTAAATGATTATTAAATCATTTGTAACTGATGTTACATAATATATACAAGCTATTGGTAGCTTGTTCATGTTTAACATATGCTTTGTTAAACATTCCTAAAGTATCTATAAATCCTTAGTACATGTTATTATGTGCCCTATAGTAAAGTGAAGACAGTTCATCATTTACAACTGTCTGTTAATGTGTTTGTTCATGTTTAACATGCTTTGTAAAACATTCCTAAAATATCTATAAATCCTTTGTACATGTTATTATGTGCCCTACAGTAAAGTGAAGACAGTTCATCATTTATGACTGTCTGTTAATGTGGACTTTCTCCTTACCTGTTGCAAACTACCTGGCTTTCATGAATGCAGACACCAAACAATTGCTAGAATTATCATTCATGTTAAGCAAATGATGCGTAAGACATTCGTAAAGAGTATGTAAACCATTTGCAGACGTTATCATGAGCCTGAGCCTAGTTGCTTCTTTTGGGCTTGTTTTCATAGACCTGTCCGCTTGTTTCTTTTGCAAAATCTGGCAACACACTGATTACCTGCATTACACCTGCAGTAGCCTACTAGGGAGGAAGTGAACAGTGATGCAGTTGCAGACTGGACAGAAATATGTCTAATTCATGTTTTATGTGTTTTAACTGTCTTGTTGCAGGTGATCGAGGTAACATAAAATGGCTAATCTTACACACATGAAGTAGCATTATGACTAGGGGGTATTTTGATGGTGGCTGTTTGTATCCACAATGTTTGTTTTGATGTGTAGGCTAGTAATGTCCTCCATGCTTAGCAGTTTAGCTTAGCAGCTAAAGCTAACTTGCACTGGGAGGTGGTGACTGCAGAGGCTCCAAGCTGCTACTCTGTGATTCTTTTGTGATTAATTTCTTTGTTTAAATGTCAGTGTGTGTGCTGTGGCCAAGAGTTGCTACATTTTATATCTTAATAAATTGTTGTATACTTGTATACTATATAACGTTACTTTTGCCACTTTTTGATGTCACATGTTTTACTAATCACTGTTAAACATGAAATAATAATGCATAGTCTTCACTTTACAACAAGGCCCATGATAACGTTAGCAAATGGTCAACACACTCTTTACGAATGTCTTACGAATCATATATTAAACATGAAAGATAATTCTAGTAATTGTTTGGCATCTGCATTCATGAAAGCCAGGTAGTTTGCAACAGGTAAGGAGAAAGTCACATTAACAGACAGTTGTAAATGATGAACTGTCTTCACTTTACTATAGGGCACATAATAACATGTACTAAGGATTTATAGATATTTTACTCTACTCAGAGTCATAAGTTTACAAAATGTACAGTGAACGTCTGTGCGGTTTGTCTTCATCACTGAAAATAACGTACATGTAAACTGATGTCATGTGCAGTTGGGGTGAAGAAACACAACCATTTCACTCCTAATAATACCTATTTGATTTGACATCCTGACTTGCTGCTGTAGCTGAGGCTTGAACCTGTTACCTGCGGCTCACTAGTCAGTGACTCTATCCATTCACCTTCAGCTGTTTCCTTGGAATATGTGGTTCTGAAACGTTTTGTTGTCAACCCCCCAAATTGACATGTATTTGGGCAGTGGACCCCAATGTGAAAAGATGTAGTGTCAGGGCCCCCCATGAAAAAGATTTATATTTATGCTGTAACACATTTTTTAAAATGTATTTGTCTTGTTTGTTATTCAAGTCAAAGCACCAGGAAGGCTGTACTTGTCAGCCATCTGTTAGCTCAATGGGTTGAGACGCAGTATTCATGATCCAGAGGCCATGAGTTCAAATCCCATTGATGTCTTTCCTATGATTCTTTCCTTTGCAGACTGGCTTCCAGAAGATCAACTGAAAACTACCAGGAAGGCTATATTTGTCATCCAACTGTTAGCTCAATGGGTTGAGACGCAGTATACATGATCCAGAGGCCATGAGTTCAAATCCCATTGATGTCTTTCCTATGATTCTTTCCTTTGCAGACTGGCTTCCAGAAGATCAACTGAAAACTACCAGGAAGGCTGTACTTGTCAGCCATCTGTTAGCTCAATGGGTTGAGATGCAGTATTCATGATCCAGAGGCCGTGAGTTCAAATCCCATTGATGTCTTTCCTATGATTCTTTCCTTTGCAGACTGGCTTCCAGAAGATCAAGTGAAAACTACCAGGAAGGCTGTACTTGTCAGCCATCTGTTAGCTCAATGGGTTGAGACGCAGTATTCATGATCCAGAGGCCATGAGTTCAAATCCCATTGATGTCTTTCCTATGATTCTTTCCCTTGCAGACTGGCTTCCAGAAGATCAACTGAAAACTACCAGGAAACCTGTAACTCTCAGCCAACAGCTTAGCTCAACTGGTAGAGTGTCTGTCCAATAACATGACTTGACTTGACTTGAGTGGGTTCGATTCCCACTCGAGTCAAGTGTCCCCTGTAACTTGAGGTAACGGATAAATTGACTGATATCCTTAGTGATGCTTCCCTTTGCAGACTAACTTCTAGAAAAACAAGTTAAAACCACCAGGAAACCTGTAACTCTCAGCCAACAGCTTAGCTCAACTGGTAGAGCGTCTGTCCAATAACATGACTTGACCTGACTTGAGTGGGTTCGATTCCCACTCCGAGTCATGTGTCCCCGGTAACTTGGGGCAACGGATAAATTGACTGATATTCTTCGTGATGCTTCCCTTTGCAGAATAACTTCTAGAAAAACAAGTTAAAACCACCAGGAAACCTGTAACTCTCAGCCAACAGCATAGCTCAACTGGTAGAGTGTCTGTCCAATAATATGACTTGACTTGAGTGGGTTCGATTCCCACTCGAGGCAAGTGTCCCCGGTAACTTGGGGCAATTTATCCGTTGCCCCAAGATACCGGGGACACTTGACTCGAGTGGGAATCGAACCCACTCAAGTCAAGTCATGTTATTGGACAGACGCTCTACCAGTTGAGCTATGCTGTAGGCTGAGAGTTTCAGGTTTCCTGGTGGTTTTAACTTGTTTTTTCTAGAAGTTAGTCTGCAAAGGGAAGCATCACTGAGGATATCAGTCAATTTATCCGTTGCCCCAAGTTACCGGGGACACTTGACTCGAGTGGGAATCGAACCCACTCAAGTCAAGTCATGTTATTGGACAGACGCTCTACCAGTTGAGCTATGCTGTAGGCTGAGAGTTACAGGTTTCCTGGTGGTTTTAACTTGTTTTTTCTAGAAGTTAGTCTGCAAAGGGAAGCATCACTGAGGATATCAGTCAATTTATCCGTTGCCCCAAGTTACCGGGGACACTTGACTCGAGTGGGAATCGAACCCACTCAAGTCAAGTCAAATCATGTTATTGGACAGACGCTCTACCAGTTGAGCTATGCTGTTGGCTGAGAGTTACAGGTTTTCTGGTGGTTTTAACTTGTTTTTCTAGAAGTTAGTCTGCAAAGGGAAGCATCACTAAGGATATCAGTCAATTTATCCGTTGCCCCAAGTTACCGGGGACACTTGACTCGAGTGGGAATCGAACCCACTCAAGTCAAGTCATGTTATTGGACAGACGCTCTACCAGTTGAGCTAAGCTGTTGGCTGAGAGTTAGAGGTTTCCTGGTGGTTTTAACTTGTTTTTCTAGAAGTTAGTCTGCAAAGGAAAGCATCACAGTAAAGACACCAGTGGGATTTGAACTCATGGCCTCTGGATCATGTATACTGCGTCTCAACCCATTGAGCTAACAGATGGCTGACAAGTACAGCCTTCCTGGTAGTTTTCAGTTGATCTTCTGGAAGCCAGTCTGCAAAGGAAAGAATCATAGGAAAGACATCAATGGGATTTGAACTCACGGCCTCTGGATCATGAATACTGCGTCTCAACCCATTGAGCTAACAGATGGCTGACAAGTACAGCCTTCCTGGTAGTTTTCAGTTGATCTTCTGGAAGCCAGTCTGCAAAGGAAAGAATCATAGGAAAGACATCAATGGGATTTGAACTCATGGCCTCTGGATCATGTATACTGCGTCTCAACCCATTGAGCTAACAGTTGGATGACAAATATAGCCTTCCTGGTAGTCTTCAGTTGATCTTCTGGAAGCCAGTCTGCAAAGGAAAGAATCATAGGAAAGACATCAATGGGATTTGAACTCATGGCCTCTGGATCATGAATACTGCGTCTCAACCCATTGAGCTAACAGATGGCTGACAAGTACAGCCTTCCTGGTGCTTTGACTTGAACAACAAACAAGACAAATAACTTGTGTTACAGAAAAATGTGTTACAGCATAAATATAAATCTTTTTCATGGGGGGCCCTGACACTACATCTTTTCACATTGGGGTCCACTGCCCAAATACATGTCAATTTGGGGGGTTGACAACAAAACGTTTCAGAACCACAGATTCCAAGGAAACAGCTGTAGGTGAATGGATAGAGTCACTGACTAGTGAGCTGCAGGTAACAGGTTCAAGCCTCAGCTACAGCAGCAAGTCAGGATGTCAAATCAAATAGGTATTATTAGGAGTGAAATGGTTGTGTTTCTTCACCCCAACTGCACATGACATCAGTTTACATGTACGTTATTTTCAGTGATGAAGACAAACCGCACAGACGTTCACTGTACTTTAGTACATTTTGTAAACTTATGACTCTGAGTAGAGTATAGCCTGACTTAAACAAACAAATAACAACTTAGTATAGTCAGATTATTTTTTACACAACTTACATTTTGTAATAAAACTACCGAAACGAAAGTTGGTCACCACCGAAACGAAAGTTAAATCCGAAATAATCACTAAGTGTGGAGGCCAAAATCGTCCCCCCAAAAACCTGTTAGGAGTACGTTTCAGGCAATTTAGAGTTGATTGGTAGTACTTTGTAGTGACTTTTTTGGTCCCTAACACCACAAATGGTTTACATACTCTTTACGAATGTCTTACGCATCATTTGCTTAACATGAATGATAATTCTAGTAATTGTTTGGTGTCTGCATTCATGAAAGCCAGGTAGTTTGCAACAGGTAAGGAGAAAGTCCACATTAACAGACAGTCATAAATGATGAACTGTCTTCACTTTACTGTAGGGCACATAATAACATGTACAGAGGATTTATAGATATTTTAGGAATGTTTTACAAAGCATGTTAAACATGAACAAACACATTAACAGACAGTTGTAAATGATGAACTGTCTTCACTTTACTATAGGGCACATAATAACATGTACTAAGGATTTATAGATACTTTAGGAATGTTTAACAAAGCATATGTTAAACATGAACAAGCTACCAATAGCTTGTATATATTATGTAACATCAGTTACAAATGATTTAATAATCATTTACAGATGTATTATACATGGCTTATTCATGAATAGTTACTAATACCTTTATAGATGATTTGTAACCGTAGTTATAAAGGTTTTAGTAATCATTTACGAATGTCAATAAACAGGTTGTTAATGATTTGTTAATAGTCTACAACAGTGTTTATCAACCCTGGTAGAAGGTACACTTTTGTACCGCGGGTACTGCTCAGGTGTACCGCGAAGTTTGAAGAAAGTGTGAACCCAGCCCCTCGAGAACAAAAGTGCCGATCGTCCGTCAATCAATACGGCCATCATCCGTTTCACACATGCCACGGCCGAGTCCATTCAGCGTAGCGCCCATCACCCATTGGAATGCAAATATGTTGTCCTACAGGTACTGTATAAAAAGGGCACAGGGTAGGCCTACATGCTTTGGCAGCACTCAGTATTACTAAGTGGGTCGGAACGGGTCGATACGCGGACCTGAACGTCGTACCTGCTAAGAGGGACTGTCCTGTCCCAAAAGCCCATGTTATAACATGCCATGGTGAATGTCCAACAATAAAACAATACATAAGTGTTAGTTTTCTTATAAAGTGCTTCTAAATCACTCCAGTGTGTTTCTGTCAACGTCATCCATGTAGTTTGGTGTTTAATTACTCCTCCACGGAGAGAATCGCTTGCAACTCCAAGCTGCGGAGCCGTCAATATAACACACACACACACACACACACACACACACACACACACACACACACACACACACACACACACACACACACACACACACACACACACACACACACACACACACACACACACACACACACCGTATATCTAGGTGTGCCCTGGGATCTTTTGGCTAAGCCAGGTGTGCCTTGGCACAAAAAAGGTTGATAAACACTGGTCTACAAACTGCTTATAAACGTTTATAAATGCTTTAGAATGGGTCGTTACAAATGATTTAATAATCTTTTACAGATGTATATACATGGCTTATTCATGAATAGTTCACTACTTACTAATACTTTACAAATGATTTGTAAGTGTAGTTATAAAGGTTTTAGTAATCGTTTACAAATGTCAACAAACAGGTTGTTAATGATTTGTTAATAGTTTACAAACTACTTATAAACGTTTATAAATGCTTTATAACGGGTCATTATTGTAAAGTGCTACCAAGGATGATTAAAGGGGCTACACCATGAATTAAAAAAATATATATTATATATAAATATTGCCCACTAATACGTTTTAAACAGGTTGTAAGCCTAAAAAACATCCAGATATTTTTTCTCACAATCTGACTGTCTATCATTCCAAGCTTTTTCAGCTGCAATACCAAAACGTCCTATTGGGCAGGGGGGAGCTACTGAGCAATTCTGTCTGGCCATCATCAATGCAAAATCAGGGCAAGTGACATCACTTGCCCTGCCATTCTGAAATGGCCTGTTCAGACACGCCCATTCAGGAAATCCATGAAATGAGCATGAATGACTGAATGTTAAAAAAAAATATTTTTTTGGGTACAAGAGACACTGGGGAGCCCAAAAAATACTAAAAACCTAAAAAAAAATGAAATTCATGGTGTAGCCCCTTTAACTACCCAGGAACTAACGGCAGTAAAAAAAGTTTCTATTGTAATTAAAACACCAACGAACGAAGCTAAACGGCAAATTAGTGTGGTTGAGGAGGGCGAACGTGACACAGTGGCAAAAATCTTTAAATACTTAGACGCTTTATATAAAGAGACTGTCTCAGTCGCAGAAATGCGCTCTTTATTTTATGGGTGCGCACAGCGCGCAGGAGAGAATGTACAAACCTATATCTTGAGACTTAGAGAGAAGCAGCGATGGCATTGGCGCATGGGTGTGTGGACGTGAGACCTAATGGCCGTGTACTCACACAGTGTCGTCGCAAATGGGTGAGTGGACACCAGTAGGTGAGTGAGTTGATGCCTACAGCACCAAGTTCATTAGCTATAGGCCTTATAGCTATTACATGATATGTGTTTTATTGTTGTAGTAAAAGATAACTGATTGTTATAAATATAACTGTTGAATTTATTTAAATAAAGAACATTTTACAAATGCAAGACGTTATACATCACTAGGCAGCATGGCAGGCGCACTGATAGCAACGCCTTGATGCCTGTGAGGTGTGTTGGAGCGAGTCGCTGGGTGTGTGTGTGGCTGTGTGCGCGTTTATGGGGGCACAAGGGGCTGAGAGCAGGTGCTGTTGGCTGTGAAAAGCCTTGTGATGTGAGGTTGTGGCTGGATTCTGCAACATGACAGACTATGGAGCTCAGTCAAACTACTGTATAATGTTGGAAGCAAGCCCAAATAAGTAACTACAATTTAGAAACAAAAAAATGCAACCCGCAACTAGTATTTACAAGCCACTTTACAGAAAAACAAGCCCAAGTTCGCTTATAATAATGTGTGTGTGTGTGTGTGTGTGTGTGTGTGTGTGTGTGTGTGTGTGTGTGTGTGTGTGTGTGTGTGTGTGTGTGTGTGTGTGTGTGTGTGTGTGTGTGTGTGTGTGTGTGTGTGTGTGTTGGAGGGGGCAGTTGATTGGTAGCCTGGCATGGCCAGGCTAATATCACTGCGTAGATATTAGTCTGGAATCTCTGTATGGAGGGGGGCAAGGGGTGAATTAAAAAAATACCTCTGGTGATAATAAACCCGACCCATATTTGCAAACTGGGCCCTGATTGGTCCCTCACAACTTCGGAGGGAGATAAATCCAATCTCAATTGAGAGGGGCCAGACCTAATCTGCAGAGGGCAATTTTTTGGGCAATGGCAGATTCGTCTGGAACCAGGCTAGTTCTTCATCATAGAGGGGGAGAGAGATACAGTAGGAACACCCATGCATCGTTAACCATGTCTAATAACAAGTAGATTCACTGATGTTGTGACTGTGGAAATGAAATACTAGGTCAGAACAAATGGGTGTGTATGTGTAGAACCTTATAACAGTTTTAGTGTTTGTGAAGTCAACACTCCTCTTGTGTTGCCTGATGAAATGGACAGAACTTAAAACGGCCTTGGTGATTATAGAAATGCAGACTGTGACCGTTGCCCGTCTCAGCCTCAAGCAGGTGATTGATATTGTAAGTGAAGATAAAAGGAGGACTGTTCGGAACACAGCTTGGTCTAGCATGGCCTTCTTTTGTTGATGGCTGCCCTGTAGTTGGCTGCTGGGGAACATGCAAAGAGAAACTGTAAATGGTTCTTTTTTATTGTTTTTATATAGTTCTGGGGGTGGGGTGGGGGACCCTTTTCAATTCCTTCAAGTTGTCTCAGTGGTGTTGTCATGACTGATGATCCCTTTCAGTTTCTTTATACCTTTTGATTCTCTCAAACTCTTTCGCAAGGAGCGAAGCATTTGTCTCAAGTGAATATAGTATATATTCTCTTGCATCTAGATTTGCTCAGAGGTTGTTTTGTCCGAGTTAAGAGCCGTTTGAAAGGTTTTAAATTTAAAGCATCCATTAAGCAACCACCTCTTTCCCCCATCAGAAGAGCATTATGCAGAACAGAACAACAGCTGTTTGGAGAGCAGATCAATTAATTAACTGCATACTAGTTGAATTAAGATATCTATTTTCTGTCAAGTTTCCTCACTAGTTTTCTGGGGCATAGTAAATGTATTTATTCATTTAAAAATCGGATCAACTGTTATATGCCAGGTCATAAGCAAATTATCACCTGACATTCGTTATTGCTCTTGGTATCCAACCATGTACAATGACAAGTGCCCTACATACAGTACAGTATACTATAAATACATACTATATAGAATGTATATACTGTAGGATAAAAGAACACTGCATTACCATGAGATGTTGCTACAGTGTATCATAAGGCAGCCACGCTATACACAAAGAACTGTATTCACGTTTTTTTTATTTTTTAAATCATGTGGTGCCCTCATTGGCATCACTCGCCCCCTACGGCCTATGGATGATCCGGCCTTATGCGTGTGTGTAGGCTATGTGTGTGGTGCAGTATCAGTGATTGCTGGTCTAATTCTGATAAACATAGCCTATTGTTCAAATTCTTAACAGAGTAGAGGACTTATCTTTGGTCTACCCATACCAAATACCATACCCATACCTTGATCCAACCAGGTACAATGACAAGTGCCCTACATACAGTACATACTATAAATACTATATAGAATGTATGTACTGTAGGATAATTCTCAGAACACTGCATTACCATGAGATGTTGCTACAGTGTATCATAAGGCAGCCACGCTATACACAAAGAACTGTATTCACGTGAATACACGTGTGTATACACTATTCATGTGAACTTGGTGGCCATGGTCTCCATGAACACTCAATACCATTTTTGTGGAGGGATTCACCTCCACGGCATTCCAATTTGTTGCGCTCTGTGTGTACTCATCCAATAATTAACCTCGGATTCCAGGCTTGCTTTCTCAGAAAGAAAGCCTGGAGAATGTTGAAGTGAAAAGTGAATAGAAGGGGTCTGGGCCACTGACAGTAGGGGTAGGAGCCATTGCATAGAGGGGGAGGGGCTCACTCAGGTGTCCACAATAAACTACTACACTGTGAAACTAGAAAAAGTGCTCCTCGGAGCACAGGTCTCCGCCAGGTCAGGTACGTTATTGTGGCCTCCTGGTGGCGCTATAATAGGCCAATGTGAAAGGGGTGTCATTTCTTCTTAGGCTTTTCACGGCAATCAGACACTGCATTCATGATTTGAGGCTTTTGTTCCAAAAATGTGTTTTGCTAAGATTAGACCTGCTGGTGGCGCTATAACAGGCCAATGTGAAAAGGGTGGCATTTCTTCCTCTGCCTAGTGGGAATGTGCGTGTGAAATTTCACGGAAATCGCACACTGTGTTCATGATTTGAGACATTTTGTTCAAAACGGACCAATCCTGCAAACTTTGGCCAACCTTAGCCAATGAGGATGGAATATGGAAAATCGGACAGATCCGTGTTGATCACATGACTATAGAGATAATGTGTACCGATTTGCATGACGTTTGAATAAAATCTGTAGGAGTAAATGGATTTTGCACAAATCGGCCTCCTGGTGGCGCTATAACAGGGCTATGTAAAAAAATTGGGGCAGAGGTTCTGAATTGGCATCCAGGGAGTGTGTGTGCACAGTTTCGGAGCGAGCAGGCCAACGGTGCCGGAGATTAGCTGGTCACAGACAGATGGACGGACGGACGGACGGACAGGGGGTAAAACATACTCTCTCGCCATGCCTTACGGCCTGGCGGAGACAACAAACATGGCACATCCACCAAATAATGTTACGCCAGGAAAAGCTGTTGATACTGTATGTGTTGGGTTTATTTTGTGCAGAGCACATACACTACATACCTCGGCAATGTTTTAATCCATTTCTCTTCCATTTTTGCTGATAGATATAAATTGTACTTGGATCTAAATTAGTTTCGCACCCAGCCGGGCTTAATGCTCTGCAATACCACTACTCAATCACAGTTTTTCCAGGCCCTGCCTATGAGCTGCTCACTCATTCTATCCACTGTTTAGTGTTTATATTAAGAGAACTCTCCCCACGCGAGAGTACCCAATAATGAATTGCTGTGACTCAGGGTCAGCTTTTGTCATATCATTTAGTATCAAATCCATTCTAAAGGTTTGGCGATTTTTTTTTAATCAATTTCGGTCAATGAGTGCATATGTAATCACAATTAAAATGACTAGCAACAATTTCATCGCACCTGTCAGAAGGATGATGTTGCATGACTTGCATGATGTTGTTTTTGTATGTTGTAATGTTATAATGAAAACAAAAAAATATAACTCTGGTTTTCGGGACAAACAGGACAGGATTCCGGTCAAGCGCTGTCCCGAGTTCTTCGGGATGTCTGGTCATCCTATTAAGCCATGGCCAGTTGTAATGCACACATGTTGTGCATCGAGCCTGAGTCAAACTAATTTGATTAGCTAGCTGTGACTGCAATTCTGTTGTGCATCGAGGATCGAGCTAATCAATGCACAACAGGTGTGGTTGGGATTCCATATCCATCACTTTTCATAATTTATAACATATCATATTAGTCATGTTTGAAGTGAGTTTTGGAGTTTTCTTTCACACCTATAATTTTGATCATAATAATAATAATACTGATAATGATGGTGATATGCGGTGATATCCGCATTTAACATTCTCATCTCAGCTGTCTGTCTAGCTCCTCCTTTTCCCATCCAGACACCAGGGACATGTGAGCTTCATATGATCTCCCATATCAAATTTCCATTTTCCGACAAAAAGCACCTGAAGCATCACCACTTCCAGTCCCAACACTACCTTTTCTCAATGGCCAGTCCTCTCATGACAGGCCTCCATTTGCACCATGACATGGGAGTGAATGGATTTCACGTTACCCTTTGCTTGCAAATGGGTTCACGTTTGGTATGTGGAACACTCTCCAGCTGATCTTAAAGATCCTATAGTGTTTATTTTCAAGTTCCCAGAGTGTGTCGGATTCCCTGAGCATGCGTATTGCTGGCAAACATGACAGAGCAATAATGTCCTTTAAGGTCGTATGAGGTTTTCAAGTGGAGACGGACATTTTGCAGGATCAGAACTGCCCCTGCTGTTTTTGTCCTGGGCTGATTTCAGTTGGAACAGTTGAAACATTATAAAAATCCATACACCAGTATTATGCTCCCACATAAGTATTTAACACATTGTGTGCCAGAGGTTTATTGAAATAGGGTACGTTCAGTGCCAGCATATCTTCCATCCACTTACGTTGATATGTTTCGTGCTGTAGAAGCCCCGACGCGGAAGTGCATGTAAACAAAGTGTGCGTGCGAGACGGCGACTAACGCCTGGAACAATAATATTTCTACCACAATCCTCCATTGCAGACGGCTCACTTTCACCACGTTAAAAAGAAATGGAGATATTAAGCTTTTAGTCAAGGAGTTAACATTGGAGCGGCCGACCGGAAGCATTTTTGACATGGATCGACATCCGGCCTCTCCTTCTCAGAGACTCCTTGGATGATCCCAAAGTTTCGTTAGAGCGCCCCACGTGGGAAAAATATATATATTTTAAAAATGGGCCAAAAACGGTCCGGACCATTTATGGCACATGACGCATGGCGTCTCAAAAACGGTCCGGACCGTTTATGGCACTCAATGTGTTAATGGTAACGTTTCGAGCCACCAGGCTCTACCTCAGACCTTCTAATTTTAACCATTGCACCACATCATTTCCTCTCCATGGAACTATTCATCCTTGGGAACATCCGTGTAAGGGTCATACACGCCAATGAATGTCTGGGATTTATTTTAATTAATAAATATATATTTTATTCATCTGGAATGTGTGCGTGCATTCAAAAATCCCAGATCTGAGCTTTTAAGAACAAGTATTTAGCCTATTTCTCTATATAGGGTTGCCATAGCTGAATGGGTAGAGAGGTTGTGGGTTTGCACCCTGGCCCCGGCCTATGTGTCGAATTGTCCCTGAGCAACAAGACACTCGCCTAACTACTTACTCCCTTGGCACTGCCCCAGTTGCACCCACTGCTCCTAAATAGCTAGGATGTGTTACATACAGAGGACAAATTTCACATATTTGCAAATGTACATGACCAAAAGAAAAGAAGGGAAAAGAGCCAATGGAGTGGGGCCCATATTATTGCCTCCGCCAGGCCGAAAGGCATGTTTTGCACCCTGTCCGTCCGTCGGTGTGTGCGTGATGGATTTGAAAGAACGCATCAATGCGATCTTGGCAATCAATGTGTTAACAAAATGCCTCAAATCATCAACGCAGCATACGATTTCCGTGAAATTTTGTGCGCACATTCCCACTAGGCCGAGGAAGACATGCCACTGGAAAATGTCCAAATTTGTGAGAGACATAATATCTCTCACGTTGTACTATATAGTACAATAAGAAGCAACAATTATGGGCAGTCTCTACACACAGGTGGTGTTTTTAGGTTTGTGGTCTTTTTTCTGTTTCATTAAGTTTAAAAATCCACCAGAAAATAGAGGGTGGTAGAGAAAGCATAACAGCCCTATAGCCAGCTCCATTGGCACTGCCCCAGTTGCACCCACTGCTCCTAAATAGCTAGGATGTGTTACATACAGAGGACAAATTTCACATATGTGCAAATGTACATGACCAAAAGAAAAGAAGGGAAAAGAGCCAATGGAGTGGGGCCCATATTATTGCCTCCGCCAGGCCGAAAGGCATGGCGAGAGTATGTTTTGCACCCTGTCCGTCCATCCTTGTGTCCGTGTGACCGTGTGTCCGACCGCGTGTCTGTCTGTGAACAGCTAATTTCCGGCACCACTGGCCCGGCCGCTGCCAAACTGAGCACACACTCCCTAGATGCCAAAGCCGAACTTCTGCCCCGAATATTTCAGATTGGCCTGTTATAGCGCCACCAGGAGGCCGATTTGTGAAAAACAAATTTTTGGATATCACTCCTACCGATTTTGTCCAAACCTCACGCACATCGGTACACAGTATCTCTATAGTCATGTGATCAACACGGATCTGTCCGAATGGCTTCCAAAGTTTGCAGGATTGGTTCGTTTTGAAGAAAATGCCTCAAATCATCAACGCAGCATACGATTTCCGTGAAATTTTGTGCGCACATTCCCACTAGGCCGAGGAAGACATGCCACTTGAAAATGTCCAAATCAGCCTCATGGTGGCGCTATAATGGCCGTTTTGCGGTTTTACCTATAACTGCACCGATTTGCACGAAACTTTGCAGGCCAAGAAAAAACCTTTCCCCTGCATTTTTCACATCTGCCTTTTAGAACGCCACCAGGAGGTTGATTTCTGCAAAACATTTTTTTGTATTACTCCTACAGATTCTGTACAAAGTATCTATAGTCATGTGATTAACACAGATCTGTCCGATTTTTCATATTCCATCCTAATTGGCTAACATTAGCTTCCAAAGTTTGCAGGAGATGTCCGTTTTGAACAAAATGCCTCAAAACATGAACAATTTCCGTGAAACTTTGCACGCACATGGACTAGGCCGAGGAGGAATTGCCACCCTTTTCACATTGGCCTGTTATAGCGCCACCAGCAGGTCTAATTTAGCAAAATCATGAATGCAGTGTCCGATTGAAAGCCCTAAGAAGAAATGGCAGTCTTTTCACATTGGCCTATTATAGCGCCACCAGGAGGCCACAATAACCTACCTGACCTGGCTCCGAGGAGCACTTTTTCTAGTTATTATTATTTGTATCCAGTTTTGGGAACTAATGTATTTGTGAGAGACATAATATCTCTCACATTGTACTATATAGTACAATAAGAAGCAACAATTATGGCCAGTCTCTACACACAGGTGGTGTTTTTAGGTTTGGGGTATTTTTTCTGTTTCATTATGTTTAAAAATTCACCAGAAAATAGAGGGTGGTAGAGAAAGCAAAACAGCCCTATAGCCAGCTGTGTACTCAGAACCAGTCAATCTCATGCTGTTTAGCCTTCTAAATACCAATGTCAAGTCACAACTTCATTTCATTCACTTCATTACTTTTTGATTCTTATGGTCGCTGTCGCTGATTTCACATTTTATAAAAAGAAGTGAAGCTACAGTAGGCTACTCTAGCCCCAAACATTTAGACAGGACAAAAGCTATAAAAATGTGATAATGAACTTTTACCAGTTGTTCCTAAGAAGAGTTTTGACACAGAATACATTTCTGGTATACATTTTCGTATTGTGCATATTTAATTAGATAATTTGCATATTTGAATAAATTAGCAGAAATAAGTAGAGGTCATCCAACTTGTATTTTGGTGGTTTTGTGTAAGTGAATGAATATTTTATCTCACTCAGATGTAAGGATACTATTGTATCCATTGGGCATGTCTATTATGGTTAAATAGCATACATTATGCATACGTGATGACTCAAAGCAAACATGTGGTCATTTTCTGTTCAATATTATAGTACTTCTTCTTCGCCGAGCCGGGACTATGCAGTGGAAAGAACTGTGACATCACCCATCAGTTTCTACAGACCTGTATTGAAGCCTGGCTCTAGTTCAGCAAAAAATGGCTATTTACCGGCCATTGATCGATAAAATGTTTAATTGGCCGTTAATTAAAAACATCACCGGCCACCGTGGCCGGCTGGGAAAATGCTGTTAATAGGCTATTTTATCATTTCAGCCTATTTATTAATATTATTATTTGGATAAAGTAGTACAACTATTAAAACCCATCAAGTGCGCTCTGCGTTGCAGTTATCTGATAGATCAGCCTATTCTTCGTATGTTGGTGTTGCGCGTTGAAAATATCAGACCGTCTGCTATTTTCGATACATCCGCGATACATCTCTGCATAATGGAGTAGATTAGATATTATTTAGTTAACTATAAAAAAACAGGAACAGATCCCATCTGTGACAAAGTGGAAAGAAGCGCAGCGCTAACGTAATGAGGTGTAATGATCAGTTGGGTGCATGCATCAAACATGCATGTGACGTTAATTATACTATGGCCGATAAATGTATTCTTCGGCCGGTAAAATATAATCCTGTCGGTCAAAGTGACTGGCCCAAAAAATGTCTAGCGGAAACCCTGTCTCATATATGCACAGTATATACTGTATGTATATGCACTTCCTTTTATTGCATTTAAATATAGAACCCCCTCCACTCTTTCCCCCAACATATCCTTTCAGTCTTGCTCTTGTCCCTGTATACGCCACTGATATATAATATTCTCATAGATTGGTCACACTATCATGTTCACTGGTCATTCACTGGACAATATTGGCATCTGTGAACGCAAGGAAATATTGTTTAAATATCACCTTTAATTAACCTCTGTTAACCTCCGCTATGGCACATTTAAGAAATGTATTCTGAAATGTATTCATGCATCTGATTGACTGATTCTATCCAGCGTGACTACCTCAACCTCATTTTAGACCACAAGTGGAGATGTGAAATGTAAGAAATGATGACCGTTCATTTGGGACGTTGCCCATTCACTACTTTATACTGTATACTTCATTGTATGATTAATAGTGAAAATAGCTGAGTTTGTAGATCTGCTATTTTCACAATTTATTAAACATTTTGAATTTCTTTGAAAATGTTCACCTACTGTATAATAACATACCCAAAATAAGGACACTTATTACTTGGAACGCTTTTTACAGCATAACCAAATCACTCCATAAAAGGCACCAAAGTAGACCAAATACAGAGGAACCTTTGGAGGGGCTCCAATAATTGTTGAAGGTTAAAGTTGTCCCACAAACCCTGCTTTGGCAACCAATAGTATATAGTCAGTCAAACAGCCAGAAACCTATTGACCATGTAGTTATTTCTTAGTATGGCAATACAATATGTTTGCATTGCATCTATTGTATTATAATCAGTAGGTATTGCATGCCGGTCCACGCAGTATCAAAAACTGCATATATTTGAGTATTCATGTTCTTGGGTATGCAATGCATTATGTGTAAAGTGCCGGGGTGCAAAGGGCACTCTTATTTTCCATCCCTGGAAGGGTAGGCTAGAAGAGTGAAATCAGGACATGATCTGGGTTCAAATCCCATTAGTCAGGACAAGTACCCTAGTTCACCCCCAGCTCAGGGCATGAGGCTTAAGGGTTGTGTCAGAGGTCATATAGGCTGGCAGTAAGGATTTAGACAGCTCAGTGTGACTGAGAACAAGAGCAACTGTCTCTTAAATCTAGAGGTCCAAGAATCAAGACCTTTTGCTGTTTCTTAAAGTGTTAATACTGAACATGTATGAACTGTTTTTGTGGATTTAGTGACACTTGCTGTGACTTGTGATAACATCACAATCACAATCACATCACATCATGTGTTTTCATGATAGATTCAACAGTTCCATTCAAAATAAAACATGTAGTAGGTAGCCTATCACCTGTTTTAAATATATTTTAAATCTCTTCTTAAAACTAACTTTTATGAGAAAGCCTTTTTATAATTAATTTATACTCTGTTTCATTATTATATCAGTTGCTGTTCACTTTGATGCTTTCCTGTTAATATGTTTGCAGTGTTGTGCCTGAACACGTTCAATGAACGATCGTTCACAAACTCGTTCGTGTTTTGGGCGAACATGAACTGAACGTACTGTATTCCCGCTGGATGAACGTTATTGTGAACGTGTTCATTCTGGAGTTTGTGAACGGCGCTCTTTCACAAATGCAAAATATAAGGTGCTTACCTGCTTTCCCCAAATGTTAACTAGGTGTCCGGAGTATTTGTGCAATGTATTTTCAATAAAGAAGTGTTTTAATCCCGTCTGTGGCCGAACGCCATTTTTCCCCCCTCGTTTACTTCCTGTTTACATTGACTAATTCCGGCTTTCACCGGATGCGCCCCGTCACTACCACCCATTGGGAACTTCCGACAGAATCGGCCACAGACAGGATTAAAACACTTAATTGAAAAATATGGACTAATACATTGCACAAATACCCTGGACACCTAGTTAACAAATGGGGCAAGCGGGTAAGCACCTTATATTTCACATTTGTACATGTTTGCAGAAATACGGGCTTTACATGGTGACATTCCATGGCAAACTGGGGGGGTGGTCGCTAAGACTCTCGTAGATATAAAAATGTTAAAATCGATAAAATACATCTATGATAGTCTTGATCTAAGGCTAACGGCGAAGATGAATCTGACGCATAGTTTCAGTGTTAAAACTGATAAAATAATTGCTCTCTGTGGTTCTATATGGGCTGTAGCAATAATTTTGACAAATCATAGCTCGCAGCAATGTATTGAAAAAAATAAGAACTATAAACTAGTTCATTTTTGGAACCATGAACTTTAGTTAAAATGTTTTAATTATGAACTATGAACTGAACTAGTTCATTTTAAAATTTGTGAACTGAACTTTGAACTAGTTCATGTAGAAAGTGAACTTTCCTAACACTGCATGTTTATCCATGTTAAATGATCTCTTTTCCTTCATGTCTCTCTCAGCAGTTGTTAATCATTATAATACCCTATTGAACTTATATTTTACCTGGGTTTTTGATCGATTGTTTTGAAATGTGCTATACGAATGTTTATAATAACAATGCTACTACTACTATACTACTACTACTACTACTACTACTACTACTACTACTTCTACTGCTACTAATATTATCATGCATACATGCATAATTTACTGTGTACATCAATTTTCCTATTTGGAATAGAAAGGCACCAATGGAATCTACCATGGGATGAGCACTTATAACACAATTATATTGACAAACGAAAGTGAGAAAAATATGAAATAATAATAATAACAACAACAACAATAATACAGTACAGTATGTATATGCTGTTTTTTTAATATGATAATATTAAGGATTAACACTTAAATATGCACACTCTAGGGGTGTTTTACTGACAGTGGCTTGGACCTACTACTACTTTGCCTCGATATACACAAATATTAAAGTTCCAAAAGAATGGCTGGGAGGTGCTCTTTGGTGGGAGAGAATAAATAAGCAGAGAAAAGCAGAAAGACACTCAACCAGATACAGTTAAAATGCCTTCACATGTTTAATATGGAACAGTTAAGAAAGCTCTGAGCCATACATGGACTTATAGGGTTTGCTTGAACTTTTACTTTAGACCCAAAGGTGGTCTTTCGGAGTGGTGTAATGATTTGTGAACGAAACATGACCACGGTTGCTGAATGGAGGTGAAAAGTTGGAAGATGCCACAACAGCCCATAAATATGACATCAATGATCAATGTATTTTAAGAGTTTAAAATTCAAATTAGGTGTACTAAAGAGTATAAGTGGCCAGTAATGGTTAATTTAGCAGGTTATGCATCACAGGCTGCTCTGTCAATAGCTGCCGATTCTGGCTGACCTCTCCAATGATGTATTAAGCCTTTTTTGAGTGTGAGGAATTGGTTGAAAATTAATTATGGTGTTGTTGCAATGCGTATGACTATCCAACAAGCAGACTCACTCCCCAAGACATACTACGCCACACCAACTAGAGTAGCAGTACAGTTTTCTGTGTTTTTGCAGGAATCTGCAGAGCATGCAGAGGCGTCTCCACTCAACTGAAAATGTTATGCTTTAATGCACAAACTAAACAAACACTAAATGAAAATAAGGACGCTAAATACGCACTAAATATTAAAATCTATTGTGATTTTTGTTGAAACAAAATATGAAAATGTGAAGACAAAAAAGGCAATTTATATACTACTATACTATACACATACAGTACTGTTACTGTTTGTCGCATGTCAAAAATAACTGATCTACAAGCTCACAAGTTGTGGGAAATGTGGAAGGGTTGGAGGGGGTGAGCAGATTTTAAAATGCGAGGGAGGTGCAAGGCTGTTTCAATAAATCTGATTGGAGAATGGATCACTAAGTATTAGGAGGAGCTCAGAATCAGGCAGATTGTGACAACATGCTTTAGAAAAGAGGAAAACATGAACAGCTGGTCGTCGCTGCAGGTATTGTTGGTTTGTCATAGATGGTCAAGTTAAATCCAATGAGCTGTTATTGTATTCCTCAAGAGATAATCAGTGTCCTTGCATGCGTTCCTTTTGAGCTCAAAACACATGCAGGTCTGTTTTCTGGATGAAAGGTCACAGCTGAGAGTGGGATTGGTTACACGATGCCTCAGAGACAGGAAGAATTATATGATTTGGGCTTAATTGACTTGTTACACATACAGGTCGTTATTCATTGATAAAGGAGATAAAAACAGACCTATCAACCATATTTTACACTTCAATTCAAATTACAAAACAATAAACACAACTAAATGATGTAACTTGTGGAGAGACGAGCATCATGAGGGTGACATATTGTAGATGAATTGATAGTATATTGCATGTGACGTGCACTCATCTCAACCCATGGGGTCTTTGTCACACTTGATGAGACATATGACCGTTAAGGTCTTACACTCACTCAGCAACAGAGACAGCAGACTTCCGAGGGCTCGAGGGGAAATGAGAAAATTACTCTTACCATTCACAACCATCCAGTAAGCTTTCGGTTACCCTGACAACGTGAAAATGCGACGTGACAACATGACAACGTGACCTGGCCAATCAGACTCTTGTCTAAAGTCCCTGTGGCCCTCTCCAACTTTCAACCTCAGTGGGTGTGCGCGGGTGAGAGTGTGTGTGTGTGTGTGTGTGTGTGTGTGTGTGTGTGTGTGTGTCTACTCTCTTCTAGTGAAGTCCTTGGGTGCCACGGTGACACCGCCGACAACTGCATGTGTCTTACTGGAGAGCCGCTATGCATTTCTCCAACGATCAGAAAATAGAGCTGGGTCTCAGAGACAGTCAAGGGACAGTGAACCCTGCATTTGGGGTAAGTGCCATGTCATGCTGATCCTTAGTTAGGGACTGCTGTTATCTCCGTAGCTTGGTTAAGTTGCAAAGAGTAACAGGCTAGCCTTGTTTCAGAAGGGACTCGATCCAGAACAAACGGCATGTGTTTGTAAAATGAAAAATAAGCTATGGCCTCTATTGTGTATTGTTTCGTTTATATTTACTGGCTTTTTTGACTGACACGTGAGGAAAACAGAGATTATAATAGCCTGCAAAAGCAAAGTAAAAGCTAAATGTAAGCTGGTGTGGAATGTGGTTTGACCAGTGCTTGCACATGCTCTATAAGAGAATGTATGTGGCCAAAATTCATTTTTCTAAAAATGTGAAAAATCAGTGACCGTAATAATCAAAAAGTAATTGAGTGAATGAAATGAAGTTGTGACTTGACATTGGTATTTAGAAGGGGTGCTGGCTCAACAGCATGAGACTGCCTCGAAGTGTACACAGCTGCATGGCTACAGGGCTGCTTTGCTTTCTCAGCCACCCTCTATTTTCTGGTGAAGTTTTTTAATTCATGGAACAGCAACAAATATGCAAAACCTAAACACCACCTGTATGAACAAGATGGGAACAAAACCTCCACATCTGTATAAGACTCTTTTCACTTTTGATGGAAAGTCATTTGGAGAAAATCTATGTACAGTAAGCTGCTGCTTTTGGCATTCATGTCAACTTTTCAGTATAGACTTTTCACTAGATCTTTTAATAAATGGCATTTCTTGCTTTTATTTTATACCTTTAATAATGATTAAAAAACATATTTTGAACTTTTGAAACCACAGCCAGGGCTTGGATTTGGCTGTAAGCACATTCACATTCATGCGAGTCATTTATTTTCCTTTATAACATCAGTTCCATTCACACTACAAAGTTCCTTATGAAATACATGTGACTCGGCCATTTACAGTATGAATGCAATGCTCCATAGAATCTAAAGCGTAGCATTTACATTTTACAACTTCAGAATGGCTGAATTTCTCTTCCTAGATCACCAATTAAAGCTTTTACAATTACAAGATTGAATAGATCTCCAGCATAAAGTACATGTAGCCTAATATACCTCAAATAATTAAATGCAAGGTTCTGGTATTGTTCCCATGATCTTAGAATAAGAGTGAAGTAAGTTTGTAGGAATGTAGGAAGTATAACAGAGACAGAAGGAATGAGACAAAAAAAAGCACTGACAATGTGTAAATCACTGCAATTGTGTACTTTTTATGAGATATTTTAGTTGTACGTGAAGTAATAAAATTGCAATTTCTTCTTTGTAGTGCAGTTTCCATTAGTTCAAGGATCTTTCTGAGGGAAATGAATGTCAAGAAATGCAGCATGGCACTCCATTTGTGTTCACAAAGTAACTTGAGTCAAGAGAACTGTTGAAGAAAATTGAACTTCTGTATGTTGGAATCAGGGTTTGAATGTAGGACAAAAACAAATAGTATTTCTTTGACAAATGTTTTAAGATGGACTCACTTTAGATACTGTAGATAACTATATTATTTATTTGACAAACGTCTTAAGATGGATTCACTACCTGGTTTAATGGTTTAATGTAGAAATGAAATGTGGTTTAATGTAGAAATGTAATGCCTTCATAATTAGATCAGCTGTGAATTCCTACATCAATATTCAATGCACATAGCCTATCCAAACCATGTTTAGTGAGTAGAATGCAACATACTGTACTCCATGTATGTGATGTTGTGTGCTTTAAGCTGCACTTTTTCTTTCATAGTTAGAGTGTGTAACTCTATGTTTGTAACTTTCCTGTTCTAACTCAGATTTGAACCGCTGTCTCCTTCGTAAGTTTTTTTTACCACTGAACTTGTAGTATCTGCCTGCTTGTTGGGGGAGAAATTACTTTTTGACCCTCAGCTCAAAATTCGTCAATCCAGAAACAGGATCAAAGGTCATGTCACCTAGACACAGGATCTAAATGTCTCAATAGAAGAGCAGGGACACCAAATACAACCACCCCAATTGTGTAAGTTATATTGTATTAACTTTAAGGCCGGGAAGGGAACGCATGTGTGTTATTTTAAGATTTCTTTGGCTATTCAAAAATAGCAGATACACGAGCTCATAGCGCGGCACCGAGTGCCTGCTATTTTTAGAAAAATCTTGAAAATTTGTGCAAATCATTTTTAACTCAAATCTTTGCTTCTGGGGGTCCCTGGAACAAAATATTTTTCAGATGGGAAGGGGTCCGCGGACAAATACATATTATTTTGGGGGTCGTTCACATGAAAAAAGTTTGAAAACCATTGATAATATAGCAACATAAGTATAAAAAAAAAGAAGCAAATATTTGAGTTAAAAACTTTCGCTTTAAAAAAGTATATATATATTCAAACTAAAGATTTGCACACATTTTCACGATTAAAACAAAAAATAGCAGATCTACAAGCTCATAGCGCGGCACTCGGTGCCGCGCTATGAGCTTGTAGATCTGCTATTTTTATAGAGCCAAAGAAATCTTAAAATGACACAGATGCGTTCCCGGTCTTAAAGGGTTAACATGCTCTACCATACAGACAAAAAAAACGTACATAATACAGCTTTAACATTCATGTCACATTATAAAAAAATACAAAAATGCTTCCTCTGTTTTCACTGCCCGGTGGTTTGGACAGGAGACTCATTGTTTCATAATGTTCTGTAGCTTTGAGTGTAATTTCTGCCCATTTATGGGTTTCAGGTGACAGTAGAGGCTTTAGGTGAGTGACACCGGCAAATACCGTACAAAATTGCAGCAGAAAAAAGATTGCAGGTTAGGCAAAGCTAGAGGGTTCTAGTTAGCTGTGTCGGCAAGCGAGCAGTAACGTACAGTACCGCGTTTTTTCTCTGGCAATTGGGTTGAAGTGTATCAGATTATTATTTCTCTTTTGGATTAAAGGTTTTCGTTTTGGTGCCGTATGGAGTTTATGACAATTTTATGTTTGGCTCCTGTTTGTGGCGATTATTACGTGATTATAAATCTTATGTAACAGTGTAATAGTCTGACTGCACAACAGTGTATCTATCTGTATACATCTAAGCAAAAGAGTGACAGAAAAATGTGTTAGAATGTTAGACAGGCAGACAGACAGAGGCTGACTTAATCACCATGAGCTTGTGAAAGTTTATGTACACTGGTGATAAAACACTGCAGCCTTTACTTGGAACCTGAGCTAGCACAGGGCTGTTAATTTCATTTGACTTGTTGGTGAGAGGAGGGGGTTCCAGAGGGGGCAGTGAATCTCATTGGTTGGTGGGCCTACAGCCTATATTCGGTTAAAGGCTCAAATAGGTTAAAACATTCACTGTGCATGAAATCCCCCATGAATATCTAAGCCAGAAAACACAATATAGGCCTATAGATTATTACCCAGCATTCGTCAGATGTCTGAGGCTGGCCCTCCAACCGAGGGCCAACATATCAGCCTGAGCCGTGAGATGGATAACGAGGGCAACGATGAATGCCAGTTGGTTATTTGTTTATTACATAGCCATAGCCTTGTTTATTAACTCATTGACAGCCAGTCATTTCTCTCCAAGACCAGCAATGCCGATATTCTCTTTATGTGGTGTTTTCAGTGGTTTACGATAGAGGGCGCTCTTCTGAAGCCTGTGAATGATTATCATGATGAAGAGTACACCCAGAAATCACGTGATCACAACAAAATTAAGCTGGTTTCGTTTTAACTCTGGCAGTTAAAGAGTTAACAAAGACAATGAGGAAATAGTATTTCATCAACACTTAATTGAATAAATTAATCAATATTACCATCACGGAGGAACTGCCCCATTGAGTGAATTAGCAGTCCCACTGGGATTTCCCGTTAGTCCCTTCGCTATTGCAACGTTGGCTGAGAACATGGCTGGTGGCGTTATGCAGACATTCTGTGAACCATCGATTTACGTCGAAGGTCACTGTTTTCCACTCTGCACTTTGGTGCCAGCGTCTCCCTTAGCCATGAATTCTACCATATCCCCAGCAAACATGTTTCATCCATCCACATAGTGAGTTCTTTCAACAGTTCAGTGTGTGATGACACTTCAAATCCTATATAATTAGTTATAACCGCAACTCATATCATCACTGTACCATTCTGGAAAAACATCACTTTTTTTGAAAATTGTAGAACTTTCAAAAGTGCCTGTTTTATCTACAAATGCCTACACGGACTGGCTCCCCCTCCCCTATGGGAATTAATTAGTAGGAAGAGGGACACAGGCTGTGGCACTACAGTAGGTCAGATTCTAGAGGGGACTGCGAGGTCCACCATAGGTGGACCACCTTTGGACAAAATGTCCTCTCCATCAAAGGTTGTTCGAACTGGAACTGTCTCCCAGTTACCCTAAGGGAGAGGCCCACATTCTCAGCCTTCAAAGGACAATTAAAACAGTGGTTGAAAGATAACCAGACATGTGATCACGTATATTGTATTTTTTATACACTCTGCTCACTCTAAATTTGATTTTAATATATGCCTTTTGTTGATTGTTGATCTACCTTGTGTTGTTGTTAACTTATGCTGTATCGTTGTTACATTATATATCTGTATTGTTTCTTGTTTTTTTGGGGACTACGGATGGAAAGTAGCTTTCACTAAATCGGCATATTTACACTTGCTCATGTGTATGTATTACTTACACCTGGCTTGTGTTCATCAATGTGCGCTGTCCTGACCGAAGTAAATAAATTAAAGTCAAGTTTCAGCATTTGTAAATATATTCAAGTACACCTTGTGTATCTGAACCATCAAGGATATGTATACTGTAACATTTTAAATGAATAAATAAAAACATCACTTTGTGTTCTCATTGAAATGAAGATGGTGAATGTAATGTTACTGACCCCTGGGGGACACCTTGTGTAAATACAATTATATCATTGTTTCTGAGCTGTACCAATAGAGGAATACTCAACTAGGGGAAATTCATATGATGTTGTTCTCCCCAGGTTCAGGACGCTTAAGGGGATTTTTTTTAAATTACACTACTCTAGTGGAATGTGGCCAGAATGAAGGCACATCCAACGCAGCCAACAGAGGCCATACTGTATCATGCTAACAACTGAGCAATATAGCCTACTTGACTGATCAGGGTTTGTCCATACTTTGAACTTCCTCAAATGTTAGGAAGAATCTTAAGTAACGAATCAGAATAACATGGGCAATCTAGAGTTATGCATACAAAGCTCCATGGCTCATTGCCGACCTTGACCTTTGACCACTAAATGGCCTGTTTTGTAATTTGATGATATAATGATGATACAGTGTATTGAGTTATTGCATACAGTGACATACAGTACATGCATATACAGTACATACATACATACAGTAAATACACATGCACGCAAACACGCGTGCACACACAGTGATACAGACAGCCACATTACAATAGTTTTGCAATTGCATCACAGCTAAACTAACAAGGAAATTCTAAAATTATTTTGCTCTG
The DNA here is from genome assembly GCF_963454915.1 of Gymnoscopelus microlampas. Lineage (NCBI taxonomy): Eukaryota > Metazoa > Chordata > Actinopteri > Myctophiformes > Myctophidae > Gymnoscopelus > Gymnoscopelus microlampas. The sequence goes on from NC_139943.1 coordinate 22,436,575, forward strand.
CCACAGCTTGTGTGTGTGTGTGTGTGCGTGCGTGCGTGCGTGCGTGCGTGCGTGCGTGCGTGCGTGCGTGTCCGTCCAATCCAGGAATAAGCAACTCGATATGAATGTCATGGTGGTTTGTACACGCCATGTTCCCACATTCCACAGTGGCGAGGGTGAGGAAATCAGTTATATCTACCTCCAAGACCCAGACAGTGTTTGGCGTGGTGCACATCACTGTAAGCCATACTGTAAGATAACATATTTCAACAATTATGCCACTGCAGTATTTGATTGCAGGGCCAGTACCATGTACCAGTTGGGTACATACGTATTTGCAGTTGTGGAAAGTAACTTAGTACATTTACTTAAGTACTGTACTTAAGTACAATTTTGAGGTATTTGTACTTTACTTGAGTATTTCCAATTTCCAATACTTTTACTTCTACTCCACTACATCTCAGAGGCAAATATTGTACTTTTACTCCACTACAATTATTTTAAATCTTAAGTTACTAATTGCTTTTCAGATATACATTATTATATTATAAAACATACACTAACCACTTTAGCCTTATGTTATACCTAGGCTATTTGAAAATAGCAGATCTACAAGCTCACAACGCGTCGCATCGCGGCGCGTTGTGAGCTTGTAGATCGGCTATTTTCAAACATTTTAGCACTTTTACTTTTGGTACTTTAAGTACATTTTGATGCCAATACTTTTGCACTTTTACTCAAGTACATTTTGAATTCCGGACTTTTACTTGTAACGGAGTACTTCTACATTGCAGTATTGGTACTTTTACTTAAGTAAAACTTTTTCCACCACTGCGTATTGGCAAAGAAAATAAGTTGTGTGAACTTGAGTAAGACACTACTAAGTGGTTAAGATGACCAAAGCTGTTGAGAGCCCAGGTGAAGCTGAGTTAAAATCCTAAAATTCCTAAACTTGACTTTCAAGATTACTCAAAGGGATTTGAACACAAACCCACAAGCTTATGAAATACATTTCTCAGCTTTATCTAAGCTTTATCCTTAATCCAACCACAACCACGCCCTTGGGGACTAACTAGATAGGGTTTAAGTGGTTATAAGTCCAAAAAGTAGAACTTCAGGTGCTTAACCAGCAGATGGCAGGAAATAACCAGTGTATAATGTACCTCAGCTCTTTTAATAACCTCTTCTATCAGGATTTCTAAATCAAGTATTATATGACTGTATATGAATGTGTCTTTAGTGGGCACATAATTGTACTAGGACTACAGGAATGTACAGTGTAATGGGAGGATGCAGCATGCAGTAGTAGACAGTAGACTGTACATAACTCCACATAGTATGCGCTGTAGGGTTGAATGGAAGCAGAGGGTAGACACAAGATTTTCTTTATGCATGTCCTGATGATTCAGCAAGAGTGTAAATCTCTTCAACAAAGATACAATGAAACATTGTAATAGTGTGAGACTCAGGGGCAGAAATACGGGAGTGCCTGCTGGATGAGGCCTGGTCCAGACAGATTTTAAGGTTGTCCCATCGTATGAGATCAGAGAAAACATGGGATTCCATGTTTTCGACTAAATATCCCTTTTTCCCACTTTTTTTTTTTTCAGAATTAAAAAACTCAAACATTTTTCAAAAAATAAATATAAAATAAATCCATAAACGAAAAATAATTTTAAGAAATTGTGAAAATAGCGGATCTACAAGCTCACAATGCGTTGCAATGCGATCCATCGTGAGTGTGTAGATCGGCTATTTTCGCTATTAAATAGGGCCTAAGTGGTTAATTCACAATGTATTTTTGTATGCTTTTTGAGAGACATTATATTTATATTTTGGGACTCAACTGAAAAAGTTTGGGAGCAAATGTTTTTCAGGCCAAGGACCCCTTAGCTGAGACCCCGAAGTAGAGACCCCTACGACATTGTATAAAATTGTGTCTGCATATATTTTTGAGAAAGCCTTCCATGCAACTTTATAAGAGGCATTCAAAGCTAGCTCACCGTATTTAACTGATTATCTCATCAATTTCTGTTGACTGTTGAGAGATCTTAGACTAGTTTGGAAGTACAGTATTCCACAGGTTTTTCTGACTAAGGGTTCTCTCCAAGTGATGCTGCAGCCACGATGGCCTTATAGTTGTTTGACAGAACTATCATAATATTAGTTTGTTTTGTTGGATTCATGTTAATGGGACCCCCTTTCGAAGAACCCTTCTCTAGACAATGTTTGTGATTAACAGGCGCGTTTAGGCCAGAATTGGTCTAATTGGTGACAGTGACAGTCTGTCAAAGTGAGTGACTCCAGTAGTCCCTGTTTTCTCAGTCTGCACAAGCAGCACATTGTGAATTAGCAATAGATATGTCATTAGTTTTGGGTTCAAACTTATGGTAGTTTATGGTTCTTACACTGTGCACTTTAGATACAAACGCTGTGTGTTATGGTCTGCTGGACAACACTTTGACTGTTACTGTCATTTAGACTTTCTTAGTGATCTTTGTCCTCACTTACAGTACCTTTCATAGAAACCGAAACTGTAACCTCTCACCAGAGGTTCGTACCGCCTTGCGGCCCTCACACATACAGCATGTCGCCTGGGCTGATTTGCGTTCTCAGTCCACCGCTGTGCAAAAATAATTGATGCAAGCCATTAACAACCAGCATCCTTAACCCAACACATCTGAGTCACTTTGGATTTCTTTGGCTATTCAAAAATCATGACTGTTAGGATTTAGAAAACATTTTTAAGAATCGCCTCAGGTCTTACTGGGTTAATCATAGCCCTTGCCCCTCATTGCCCCACTTTCATGCATGTCCACAAAACCCAGGTCGCCACACACAGAAAGATCACGGCCCACCCAGATCTTTCCATGCCTAGTCAATAAATAGACACATTCTGTATCCGCCACTGACATTTTTCTTGTAAATGTGGTGAAATCCGCAGACATCTTCTCTTGAGGGTAATTACAGCTATTATATGTAATTACTAATCATTGACACATTGGTGACACATTGCGGGCCATCGGCACTGCTCTGTAATGAGACAGTCTGGTAATGGAACAGGTAGTTTCAGTTGAGCTTTCCAACTGTGCTGCAGCTGCCAGATACCCATAAATCACAATTATCTAAGGGTTTTATTTGGCTGATAAATAAAGCCTTGTGGTCATCAGGAAATGTGCTGTCTCAGATGTCTTTGTTTTGTTGTTGTTGTTGCTGTTGTTGTTTCGTGCTTTTCTCATTTTACGAATGCCATTTGAAGAGAACACTTGAGTCAATACATAGGAATTCCATTGGAAATATTTATTTATAAAAGACATAACCCCACTGTGGAATTTCTTAACAGTAATTAATGGGTACTCTGCTTAGGATTGCATTACTGTACACATACAGTAATAACAGGGCATAGGACAATCTTACCATGATCACTGGTGCTCTAAAACAGTTTCTTTATGATTATTATTAGTATTTAATGGGCCAAAAAGTGATGCTGGCCAGTAATTTCAGCCGGTTGAGTGTCTAAACAGAAGTACCAGAATTTGGTGGAAGTACCGCTCAGGGAAATTACGTTGACGCCTTACAAATCTGTTTACATTCTCCGTGAATGAAACGAGTGTTGTGAAAATATAATTTCCGGGGGAACTTCGTACGACAGAAGTCCCGCCCCTATAGACACTCTCTGCCTTAGGTATTACGCATTAATGTACACATTAAAAAAAAACAGGGCATATGACAATCTTCCATGATCACTGGTGCTCTCAAACAGTTTATTTATGATTATTATTAGTATTCAGGGAATGGGTCAAAAAGTGATGATGGCCAGTAATTTGAGGAGATATATGGATATGAGCACCTTCTGACCGCTTTGTAGTTCGTATAGAATCATGGTCCCCTGTGGGCAATGATAACAGTCCGTTTTAAAGAAAAAATACAATGATGTTTAGATTTTATTTTGTTACATAAATTATTTTATATTAATGTTATATTATTACAAAATCTTTGTGTTTGCCAGTTATTTTGGGGGCCCACTAGCGATATCCTCACAGAGAATCACTGCCCTATACCATTCAAATAAAGCAGAGTTACCAAATAAATAATCAGCGACTCCTTTGAAACCCTCAGTTAACACCACAGCATATTTGAAAGCCTTCCACTGTAAACACAGTTACACTTCAAACAGTCACATCCACAAAAGAGTTTGCACAAAGCTTATGGAAAGGGATCCGACCCATGGGGCATGTGTTAAGAGGCACCTGACCTCTTTGCATTTGAAGACAGCGCCTGTTCTCATATATCAATAAACCTCCGTGGGCCATTAGGCCTTGTTTACTGTAGATGCAAAGCTACTATGACTGCCCACACACATCGGGCCATTCCCTTTCGTTATCGTCCCCGGCTATCGTTTTTTCCCCCCAAAGGACCATGTATGGTTTTCTTCCTTTTGAGGCGTTGATCATTCCCAAAGGTTTTTCCCTCGACAAATCTATAAAATATGCTCAAATTGCTTTCCTCATTGAAGGTACCTGCATTGTTATTGATTTATTACATCAGAAATAATGGTATTATTTGATTAACCAATATTGACCAAAATGCTGAAATTTGTTTCCTAGTGTGTGGCTTGTATCCTCCTTTGTCTACACCGTACCTGACAAGATAGTGATGTGCTAACAGCATGTGGGGGTGCCTGTTTTTTGTACTTGATGCAATGTAGTGAATAGTGTTGCCCCTAGCGGCCAGAATAAATGTTGCGTACTCACCTTTGTACAGTGGTGACTGCAATTACAGTATAATAACAAGAAAGGTGTGCTCAGGAGGCACACCCTCTTGCCCCCATCTTTCAGTGTGTGGGAGGAATCTAATGACAATGTGTTGTGGACATGTATGAAAAGGCACAGGGCAATAGGGGCCAAGGGCTGTATGATGCTGATTGTTTTGCATTGGGAACACAAATCAGCCCGGAATGTAAATGACAGTGGCCTCCCTATCTGTCCAGATTTACATAAAAATAAGTAGATAAAGCATGAAGACAAAGTGTGTCAACCAGCTGATCAGTCTATGAAAGAATTTCTCAGCAGACATCCTAGAAAAACTCATTTCAGGGAGGTTGAACAGCTAAACTCAGCCCTGTTTCCTGTTGTAGAAACCTGTGATGCCCTGTCATGCCCTAAATAATAATTAATGACCACACCACACTGTCATATGTGTCCTATACTACAATAGTTTCTGCAATGTAATTATTACTTTTATGATTATTATTATTATTATTACATTTATCATCACATTAAAACGGAAAGAATCTGTGTCATTTTAGATTTGAGTTAAAAGCCTTATTTTATGCTTTGGTTATTCAAATAGCAGACATACAAGCTTGCATATCTGCTATTTTTGAAAAATCTTGAAAATGTGTGCAAATCTTTGAATATATATATTGTTTTAAAGTGAAAAATGTTAAGTCAAATCTTTGCTTCTGGGGGTGACTGGAACAAAATATTTTGGGGGTCCTTGACGCTTCCTTGAAGTTTGAGCACCACTGATATAGGAACATACAGTACGTTTTTCAGAAAACTGTAAGGATTTAGAAGACACGTAGAATCTGCCTCAGGTCTTAATGGGTTATTATTATTACTTCTACCACTACTAGCTTTGTCAGGTGTTTCTAATTGTCTAATTGTGCTCTCAGTATGCTGTACCCATATGGCTCAGGGCTATACACACACAAAGGCTTGCAGAGAGAGACATATCTATCTCAATGGTGTGAAGTTATCAAGTATGTAAATGCTCTCCTTTTAATTTTGATAATTACTGGGCGTAATTATGTGTCTTTAATAAACGTGTCATGTGATACTGCCTGGTGTCATCTTGTTCTCCATGCTTGCTGCTTGTTTACAGAGGAATACTTAAATACTTAAAAACTAACTATACGCCAACTAACTATACGCATATCCCATTTTAAGCGAGGGCTAACGTAGTTAATAGGCTCTATGCACAGCAGCCATATTGGGAATGAATTGGGCCCCTGCCTTACTTCCTTTACAGGTGTTACCAATAATACTAATTAAGGCTCTGTTCCATTTAGTGTGGCATAGTGGTTGTCTTATTTTCAAGGACCCCCACAACTCTGAGAGTTACACACCCACCATAAGGGGCCATTTGGGAACCAAAATGGAGTGTTTCTAGTGAGCCAACATGCACAATATCAGCACCCTGACCAGAATGGAACAGAGCCTTCATTAGTATCATTGGTAACACCTGTGAAGGAAGTAAGAAGAGGCCCAATTTCTTTCCAATATGGCTGCGTGCTGTGCATAGAGCCTATTGTGGGCTGGCTGAGGGTAGCCCGTTCTGTTCAAAGTTGTAGTTTAGTGTAGTTACCATGTGTGTTTATGTGTGAATGTGTGTGTGTTATTAATAAATCTACAAAAGAGACGAGTGGTGTAGCGTGCTTTGGTGTTTAGTTGTAGAGCTGTTGAGTGATTTACGCCAGATCTATCTGCATGTATACGTCCCCGGTCTGTGGGGAGATTTTGGAGTTAGGTAGAATTCCAGAATAACGGAACACCTATTGATGTCTGCCTGTGGGTGAGTGTACACAGCCATAGAGATTGAGGAAAACTCCTAAGGGAGGTAGAATGGAGGACACATGATCATCAGATGTTCTAGCTCATGCAAGAAGGAGCACGAGAGGATTTCAATCTCCTGTGTATTACATCAGTTATTGTTCATCATAAAACAGACTCCCCAACCCTGCTTTTTCAGACTCCTTTGTTCTGTCCTTGCAAATATTAGAGAAGGGCTCAGCTTGAGTTAATGCTATCCATTTCATACACCATAGAGATGTATTTATATATTATTATAATTCAAGACCTGCAGAGTGGGCAGATGTGGCTCCTACAGTGCCTTTGAAACTATATATGGTAACCGTAACGGTCGGTACAACAACCTAGTCTGACCCCTTTTTTTTCTCGGACTTGGCCCTAGTGGTTCTTGTATTCGTTTTACTGAGGTTAAGGTCAGGAATAAGTGTAGGGTTAGGCATAGTTTTACTGAGGTTAAGTTTAGGAATACCTGTTGGCGACCATTCCGAGGTCGCCCGATTTGACCAGGTCCGACTCCGACTAGGTTTTTGTACCGACCGTTTTTGTATTCTTATATACTGTATGAGGTCCTGCTGTCCATACAAAATGTATTGTATGTTACTGTAGTACATACTGGGACATCTCATCCCCAGTGGCAACAAGACAAATTATTAACCTATATTTAAAGGGCAAATTATTTTATTTGTTTAACCTGAGCCCTATTTTGGGGATCATTTGGGCCACAAATGAAGGGGGGGTGTCCAAAACATCGGAAACTAGAAAAAGTGCTTCTCGGAGCACAGGTCTCCGCCAGGTCAGGTCGATAGTGTGGGCCAGCAACATTCGGAATTTGCCAATCAGGCTGGAATGTGAAAAATCAGATGGATGGGACGGATCCGTCTTGATCACTTGACTAAAGAGTACATGTGTACTCATGTGCGTGATGTTTGGACAACATTAGTAGGAGTAACATTTAAAAAAAATGTTTTGCAAAAATCGGCCTCCTGGTGGCGCTTTAATAGGGCAATGTTCAAAGGGTGGCATTTGTTCCTCAACGTAGTACAAATGTGCGTGCAAAGTTTCACTGCAGTCGGACGCTGCGTTCATGATTTGCAACATTTTGTTCAAAACGGGCCACTCCTGCAAACTTTAGATGTCAATCTTAGCCAATCAAGATGGAATATGTCTTGATCACATGACTAGAGACATGTCTACCGATTTGCGTGAAATTTGGATAAAATCTGAAGGAGTAATATCAAAAAAAGTGTTTTATAGAAGTCGGCCTCCTGGTGGCGCTATAAAAGTCAGATGTGAAAAATGCAGGGCAAAGGTTTTTCCTTGGCCCAGGGAGTGCACATACAAAGTCGTATACAGATTGGTGCGGTTATAGGTAAAAACACGAATCGGCATGTTAAAGCGCCACCAGGAGGCTGATTTGAACATTTTCAGATGGCATTTCTTCCTCGGCCTATTGAGATTGTGCGTGCAAGATTTCACGGCAATTGCCCGCTGTGTTCATGATTTGAGGCATTTTGTTCAAAACAGAGCAGTCCTGCAAAGTTTGGAAGGCATTCTTAGCCAATCAGGATGGAATATGAAAAATCTGAAATACCCGTTTGGTTTAATGACTATAGAGATACTGTGTACCGATTTGCGTGATGTTTGGAGAAAATCTGTGGTAGTACTGTCAAAAAATGTGTTTAGCAAAAAGCGGCCTCCTGGTGGCGCTATAACAGGCCCATGTGAAGAATTTGGGGCAGAGGTTCGGAATTGGCATCCAGGGTGTGTGCACAATTTAGCTGTGATCAAGCCAACGGTGCCGGACATTAGCTGATCACAGACGGACGGACGGACGGACGGACGGACGGACAGACGGACACACACACACACACACACGGACTGACGGACAGGGACTGACGGACAGGGTGCAAAACATACTCTCTCGCCATGCCTTACGGCCTGGCGGAGACAATAACCATAAATATGAATACAATATTTATTGCTCTGACATGGGAGTTGAGTTGTTTTGCTGGAATGGGGCTGGGGGTTCTTCTAGGCAGAGGAGTTTGTTGTTTGCGCTACTGCTCAGTAGTAGCATTCACCACTATTCCCAGATTTACATCAGAATGTTCACCTGATTTTGAGCATATAGATGAGGAATTATCATTTGATTATGATGTCTGTCCATATTGAATTGAGCAGTCAAACTCTATTTGCTCTTAGTTTTCTAACAACAGAAAACTAATGGCAAATATAAGACAAGTTTAAGAGAATGTTGCTGCATGAGGCCCATTGCTCCATCAGAGTGAAAGCATCAGGTGACACAAGGATCTTCTTAGGTTTGCTGTATATCCCTATATTACTTTCTTGCATTCTTCAAGAAGACGATATGGTATAATGTGACGTATGGTAACGTTTTTGATCCCATCAAAATAAACTAGAACAAACAATCAATTTCCCAGAATTACTGATTCTAGTAGTAAACCAAACCAAAAAACAAGAGGCGTCAGGTTGTGTGCGTCCCGTATTTGCGCAGAGATGGATTAGCCTCTTCTTTCAGTACAGAATGCATGTGACATGTGTGCAAGAGTTTTCTTTCATTTCTCATTTAGCAGAAGCCATGTCTGAGACTCAAAACATTGTGTATGCAGGTTCCATGTCAGTTGAAGTTGCCATGCACATACTGTATGGCTCATTTTGGAGCAATTTCCCAGCTGCCTCTCTTTTTTTCCTCACAACAATGTGAATTCTCTGGCAATGGTTATATGGTCATAAACAGTGTATAGTCAATGAAATGTACTCATTGTAATTGAGTTAACGATAATATCCCTTGCAGTAATCCAACATTCAGCTATATATGACTTCTAAAGGAAGGAAAACGTATGCCCACAGTTAACCCACTCATGCTGAATCTTCTTCTGTAAATATAACGCTCTGGATTCAAACCCGGGTCTCCTGCAAAGGAAGGGACACTTAAAGCCAATCATCTTATCCACTAGCCTTACGGGGGAATCCCCTTTGGCTGGGGGAGATATTAGGCTGCTGGTCTTCAGGCAGAGGCTCTGAGCCAGTCTGCTACATAAAGGGATGTGCATTATAATATGAATTAATGCTCGCTTACAAACCCCTTCTCTACAGTAGATGTGCTTTTTTTAAACATTTTGAACAAACACTACACTATGAATACTCTATTATGGGTATTCTTAAGAGGCCCAGCTCCACACAATAAGATTTAATTCATCATAAGGCCTGGCGCCCGACAGACATTATGGCGTATATAATAACTGCAATTTTACACCTCAGTGACAAGAAACAATTACTTTCAGTGGATATTTACTGCATGCTTATCCTGAATGTACAGTAGCTGTAATTTAATTTCAAAGTCAACAAAAGCATGACAAAAGAGGAGCCTCTGGCTCTGACAGTAATTACAGCACAGTGGCCCTCATTTATCAACGCAGCGTATAAACCGGCGTATATTTTTCCATATATTTGGCCGTACACCAACGTCGAAGTCACATTTATCAAAGGATCCTATACAGCCGATCTTAGCGTACATCAGGTCGGAGCTTTGATAAATCTCACGTCTGAAAACGAGCGTCATTTAAATAACACGCCCTTAAATATTCACAAAAGCCCCGACTTCACGACATGAAGAACCAGAATACGACCCAAACAAAGCATGAAAAGCCAATAAGAAAGAGTGTCCCCCGCTCGCCTCGCCACACACGCACACGCACACGCCTCTCTCTCTCACACACACACACACACCCACACACACACACACACACGCCCGCCCAGCTGTGTTTTTCATGTAATCCGTACCGTAGCGGTACAATCTTTGTCACGTAGGCTTGTAGCCTACATGAATGACATATTATGATACCAATCACATCGCCATGAATGGAATACGTTTGTATATTAATTTATTTAACCCATACAGAGCAGTGCGCGTTCGAGTTACACTAAAATAAAGCCGTCATGTAGGCTTCCCATTTCCCAGTGAGACTCGGACCGTTGGATGGGCGAGTCCCGTCCCGCTCCGCATTAATGAGAGATAGCCTGGAGAGAACATTAATGGATGAAGGCTGGTGTGTGTTGGACCATGGGTTAAATGTCTGATCTCCCGGTGGCCATGAAAATATAACAGCAGCGCTGCTGCACCGGTCTAAACTCCTGAGCGCTCGTATATTTTGAAAATAGCAGATCTACAAGCTCACAACGCGTCGCGATGCGACGCTGCCTTGTGAGCTTGTAGATCTGCTATTTTCAATGCAGCCAGATCTACAATCTGAATGACTGTTAAAGCAGTTTGTTTAAATTACTTTATAAAATGTTATATTTTCACAGGGATTATTTATTAGTGTAGATATACATTTAGGAGTGGATTATGTGTCTAGATGCCTGTCAGACAATGTTGCTCTGCAGGTCTAGAATGGAATAAACGGGCACAGCCAAAGTCAACAACTGGTCCCGACCAGGCGTGAGATTTCAGCCTACGGTAGGATGAAGCCCACGTCAGGATATATTGATAAATGCCGAAAGGTGCGGTGATCTCGCCGTACGTCCATTATTTGGTCTGCACCGCGTTGATAAATGAGGGCCAATATGTTGTACAATTACTTTGGTTTGGCGTTGGTTGGCATTTCCTTTGGATGCCAGCTAGCCAAGCCAAAGGAAGGGACTACGTTTTACAAACAGTTGACCAGAACCCTAAAATGTAGATTGAATGGGAGATCATCATATGTTCTATCTATCTATCTAATTATATGAACATAATCTGGGTACGCACACCCGAGGGTATCTCCATATATCCTCCTATAATTCCACAAACCTCTGAGACCAAACCTCTGACACCAAACCTCTGACACCAAACCTCTGAGACCAAACGTCTGAGACCAAACCTCTGAGACCAAAAATTGTTCTGCCCGGTTCTCCTCAGGACGCGCGACAGCACGCGCAATAACCCCACGTTTGCAACTACTTTCGCTTGCGCACTTCACCGGGTATGGTCTATATCCCAAGTGACCAAGAAACAATAGGTCTGGCATGGCCATTTACATAGCTTGATCAAAAGGGTTGATTTAACATGGAGGAATAAACACAAAGGAGGTGTCTTAACACCTGAAAGGACACCCACAACAGTGGGTGTGAGGCGAATGGCAACTTGTGATATGCATACAATCAAGAAATTGTAGATCAATATATGACAGTCCAATATTGCCATAACAGTCTATAGGCATAAGTATGCCAATTTGCGGTGTCTTCAGGCATGTCCAATCCATATATGCGGGCCCACCAGACAGATACACCCACAACTTAAACTTCAGTAGATACCATTGGCAATATGCAGGGAGTGAAGAAGCAGTTTTTTTTCCACATTCCCCACATTTAAGTTGTTTGTTGGAATTGTTGCCACAGGCTGTAGGATCTAGTCATTTGACTTTGTTGAACGTTGACACGTTTGACGCCTCGGCATACGTTGGCCTATCGACTGCCATTGTTCATGTGTGACCATCCTATAATACAATTGGCATAACTGCCCATACGCGGAGTGCCACTGCCTGCAGTTAGTTTGTTTGTAATACAACGCAAAACTGCGCATGCTGTGAGGAGTGCTGACCAAAACCAACCACAGAGTCACTTGATTTGCATAAGCAGCAGTCTTTTATTGGGGGGAAACTTTAACAAAGGCAGGTAGGGGAAAACTATAACACAAATTCCTCCCGGACTGGGGTATTTCAATAACAGTTCCTAGTGCATGCATGAAGTGCCCTATGGTGCCTAGGAAGAGAGTAGAAACCATAATTAGTCTTAATTCAGTCTTAACGAGCCATATAAGGACAAAATGTTGGAGTGTGTTTTAGCTTACCGCCCGAGCCAGCGTCCATTCACCAAGGGAGTGAGTTTCATCTGAGGAGAGGTTCAGCAAACATTTATAGGGTTGGGCTGATCAGACCAGGCTGTCACCACTCTGGCAATCAGACCTGAGGTGTCATCATATCAAGCTGATTGAGGATGAAAACAGGCACATAACCTTCCTTCCACTACTTGCCCAAGTGCTCTGCACTGTCTCTGGTGCTGAAACCTCTCCTCAGCCCTCTGCTCGCCTTGGTGGAGACGCCAGATAGCTTGGGCCCCAAGCGACACTCCACAATGCGTGGACGTGCCTCTGCAGTTTGCGAGGGATCATCTTTCACCGTGCGGGAGATCAGTGTTGCGCGAGCGCGTTTCCCCCTGCACGCTGTGCTCCATTCTCACACACACACACACACACACACACACACACACACACACACACACACACACACACACACACACACACGCTTTTGTCGGTCTTTGCGAAATCTAGTTTTGGTCATTGGAACAGTGATGCGCGTCACCCGTTTGTGAAGTGGGTATTTTCAAACCCTGGAGTGGATTTAGGGGAGCGTCAGAGTATTTGTGTTGGAGCGCCTCAGTGCGGCTGAAGAGTTTATGTGCAACCTCTTGCATGTGTGGCTGTGGCTTTACAGTTTTCCTTTGCCGTGTCTGTAGGTCTCCAGGGACCCCCTAAAGGTCTCCAGGGAACCCCCAAGGGTCTCGCGGGACCCCCAAGGGGTCCGCTATGTTTCGCGGGGGTCCGAAGGGCTCCACGATGTTTCGCGGGTGTCCCAAGACTCCAAAGGGTCCGCGGAAAGAGGGGAGCTGATTATACGCACATTTGCCTTACTTTTCACCACAGCGTTGCCATGTCTGAAAATCATAAGCGACTTTGCCCTACTTTCACACAATACTCTCTCTCACACTGTGAGGTGGCTGTAAGGTGGATCTGCGATGCGAAGTGGACGACGCGTCACGCTAGACGTTCGGGCTGCGCGCGCTGTCGATCCAACTGATATGCTCTTATACATTATGGGCATATATCAGAGGCACCGAGGGGACACATGCGCAAATTGGTGTATCATCATCATTTTTTATATGAATCGAAAATGACACGTCTAATAATAATTGTTTTCTGTTATGTCTGACATCAGTGAATGTTGAAAATCTCCATATATGCATTTGACGTGGTTTCTGTTGTGTCTGACATCTGTCAGAATCTGTAGTGGGTACTCATAAAACATAAAAACACGCAAAGACAAGAAAAGCCAAACTTACATGCACATTTGCAATGGAAACCCTGTCTGACTCAGCCTATTTCAAGACTGACCTCAACTTAAATACCAACACACACACACACCTTCAGGGTAAGGTGTTGGCTCACATAACTGCAGCTGGTCAAGATATTGATCTACACCAATGGTTGCTTAAATGGCCAAAGGTACATCACTAAAAGAATAATGTTCCCTGCGATAGCAATACATCAGCTGTTCTGGTGGATACCAAAACACAAACACACAAAACTATGAGTTATTTTTCCCCTCGGGGATTAATAAAGTATTTCTATTTTGTCTGCAAGAACCCACAGAGCGTGCTACAGTGACATAACCAATCATCGGAACGGGACATTATACACATACATGGTGGTTTTCATTCATTTTCCTCCTCAAGGGGTGGGTCAAACAATCTGAAATGACACATGTGCATTGACCATTGGCATATACAGGGACTGACAAAGCAGATGTTTTACTTCTCTCAAATATAAGCTGTTAACTAGCATTTTATTTTGCTTAGGAAGAAAATGATGAGTGTTACTGTTTTTCCTTTTTTTAAGGGCCCAGACAAAGATGGTGAAGAGCCCCCCACTGCAGACCTGGAGGACAGTCCCACGGAGTCCCTGGATGATGTTGATAAAAGTCAGGACCTGGTTTACTCCCTCAATGACAGACCGCCTTGGTACCTCTGCATTCTGCTAGGCTTCCAGGTAGGTTATGACTCTCACGCCTTGCTCAAGGACAGTTTGATTGGATTGGTGGGCACTGTGGTGATCAAACTCCCCTCACTACAGTAATACTTCTCAAGAACATGTAGACATTATGTAAAGTCGAGAGAGACAGAGAGACAGGGGCGGAGAGAAAAGGAGAGCGAGAGAGAGAGAGAGCGAGAGAGAGAGGAGATAACTTTCAAAGTCAGAAAGATGAATACAATACATGTATAACCTAACCTCCATTATGCTATGCTCACAATGGCAGCATCAAAGTGACAGGCTACAAGTCCTTTTCAAAGGAAGCCAGCGACATGAAGCTACAAAGTAAGTCACACCCAACACTCGTTGCTATACATGACGGGTGTGACACGCTACAAGCTGGACTCAACTTTTTTCACTGCATCAAACAATCATGCTTTGGTTTTACCATTTCCACTGCCCTTCCCTCTCCCCCACAATTCCTGTTCCTCGTTGTCTCCGCCAGGCCGAAAGGCATGGCGAGAGAGTATGTTTTGCACCCTGTCCGTCCGTCCGTCCTGGATGCCAATTCAGAACCTCTGCCCCAAATTTTTCACATGGGCCTGTTATAGCGCCACCAGGAGGCCAATTTGTGCAAAACCCATTTTTTGATATTACTCCTACAGATTTTATCCAAACGTCATGCAAATTGGTACACAGTATCTCTATAGTCATGTGATCAACAAGGATCTGTCCGATTTCCCATATTCAATCCTCATTGGCTAAGGTTGGCTTCCAAAGTTGGTAGGTTTTGAACAAAATGCCTCAAATCATGAACCCAGCTTGCGATTTCCGTGAAATTGCACATGCACATTCCCTCTAGGCCGAGGAAGAAATGCCACCCTTTTCACATTGGCCTGTTATAGCGCCACCAACAGGTCTAATTTAGCAAAACACATTTTCGGAACAAAATGCCTCAAATCATGAATGCAGTGTCCAATTGCCGTGAAAGGCCAAAGAAAAAATGGCACCCTTTTCACATTGGCCTATTATAGCGCCACCAGGAGGCCACAATAACGTACCTGACCTGGCGAAGACCTGTGCTCCGAGGAGCTAGTTGCTACTCATTCTGGCTATCAAACGGTTGCTATTTAATCCTACCCTTAATTATGCAGTGTGGCTTAACGACTTAAGTTGGCATTAATATTAGGCGGTCACGCTTTGTCGTTTTGTAGCTTTGGCACCACTAGTGTGAATGCAGTATTAGTCTACAGTTGTGATGTATTATTTTACTGTTGTTGCGGCTCAAGAGCAAAGCGCATGAGAGGTACAGTATGCCACACTATAGGAATACAATCGTTTTTCTGGCGACGTGTTTCTAACAACGTGTCTCAGTGTGATCACTCCCATTACTGCTGATATACTTTGCTCCTTTCTTCTGAAGACCAGTAAGTCTAGATCACACAGAAGAAAATTACTCGCTTTGAGCGGCATCCTATGTGCACTAGTTAATAAATGTGTCACAGAGACGCTCAGAAGGTTGAACTTCGGGTTGAACTTCACAGCATAACAGCCATGAGATGGGACTCATACAGTAATAATTAGTTACACAGGATCTCTGCAAAGTGTGTGCATCAGCCATGCTGGGCTCAGATAATCTTAAAATTTGCATTTGTTTAATAATATGTCAAACAAAAGTGTATTTTTATTTTTGAATAATTCCCCTTCAACCCATTAAAACTGTAAAACGCATCTGTGTAACCACTTAATAACCAATTAACCATTAATTTATACTTTGGCCATTCAAAGATAGCAGATATGCTGCTCTACGAGCTTGTAGATCTGCTAAAAAAAAAGTATCTTGAACATTTGTGCAAATCTTTGAATATATATGTTTTTTCAAGCAAACATTTTTAACTCAAATCTTTGCTTCTGGGGGTCCCTGGAACAAAATATTTTGAGATGGGGGTCCGCGGCCAAATACATATAATTTTGGAGGTCCTTGACATGAAAAAGTTTGAGAACCACTGCTATAGCAACATGTTAGGATTTAGAAGACATTTGCTGGCCTCAGGTCTGAATGGGTTAATAAAAACGTGTCATGCCAGGATTGGAGGTTCTATTATGTATGGCTCAATGGGCAGAATGTGACGCTAAAATTGTTAAGATTGTCAGAAAAGGATAGCCACACTCATCATGACCGATAGCCTGGTAAACCCTCCCTCCGGAAATCTCATTTGTAATTTATTTCAGGAGTGAGTCTGGCATGATCGCCCATTCTGCAATATTGGCTGTGGGCTGGAGTTGGGCGGGAGTAATACCATTGACTGTCAACCCCTTCAGCCAATGATCGTTGTTCCCCTTCAGCCAATCAGCAGTGCATTTTTACCACCTCCAGACTAATGTGACGCAACGGGACTTTTGAGACGGCCATGCCCAAAATAGGTTTCCTTATTCGGATACATGCGTGTCACTGCCCGCCCCTGCCCGTCCATTAACTAAAGTCAATGTATATTTAAAGCTGCAATCTGTACGTTTTATGTCCTCTGCCAACGGAGAGAGATAAACACCCAGGATTCAAACACCGGCTTCCTGCGTGGGAGACCAAACATCTGACACTCTTCCAACAGGGAAGCCCTACTAGGCCAGGGGAGATATTGGGCGTATGCGCTTCAGGCAGGGCTACTTGTCAATCAGTATGTGTCCTACCTGACACCAGGGTTTCCATATGTTAATGGAAGAGCAGGGAGACCACCTTCAACCTCTGCAAATATACTAGTTATTTTGTGTTTACATACTCTACCATACAGATTGGTTGAAATAAAGTTGTATTCATTAAATTCATTTGCGGATTGCAGCTTTAAAGAAGCACGTTCAACCTTGTCTTCATATAATTGATCCTCACTAATGTTCATTATAAGATGGCACCATTTCTGTCTACTCACTCTGTGTCTCATTGGTGGGTTATGGACAGTTCAGAACCATGGATGCATTGAAGGGATCTTCTATTCAGTCCGGGAGGGGAAGCCAGTGCAGTGAATGGAGGATGGGTGCTACAGTATGTGCTCGTACTGTATACACACTCTCAGCGGGATCCTAGCAGTGCTGTTTTCAATGTATTGGAGCTTTTGAAGGCTCTTACTAGGGATCCCAATGAGAAGTGCGGTACAGTAATCAAGCCTACAAAGGCATGGACAAGCTTTTCGGAATCAGACAGAGTGAGTATGGGACAGAGTTTGGCGGTAGAATGAGGTTTTACACAGGTGTTTACTGTTTAATATGGGCCTCAAAGTTCAGGTGCATTTTCACACCCAGACCTAAGTTTGTGCTTGTCTTATGTTTGCTGTTGCAACAGTAAAAATACAAAAACATAACAAATAGTAGTTGTGTGCACAACTACTGTCTTTTAACTGTTTTTACAGTTTTTGCCACGGCACAGCTCCAGAGCTGGATCTATTGTAAGGCCAGTGACTTGGCAGGATGTTATGATTTAAAGTTGGATACGATATTGATGGCTATTATTGATGGCCATTATTTTATTTGTTATCTAGAGAACATCTACAATTTCAAATTCAGGTCTAACAGGCAGGTAGTCAGTCATTCAGTGTAATTTTAACAGAGCTTATAAATCAATATTTTTCTTTTTTGATAGTTTTTTTATGCTGTATTTTAGATAGGTCAGTGTGGAGAGACAGGAAACCAAGGCTAGAGAGATAGAGGAGAGACATATGTGAGAAAAGACGGAGGTTGGATTTGAACCCCGGTCCACATGCTCACTAATGGTACTAATGGTACTAATAGCATAATGGTCTGTGCACTGGCTAAGCCACTACACACACCCCATAAATCAACAGAGTTTGAAAGTACATCTGCATGCATTGCTTGCGTGCTCTGTCACAGTGTCAACCAGGAGAAGCTGTTCATATTTCAGCTGTTCATATATAAAAGCTTTCAATCGAATGGTCTACATATAGTGTCGCACCACAAGCGCGCACCACACACACACACACACACACACACACACACACACACACACACACACACACACACACACACACACACACACACACACACACACACACACACACACACACACACACACACACACACACACACACAGGCGTCGGTGACATCTTGCTTAAGGGCACTTTGACATGATGCAAGGAGGAGCCAGGGAGTGAACCGTGAACCTTCTAGCCTTGCATGGCCAGACTAATATCACTGCGTAGATATTAGTCTGAAATCTCAGTATGGAACCTGCATTTCCAAGGGCCAAATTCCAAAAATGCCTCTGGTGATATAAACCCGCCCCATATTTGCATACCGGGTCCTGATTGGTGCCCCACAACTTTCCATCACAACCAAGCAGGGCCAGACCAAAACTGCTGAGAGCTATTTAATTTTTTTTTGCACTGGCAGATTCGCAGAGGATGCGCGCGCACGAGCAACCCCAACTACCCCACAGCGCAGTGCAACCCAACACCTTCCTTGCCACATCCGTGAAACGGGCGAGAAACAAGCGCTGCTGTGGTCTATGCAAACGAGCCCCAAAAGCGAGCCCAAATACGCCCAAAATCGCTTATACAAAAGGCAGAACTGGCAACGCAGGCTACGCCAATCATGTGTGCGAGATCTACAAGCTATGGGGCAGAGACGCTTTGTGCCATACACCGTATCTTAGCGACAACCTAAGCGCTAACTCTCATTGGTCGTGTCATGCTTAGGGCAGTCTCCAGACAGCAGCATCAAGTACTGCCTCACATAGCTCGCTGCCGCCATTACAGTCGGACGCACCGAGCTGGATAGCACAATCACTGTCGTGTCTCTAATAAATCACCCTGTCATTCATTTTGTCAACACTTTGAGGTCACTGCAGCCTCCTACTAATGTAACGCATGTTTATGTCCACTACTGTGATAGCGATCGTTGTATTTCACTGCTTACTTTCCAAGGGTGCTTAACATGAGCCTTTAGCATGCGGCTAATGCTAACGCACTTTCAACGTTAGCATGTAGCTAACACTAACGTGGTTGTCATGGCTGAAGCGGATGTGCAATCACTTTGTCAACAATGAACGTTAGTGTGGTGAATGTTGTGTGTGGTGCTGATGTTTGTTGTGTGAAGCTTAATGTCAGTGTTTGTGTTGGAGCGCCTCAGTGCGGCTGCAGAGTTCATGTGCAACAGCTTGCATGCGTGGCAGTTTTCCTTCGCCGTGTCTGTAGGTCCCAGGGACCCCCAAGGGTCTCCAGGGACCCTAAGGGGGGGGGGGCCCCTGGGTATTTATTTTATTTCATTTATCCCATGATTTTGTACCCGGCTTGCCGGACCCTCTGAGTTTTTCTCTTTTTTTTTTGGCCCAGGAGGTTCTTTTTTTTTTGCTCAGGAGTTTGGCCAGCTATACGTGCCATGCAGGGGCTTCACTAACCGAGCCATGGCCCCACTGGCCCTCATGACGCTACGCCAGTGATCTGCGCTGCCAAGTGGGCGCTGCGTGGGTGCTAGACGTTCGGCCCGGGCCGAACTTCTAGTATGCATACAAGGCTCTTGGGATATTATGCATAATGGAGGGCAGGGGTTCTGTCACTGCACAGTAGGCCCCTCGTTTTATGCTACTGTTCTGCCATAAAAACCATGTCTTCCTTTAGGTAACATTACAGAAGCTTCTGTACCTTAATTGCCAGGTAATTGACCATTCACCATAATGTGCTATAGTTTGATTAGGTCTACATTACTGCAATGGGACGTCAAGGTTTACTTGCATAATAATAGCTGAAAATACTTAATAAAAATGTAATTAAGGGTTCAACCCTCTTGTAATGTGTTGGCATACAACATTATTTGTTTAGTAGACAATGTGCTGAAACAAATAACTTGTTTCTGTAGTCAATTTTCTATTGGTGCAAGTCCACACAATTCCATAAATTGTCATGGAAACACATGATGATGATTCAGTTCTTTCAGAATTGATTTAAGATTCTCTAGATTATATGCAAAACAAACTTTTTCAAAACAAACAAAGTTGTCCTTTAGCATAGAAAAGGCAACCCTTAAAAGTGCCATGCTTTTACAATTATTATTCTTTTCAGAATACTAGCCTTGGTGGATGATAGACTATCACCTAGGCATTTGTTGTTGTCCTTGTTGGCCTTTATCCAACTGAGGGTAATAATGAATGACAGGTGATAATTTGTTTAGCACACACACCTCGCCCGTGGAGCTGGATCTATTGTAATGGCCTTACAATAGATCCATCTCCAGAGCCAGTGCCTTGGCAGGATGTTATGCTTTAAAGCTGGATAATATGTTGATGGCTATTAACTTGATCTAGAACAACATCTACAATTGCATTAGACTGATATTATGCCAACATGGCTGACTTTCTGCTTTCCCTTCAGTCCAACTTTCAGCCAAAGTGATGTCACAGCAAAACTCTCACCAGAATTGCATCACCTAGGAATATTCTAACAAAATACACTTTCCCTTACAAAGGGGGGCAGCGGTAGTCAAAAGGTTAGAGGAGCTTTATGGCTGAACGTTTCCAGTTTCGGAACAATCTGGTTGGGGATTCTGGGGAAGTAAATCACCAACACTCATCCTTGCCTCAACACCCCAACTGCTCCCTGGGTGGTGCTAGGTGACTGTCCACCGCTCCTAATAGTTAGGATGGGTCAAATGTATTGGATTTCCCCATAGAGATCATTAAAAGTGTAGCAATTTACTGTACATACACCACCACACTTACAGTAGTATAAGTATAGGCATACATGATTTAAATCAGTAGTGTTTACCAAATTTAAAAAAACAGGTTCATAGACTAGTCACCAGTTAATGGAGATGCTGCTGTGTTTAAGACTGTTTTGATGACATTAATGGAACATTATACAGTATTATGCTGATCATTGATAAGGTCTTTAAGGTTTTTCCTTTTTTCCTCTTCTATTTTCTCTATAATTAAGGATTTAGGCAAACAATGGATGGTATTTTACTGTGCACAAACAAGCGATATGATTGTCAAGCAATATTCATTCTGTAAGGGTATAGTATGCTCTAGTCTAATGTAATATACTATTAGCTTAGAACAGCTATCTGGCTATTCATCCTGGATCTGTTGACAGTCTTGTAGCTCTCATATGCTTATTTAATGCAGGTCCCGGTAGTAGAAAAATAAAGCCCAGCCATCAAATTTGTTCTGGTGCCGGGTCCGAAAGGGCTCATTATATCAGAGAGAAATGTCAGTGACTTGAATTCAGGTGATTAACCACTTGAACCCAACATATTCTGGGGGGAACATTAGCCAACAATAGCCGATCTACTGTACAAGCTCAAAACGCGCTGCAACGCGTTGAAAAATAAAGCAGTTCAAGTACAGAGCCAACTGAGTCTAGAAGGTTTCAGTGGTTAAATTCTACATTCTGTAGTTTACATCTTCAACTGTGAACAATCATTGTACTAAAACAATGCAGAGAAGAGCTTAATTTGGTCAAATATAGACAATGAAGATGTGAGCCCTAGACCTACCTGCAACGCTAAGTTGGGTGCCCTCCCAAAATTCTGGTTGGTTTTGAATGGCTTTGGCTGTTTTCCTCTGATTTATGTACGGTGTGAATTTGACAATACCCCATAAATCTGTACAAGATAACCAACATCTGTCTCAAATTATTTTTCTCTCTGTTCCTTCTTTTATTTTCTCCTCAGAGATCCGGTTAATGTACTGTATGTCCAGTATCATTTATTCAAACAGCATCTTTGTGGCCAGTCCACTGGCAGATTTACAATTTGCAAGGCAATGTGTTCCCAGCCCCTTGTCACAGAGGTTTTATTGAACACATAAAACCATCCATCCAAAAACCTGTGCCTATGGACCCCTGGCATTAGATAAGCGAAACATTCAAAACCGGTGTTATAGCCTACTCTTGCTTTGCAGTGGCACTACGCTTCAAACATGCATTCACCCGAACACAGGGAAACAATAATTATTGTAACCGGAAGTCACACACTCTGACAACCAAACTCCTAACTCTAGTTTACCTGCTGAGGTACACAGGGATAGAACCCGCAACCCTGGCAGCAATAGTGCCTTGCTTTACCCAGAAAGCTTATTTATGTTAAAGCAGCCAGTAACAGGATACAGATGTAGATAGTGACCAAAATAAAGACTTATCTTCTGTCTTCCTTATATCTTCTGCATTTAATGAACTATTGTCATTTATCTGTTTTCACAGCACTATATCCTAGCCTTTGGAGGCATCATTGCAATCCCTCTGATTCTGTCGGAGCCTCTCTGCATCGGTGACAACAACGCTGCTAAGAGCCAGCTCATCTCAACCATATTTTTTGTGTCAGGGTTGTGCACCCTGCTCCAGACTGCTGTAGGAACGAGGTAACACACACACACACACACACGCGCGCACACGCGCACACACGCACGCACACACGCACACGCACACACACACACACACACACACACACACACACACACACACACACACACACACACACACACAAAACATCCCAAGGAGTGGGGACAAAATTATTATTATTACACACACACACACACACACACACACACACACACACACACACACACACACACACACACACACACACACACACACACACACACACACACACACACACACACACACACACACACACACACACATTTTAACAATGCATTCATGTCCACATAAAGGAGAGCATACAAGGACACAAATATTAAACGTATAGTTATATGGTTACATTCACAAAATCATGGCATACGTCTTCATGATACAATAAGCCTATCACTCACATATTTTTTTTAAACATTTTTTAACAATTTTGGGTATACGGACTCAGTACTCTATGGGTATAAGTAACAGCGTCTCTGCCAATATGTGGCGGCTGACTTACATTCTTTACTTAGCCCCTTAACTTAACCACAGTCGACCTAACAACTCTAACCCTAACGATATGCACCTGCGAACCTTAATCCGGCCTAATCCTATGAAACTCCTCCAATACTACCATCCCCTATGAGTTTGATGTTCAAAACATGTCCCAAAATGTGTCCGTTTCAAGAGCTCTAAGGTCAGGGAGGTGCCCTATAAAATTGTGCCGACTGCTCCAGAGCCTGATCTTAAATTTCATGATCTAACTGATTTGTTAATCCTTTAAAAGCTGTTATCTCCTCAGCAGGCCTCCAATTTCGTCACTTTAGGGGCAAGGCCACTTGGCCTTTGGTGGTCATTTTTTGAGGGCACAGAGGCCAAATACCAGGGCAGGAAGGTAATCAAATAAAACACTGTTTTTATGCACTTCACTGACTGGAGTAGGGGTCATACGTATCACATGAGCATTTACGGATTAGAGATTGTATTGAACACAAAAGTTATTTTCATTCAAGATGAATTGTCATTGGACTTGCAGTATTGACTTTACTTGATAAGATACAGTTAAAGATTAACTGTATGAATAATTTGGTTTGCCTAATACACATTAATGTTATCATCAACTGTCATCCAACAAGTTTTTATGAAATTATCATAAACTCTCTCTCTTCACTCTTTTCACTTGGCTTCTGCTGCATTTTAGGCTGCACGCACGCACACACAACACTTATTTAATTAAGTATATTTGATGACATAACATAAGGTGTTTGCATTTACTGAATACTCAAAGAAAGCTTGGGATAAAACAACAAAGATGACATTGAAACAAATCTCAAAGTGCTACAGTACAGGATACAAAAACATTTGCTTAAAACAATCTAAAAAGGTTTAAGGTTTAAAAACAATTTTAAAAAAGCAAGGGGGGCAAAGAAAACCTAGGGGGTAAAACCGTAATAGCTAACCGAATGCTTTATTAAAATGGAAAGTGCAAAGGTGTTTGATGTGGGCCTCATAGTTGAGGTGGGGGTCCATTCTCACGCCTAGGTTGGTGACGACAGATCCAGGTCCTGGCCAGAGAAGAGCTATCCAATATCTGTTTTTGTTTTAAAAATTACATTTTATTAAAACGTCAAATCAAATCATTGGTGATGTGTGAGTGTGTGGCTCCGTGTGCATGCAAGTGTGTTGCCTACATTCACCCTTCACTCTAAATAATGGAGTCAGTCAAAGTTTCAGAAAGTTGTTGAACTGAGGCCTCACTGCCTGCGGATGGATAGAACACTTTCACTTTGAGTGAAAGTGTTCTTCTTAAGACCCCGGTACAAGATTGGACAGCCCCTGAAAAAATAGGGAAAACTCCCAGATCTTTGAAAGAAGTGCATCAGAATCTTTTCATTAGCGAGGATTAATACCTTCTCTTTCTTTTCCTGTTGGGGATTTACGAAAGGAATATTTTTTCACAGAGATGGATACTCTATAAAGAGTATCTATATATGTTTATTGGGTTTTTTACAGAAGCATTCGTTGTATTCAGCCAACCACCATGCAACCATTGAATAGGTTAACATAAATACGTTTTACATGAACAATTGTCATGTAACCAGTTACTTTTCTCCCCTCCAAAAAAATACCTCACAAGACAAGAAGGAAAGTCACGTCAACTCAACCATATAGGTCTTACTGTATATTTCAATCTGCATAGCTGAGCTGAGTTGTGCTGAGCAGCACAACAGTCCGGCAATAGGGCTTTGGAGAAAATAGGATGCCCAGGGCATTCTTTAGGTTTTCAGTTTAAATCTGTTACTAGTGCACCCAAGCGTCCTTAGTATTTCAATACTCCACCAGACCAAAATGTGATGCTTCGGTTAGGAATGAAAGCTACATTTATCCTCCTCACAAATTGAAAGAATGGACCCCATATTTTCCCAAATTTGGCGGAGCCACTCAATGAGTCTGTTTTTTTCCAGTCTAAGAAAAATAAAGGACAAGCTCTCATCCAGTGTGTATGAGAGGGAGACTATAAATGAAATAAATGAAAATCAGTTAGCCAATAGGGTGACAAAAGCCAGAACATTTTTTTATTTAGAGAGGGAAGGCAATGAAGGGAAAACCGCGAACAATGTACCAAACTTAATTGGTTCTATATTTTCCCCTGTTATCTCTGAAGTATTAAAGATGTCCATCTAATGAAGGGATGGGCACAGCCCAAACATATGTATGAGGTCTGCTGGAGAATGTTGACATCTATTACAGGCTGGAGATACACCATCATAAATTCTAGACAACAAAGCTTGAAGTAGGTACGGTCACTACGGTGTACCACTTTATACTGAATAAGAGCATGTCTTGCACAGACAGAAGACCCGTAAATCTGGGATTTCAATGATTCTGGGCGTACAAGGCAAATCTCATTCATATAGTGTGTGTGTGTGTGTGTGTGTGTGTGTGTGTGTGTGTGTGTGTGTGTGTGTGTGTGTGTGTGTGTGTGTGTGTGTGTGTGTGTGTGTGTGTGTGTGTGTGTGTGTGTTTTTTTTAACAGATTACATTACATACTTACGTAGATAGATATACTGTACATGTGGCTCGTAACAAGCATTGCATGTACAGTATGTGTATAATCTCTCTATCTCTCTAAATTATATCCTTATACACATATATACTGTATATATATTACTGTATGTGCATTTGCTTCTTGGGAATGGGAATTTAGCAATAGTAACGGAAGTATGTCAGCTCTTCAAACAGGTTGGCAAAAAAATAAAATAGTTATTTTCTGGTCAAAATGTGTGTGTTTTTTTGGGGGTCTGTCAGTATTCAGATATACCATTTTTCATCCTCCTCCTCCATTATTTATTGAAGTGTAACTTAGATGTGTTTACCGGATTAACAGCTGGAATAATTCCCTTTCTGTTGCTAAATAATAAAACCTTGTCAAAAGTTCAGTAGTTGCATGTATCCATACAGTAGCAGCCACTCAGCATTCTAAAATTGGGATGGAATGGAATCCCTGACATGTGTAATTTGCTGTTTACTGAAATTCTCTCTGGAGAACTTAAGTTTTTTGTATTTACCTGCTAAACTCCACTGTTTAGTTACTCCACTTTAACTCCAACCCCCACTCCCACCGTGACCCCCTATACCCACCACTCACCTCATCACGACTCACAGATGCCCTACTCACTCACAACAATGCACATTACCACATAGTACTGTTTACCCTGGAGTGGTTTGTGCAGGTTCATGCCCAGACACAGCAGTGTTCGGTTGAGCTGTACGTATTTACACACCTCTGGGTTATAGGTCAACTAAGCTCATATAAAGATTTGCATGGCAGTAAATCATTCAAGCCAGCAAGACAGGGGTCTAGTTGAGACAGCACTTATACAGTTGATAAGATTTCTCCTGCCGATTAGCACTGAAATAGTTCCATTGTTATTTATTGTAAAGATCCTAGTACTGGTCCATCATTTGGGTGGTTTTAATTGTGGATTTGTTCTGGATTGTAACGACCCTGGTACTGGTCCATTGTTTGGGTTGTTTCAATTTGTGGATTTGTTCTAGATTGTAACGACCCTGGTACTGTTCCATCATTTGGGTGGTTTTAATTTGTGGTTTTGAAAACTGTGGCGCAATCTGGGGAAGCAGCCAATGGGTTAATGAGACAAAGCCTCTGGGAATATTGTAAAACACTTTGTATAAAATAACACAGTCCCAGGTACAATAACGCACGCATGCACGCACACACACACACACACACACACACACACACACACACACACACACACACACACACACACACACACACACACACACACACACACACACACACACACACACACACACACACCATCACTGCCAAAAAGGTGCTTTCACACATACTGTGTAGACAGGTACATCATACAATTCGACACACACGTTTACCAGTGTTCCTGCTGTTACAGTACAATGTGTATGTACTATAGGTAAATGCTCCTTTTGAATTACCCTTTTATAATTTTAGATGGGATGGATTAGACAGGTTTTAAATAAACCTGTCTAATCCATCTCAAACCGGAGGTCATTCCAGTCCAATGCAAGCATACTTGGTAACTTTTTCAAATAATAAATATAATCTTTCACTGGAATATTTTGCACATACAGAAGTATTTCACATAAATGTAAAATACTTATGTGACCATTTCTCTAGGCCTACGATTTTTGCATGTGAGTGTCTGCTGGTTTGTTTAACCCCTACGGAAGTGCTTTGGAATGGAAATGTATTCCATTTTTACTAGCAATTTTTACTAGCAAAGCCAGTATAGTGGGGGCTGTGTATTTAGTTTTTTGTTTTCATTTGAAGTTCATGTGAAAGTTTCACTTTGTAAAATATTTATATGACCATTTCTCTAGGCCTACAATTTTTGCATGTGAGTGTCTGCTGGTGTTTAACCCCTATGGAAGTGCTTTGGAACGGAAATGTATTACATTTTTACTAGCAATTTTTACTAGCAAAGCCAGTATTGTGGGGGGCCGTGTATTGAATTTTTTGTTTTCATTTCAAGTTCATGTGAAAGTTTAATTTTAACTACTAATTTGAAGGTAAGGGTCTATAGAACAATTTTGGTTTGAGTGTCAAGCACTCAGATAAATTGGCCTCTAGGGGGTGTCGGCAGTTCCCAACCCCCCACCCCCCTAGCAAAATATGTTAACTGTTATAACATTCGATTGCATTATCCGATCCGAACATAATGAGATATGTATGGATTTGGATCAGGAGTAGCATTTGGTAGCCTGGTATCCAGCCTGCTTCGCTACGTTCGGCGGACTTTTTTTTCTCTCTTCGCTTCTCAGTCTGGAATGCCTCCTATCTCCAAGGGAGGCGGGACATGACAAACGTTTCGAGTCGTGCCGTGGCTTCTGATTGGTCTGTGGTGCGGGGCGGGACAAACAAAAACAGTGTGATCGTTGTGATTCGTCATTCGTTTGAACAACATCCAATCAGCAACGACGTTGCCTAGTGTAACATATGTAGTTCCAGTGTAGTTCTGCAAAACGAGTCGATGGGGTGCATTCCAGACTGAGAAGCGAAGAGAGAAAAAAAAGTCCGCCGAACGTAGCGAAGCAGGCTGGATACCAGGCTAAGCATTTGGTACTTCAAGAGTATTACCCATAGAATTATTTTTTTTTCCAGTATTGGCACATATCCACAAAATTAGAAATAGTGGGGGACCGAGTATGGGTAATTTTTTGTTTTAATTTCAAATTGATGTGAAAGTTTCGTTTTCACTGCTAAATTGAAGGTAAGGGTCTATAGAACATTTCTGGGTCGAGTGTCAAGCACTCGGATAAAGAAAATGGCCTCTAGGGGGTATCGGCGGTTCACAGCCACACACCAGCCATAGCAAAATGTGGATATGTTTTTTAATATATTGCGTGCGTGCGTGCGTGTGTGCGTGCGTGTGTGCGTGCGTGCGTGCTGTGCCTAGTATACGTACGTATGCCTGTATGTTCATTATTGTTTTTTTTTTCCAATTGCCCCCCTGGCGGCCAGGGTCATCCCTGGACATACTAAGCTTCGGTGTGTAGCCCGGCCATGCTTGTCACCGTGAAGCTCTATGTGTAGATCAGATCTCTCCTTGGGTTGACTCCAGCCTTTAAGACACCAGGGAGTTGCCTGTTGAGAATACTGAACCTCCTCGTAACCAAACAAACCTGTGTAATCCCTTTTGCAGTGGTGGAAAGTAACTAAGTACATTTACTTAAGTACTGTACTTAAGTAAAAGGTATTTGTACTTTACTTGAGTATTTCCAATTTCCAGTACTTTTACTTCTACTCCACTACATCTCAGAGGCAAATATTGTACTTTTACTCCACTACAATTATTTGAAAACTTTAATTACTAATTACTTTTCAGATATAAATTATGATATTATAAAACATACATTAACCACTTTAGCCCTATTTTATAAATATATTATAATCTACAAGCTCACAACACGTCGCATCACAACGCGTTGTGAGCTTGTAGATCTGCTATTTTCAAATATTTTAGCACTTTTACTTTTGGTACTTTAAGTATATTTTGATGCCAATACAATACTTTTGTACTTTTACTCAAGAACATTTTGAATTCTGGACTTATAGTATTCTATATTGCAGTATTGGTACTTTTACTTAAGTAAAACATTACTTTTTCCACCACTGCCCTTTTGAGAGTTCATGTCTATAAAATGTAAATGGATAGGTTAAAGCAGTGGTTCTCAAACTTTTTCATGTCAAGGACCCCCAAATTGACACATATTAGCCCGTGGACCCCCCTTTGAAAAGATATGCCAAGGACCCCCATAAGAGAAGATCTTTACGGCTCTATAGCAGTGATTTTCAAGCATTTTGATTTCTTGGACCCCCAGTTTGACATGCATTAAGCTACGGACCCCCATTTAATGGCATTTCTATCTCTTGGACCCCAATTTATATCGTAAAATCAATGTTAATTTAACTCTGAGAGTGTACAAATGGAACCAAATGGACCCGTTAGGGTCCATTTGGTTCCATTTGTACACTCTCAGACTTACAGACCCATAAGGGTCCATTTGGTTCCTGTCCATCATTTAGCTGGGGACCCCCTGGAACCCCCTCAAGTACCCCTGGGGGTCCCCGGACCCCACTTTGAGAACCAATGGGTTAAAGAAACCTTATCATAACGCTTGATCATTACGCTCTGTTGAGTAAAGTACTTACTTGGAAATAAATCGACATTACTTCTTTTTGAGCCTCGCTGAGCCTAGGACCGTATATCAACATTTGTATTTTAGAGTGACTTTTTCTTCAATCTCACTATAGTCTACAAATGTTTTTATACTTTTTAACGTGTCACTTTATTTTGGAATGTAATTGTAATAATGAAGTGTCACACCAATTACGATGAATGTGTTTAACCCTCTACACAGGTTACCAATCCTCCAGGGAGGGACATTCAGCTTCATCACTCCGACCTTAGCCATCCTTGCTCTTCCCAAGTGGAAGTGTCCAGACCCTGGGGACCCTGAGGCCCCCGTCATGGTGTCCATGGAGCTGGAGAACGGAACCAGCTCCCCGATGCAGATCAGCTCTGACGAGGTGTGGATGTCACGGATGCGTGAGGTACCTCATATTCTCATCATTTCCTTCTATTGGTTAGGTCATTGGTTGTCAAAGTGGGGTCCGGGGACCCCCAGGGGTACTTGAGGGGGTTCCAGGGGGTCCACAGCTAAATGATGGATAGGAACTAAATGGACCCTTATGGGTCTGTAACTCTGAGAGAGTACAAATGGAACCAAATGGACCCGTTAGGGTCCATTTGGTTCCATTTGTACGCTCTCAGAATTAAATTAACATTGATTTTACAATATGAATTGGGGTCCCAGAGATAGAAATGCCATTAAATGGGGGTCTGTAGCCCTAATGCATGTCAAACTGGGGGGTCCTTGAAATTAAAATTGTTGAGAATCACTGCTAGAGCCATAAAAATCATCTCTTATTATGGGGGTCCCTGGCCTATCTTTTCAAATGGGGGTCCGCGGGCGAATAAGTGTCAATTTGGGGGTCCTTGACATGAAAAAGTTTGAGAACCACTGGGTTAGGTAATGTAAAGTTACATTAAGGTTAGAGTCATGGATGCATGATATTTGTATATTCTCCTGTTCTTTTAGTTCCCATTATATTTAGAAGAGTTTAATAATGTCTCAATGAACATCTATAACATTCTTGTCATAATCCTAATCTTGATAGGCTACAGTATGTAACATACAATTAAAAAAAAGCAGTAATGTATCTCTTTTCTCTTTTTATTAAAGATCCAGGGAGCCATCTTGATTTCCTCTCTGCTCCAGATCGTGCTGGGCTTATCTGGACTAGTGGGCTTGGTGCTAAAGTTTATCGGGCCTCTAGCCATCGCTCCCACCATCAACCTCATCGGACTGTCATTGTTCATCGAGGCTGGGAAGAAGTCTGGAGCCCACTGGGGAATAGCAGCCCTGTGAGTGGAAAGTGCAAGTTCATTGCCAGTCAGTGTCTTTAGTACAAGATACCTTACTGTAAGCTTGGGCTTGAAAGAATTAAATGTAAAGGGCCTGGTAGTAAATTTTGCAAAAGAAACATCACAAATTTTCAAAAATAGCAGATCTACAAGCTCGTAGCGCTATGAGCTTGTATATCTGCTATTTTTGAATAGCCAAAGATATCTAAAAATTACACAGATTCTTTCCCGGTCTAAATGGGTTAAAAACATTCTGTTTAAAAGTGATCAATTACTAAACCCCGAAAACAACACATTGTATAACCAAGAGCCTGGCGTCCACTACACTATGACTAATGAGGCACCCACCATACAGATTGCCCACGGACACCTCCTAGATGTAGGCGCCATGATAAAACTCAAGCTACTGTACAGTACACAGAGCTGGTCTAGATTATTCCTTGACATCCTAAGCTCCTAAACTCATATTGCTGCAGTTAGAACCAATGTACAATACATACAGCATTTCAGCAGTTGTGTGATATGAACTGGAGCTCATTATAGCCTTGAGCAACTGAACCGGAAAAACTAAGTCGATGAGAATCGATAGCTAGATATGAACAGTCGTAAACCCACCATACATCAAGACTGATATCTCACAGACATCCGGCAAGAAGATAACATGACAAAATGCAGGCTTGCCTTGAATGACTACTACATCTAGATCATGCCTAGACATAATTATAAACGTATACAGCAGGGGTCTTCAACAGGGGGTCGGGGACCCCTAAGGGGTCCTCAGAGTTACTACAGGGGGTCCACCAAATCTATGTGAGATTTTTCTCTCTCCTTTAGTTTTTTTTTACACTAACCACTTGAACCCTGAGCATCCCTATTCTGGGGGGAACATTCACCGAAAATAGCCGATTGACAGCTGACAACGCGTCGTGCAGCTTGTCGATTTTTGGTGACAAAGTTTGGTGTAGAGGCAAAAAAAAGAGTACAGAGCCAAACATCAAGTTTACTAGGTATTGAGGGTTTATAAGCGGTTAAATGTCTGGAAAATACACATCAAAATGTATCCAACATATAAAAAAGTGTGTAAATAAACCAAATAAACAGAGAAAAACATCAATGTACACAACACTCATGATAGTTCTGTCAAACAAGTCTATGAAGTTGAAATCTGCAACACAATGTTATACAATGTAGTTGTGGGGTCCCTGCTTCATCTCTCTCTCTCAGTTAAGGGGGTCCGTTGAAGACCCCTGCTCTACAGTATGTGTATCCAAGCCACACCATAAGCCTTGTAGCTTATACTGTATGAAACATACAACATAGTATAGTATATACTAGTATAAACTGTGGATAGGGTACAGTTGTACACATACTGTATGTACTGTAAATTAACTAGGGCATTGTTATGTTTGTGTGGATTTTTATCAAAGATTAAGGCTGTTTTGTTGTTGTGTAGAATCAGGAATACACACTTATTACTTCTGTGTTGAAGTTGCATGTTTGCCCCCGTGTGCACGTGGGTTTCCTCCAAACATGCATGTTATGGGGTTATACGTTGGGAATTATCCCAACGTATAACTTTTGGGACAATCCACTCTGAACCGTGAAGATATTTGCATGCATGATACAGGGTCTTAGCTTAGTTGACAGGCCTAATTCACATTTGTTTTATGTTGACCCTAAATAATGTTAATACTGTACTATTTATATGTGTACTAATTTAGAGAAGTTATGTGATAAGGTGCAATAATGCAGGTGCAGAATAATGCATGATGGCCAAGATATAACTACAGATAAACAAGGGGAGGTACCGTACTGAACAAGCCTGTTTCAAAACATGCCAGCCCTCTCCTGCAGCATTTCCACCACCCTCCCTCATCCCTTGTTTATTCATTTAAACAACTTAACATGCATTCGACTTGGCAACTACCGGCTGTCTACAGGCAGTGTTGTGTGAATGTAGCAATTCAATTCATTTAAACACAATTTGGGTTCATTAAGTCAAAATGCAGTTAGAAGTAAACCTGCACTGGAAACTCCACCATAGTGGCGAGCATAGGGATGGAAACGGTGTGAATATATTTTCAAGAATAAGGAGGGTGTCAAGTTGTGTTAACAAATCTAGGAGCTTGGAGAGGATAGCCAGAAGGCTGACAATGTGCAGGTTTTGTGCACCTATTAGTCAGTGGTGTATCATTGAAACCTTCATAGATCATATATTTTAAGAACTTGTGTGACACATTTTCACAAAATCATCTTTGGGCCTCTGTCCGATTTTGGACAAAAATGTGAATTACTCGCCGGCAAATATATTGCATCAAAACTATTCCTTGTACAGATTGATGCTTGCGGTGTGAAAGCTCAGAAAAATCTACATTGTTCCGAATAAAAACAACATTTATCCCTATTTTCCTATAGTTGTATGTGTAAAATCTGTCGATTTATTTTCACAATAATTGCTCCCGTTATGCAATAGCTCCCCCAATCCCACCAGTTTAGAATGGAATATACGCTCCTCAGGCTGTTTAGGCTTAAATTTGCGAAGTCACTGCTTACCTCAAGGAGCTCTCAGAAAAAGGTTATGCATTAATAACCATCTAACGCCGTCTGTGAAAAAGAATTAGCAGTTTTGTGGGACAGCCTGAGGAGCATTATAACCCGTTCTAAGGTGGTGGGACTGGGAGTTACTGCATATCAGGAGCAATGGTCTTATGGTCTGCTTAAATACACAGGAAAATAGGGCTGAATGTTGTTTTTGCCCGGAATTGTCCTTTAATCTATAGTATTTAATCTTCATGACGCTGCTTTCCTGGGAGTTGCCCTCTGATTTACCTTTGGCCATTAGCCAACTCCAACCCAACCCACTGGTGAAATTTGTCTTCATTTTCCTACTGCTGGCCCTAGATGTCTGACTAAACTCATTACATTGAATGAACCTTTGTGGGATTTAAGAGGGTCAGCTCGTCCAGTGCCTGCCGCCATGTCTGAATGGTAATCAGCCACATCCTTCTTAACCCAGTAGCCTTTCATCACCCAGCTCTTTCCCGCCACACAGTCAGCTCAGCCCAAGAAGAGGCTTATAGTATCAGTAGAACAATGACACTATGTGCTAGTTTTCTAATTCATTTCTGAAACTAGTTCTGCTCTGTCATACAGTATGTGGCAATTCAGGGACAGAGGAATATATGCATATTAGTACATAAATAATATGAGCATGCTGGCTTTTACCTGCCGGCTGCCTGTTTAACTCAGTATATGCCACACAAAATCTTCAGGAGGTGAGGAAGGGCTCCAACACCTCTGCCACCCTGACCCTCAACACAGAACAGGACCCCCCTGATCTATTCTTCTTCACGTCCTGTGTTGTGTCCATATCTGACTGTACCAGTGTCACCAAGACAAATATCCTGTACTACTGTGCTTGGTGAATACTGTGATTCTGGTTCTGTTTTCTAAAAAAGGCATCTTTTTTTTTTCTCCAGGACTGTGTGCCTGATCCTTCTGTTCTCCCAGTATCTCAGTAAAGTAGATGTTCCAATGATCGCTTACAAGGACAAGAAGTGGAAGGTCTTCCAGTATCCCCTGTTCAAGCTCTTCTCGGTGAGTCACTCTCAAGCTTAAGTAAAGCCTGATTTATTCGTTGTCGTACGACACATTGTGAGCTTGCAGATCTGTTGTTTTCGGCACTGAATATTGTTGAACAAAGGAGTATTAGTTAGGCATTATACTCCATCACATGGCAATGTCGTTGTCCCCCGCCCCAAAATAACTGATTTTAAAGCATTCAGATTGCGTTAAGATCTGTGTTTCTTTTCTCACAACCGGGAATAATTTGCTTTATTTTGACCACATTTCATTGTTTCCTATTGTCATGTCAAGGTTTATGCATACTGTAGATAGTATTCGCATTAGAGGACATGGAAAAACAATTGTAGCCTACATAATAAGTGTATTATACGAGCAGGTGCAAATCCATCCATCCATCCATCCATCCATTGCTGTTGTACGTCAACAAGGGATACTTTTAGTGTCCACGTGCAGGATAGGGGAATACTCGGGACGAGGACTATCACCTATACTGTATCTTCTTTACTTGTCAGAATGGCAATAATAATCACACAGTCTTCAGTGCGCTCTAGCTCCGGTGCAGAGGAACGTAGGTTCACACCAGAGGCCTTAAACCTTGATGCCTGTAAAGGTTTCATGGATGTACTCTATAGTCACTGCTAATAAAGTGGAGCAGTAAAACCACCTCACCCATGCTGCATGGGCTGGATTAAGTTAGCCATGGGCTACAGTTTTGTGTAAGCCCTCCCAACCTAGAGGGACATTTATTATGTAGATTGGCTGCCGATGTTTGCGTGTAATGTGTAACATTAGCAGTTCATCATCAGTAGCATCTGCCAGCGGCAGATCTTTTTCATGTTGTTGTTCTTTCAGCTTCAGTCATTTTCATTTCACTGATCAGCTCATGATTTCCAAATTCCGACATGTGTTCCACGCCAATACGCCAAATACAACTACACACCATGACCTGGGGCTGACACCTGGTGGATTAGATAACCAAACAGCCACAAATCAACAAGGAAAAGATTGAAACATCCTGGTTTTCAAACAAACCCACACATTATTTCTTTCTTTTTATGCAATAAGTGAACAAATACATCTTTCTTTGAACAGGTATTTATTTATTTGACAGAGGGGGCCCAGATTTTATTTGTATCAAGTTAATATTTTACTAGGTATATAAGTTACATTTTGAGGAGGGACAATTTGGGGCCCTGGGCTTCAGCCTAGGCAAGCCCATGCAACAAACCACCCATGCCCAAATTGTATGGTGTGACTTGTTCAAATCAGTGTGGAAGTTAACAGCCTGACCACAAACGTGTGGTTTGGCATGAGCACAAAACAAGTTCTATAGGTATTAAATGAAGTGGGACGGCTAAAGCGTTCCTTCATGAAAAACACACTTAACCTTCTGTAATGATTTCCACTAAAGGTTGAGGCACCCTTCTCTGAATCACATTGTGTTTAATGGTACAGATACAACTGTCGACATGTTCTGAAACTAAATGACTGTACATACTTCAACACAAATGATGATGAGTGATTGTGGATTCATGTCTACAAATTCCCTCCAGCAAATACAAGCCCATGCAAAACCTTTGGAGGGGTAAATGAGGATATGTACAGTAGGTGAGGTGGTGCTGCAGACAGGACCTGTTTCTAGGCCCCTCAGGTATTAATATCCTTGATAACAATTTCCTCAAAGTTAGGATGAAGCAAAGTGGACCACCAAAGGGTTGGGTTGAACACCCATATTGTCCTTGAAGGACCAGACCACCCACCCATATTCGTACCTCAGAGCGTACATACAATCAGTCTTCCTCTAGTCAGGAGCAACTCTGCTGGAATGACTAAGTATCATCCAATTTCAGTGAATGATGTCCCTTGCTCATGGATAATTCAATGATGCTGAAGGTGAGAAGGTGAGAGAGTGTTTTTCATTAAGTTTTCCTGGCAATATCTATTCTTTTTACATTCGTTATATTAGAAAACTATAACTAGTACTAGTGACACAAACTATAACAAAACTGTGGCCAAAGAGGCTCCACTTCGCATATCTTTTGGAGCCAGACAGACCAAATAGGGTTATTATAATAGACCCATCATATTATGATGGGTGACATGTAACGTTGGAAAATGTTTCCCACACATTTCCCTTCAGCTGTCTGTTCAGTGCATCAGTCTTTCTGTTCTACGTCCAGGAAAACTTGGAAAATCTAAAAGGCACACGCAAGCCTCATTTCAACACAAGCTGTGCACATTTCTACAGTATATCAACAACAACAACCCCAGGAACAACAACAACCATCGGATCAGCCACACTATCCAGTGAACAGATAATAACGGAAAGTGCAACCATTTAACCCATTTAGACCTGAGTTCCGATTCTACAAATGTCTTCTAGATCCTAACAGTTTTCTGAAAAAAACGTATGTTGCTAAAATATCAGTGGTTCTCAGACAATTTCATGTCAAGGAACCTCAAAATTGTGTATTTGCCCGCGGAACCCCCATCTCAAAATGTATTCAAAGATTTGCACAAAGTTTTGAATAGCCCAAAGTATAAAATAATGGTATAGCTAAAAATCTAAAATGACACATATATGCGTTCCTGGGTTGAACGGGTTAAAAGTGGCATCAAACAACGAACACATTTCTAACTGTAAGCCTTCAAACTGAATACACTACAGCAGTGATTTTCAACCTTTTCTGGATCAGGGCCCACTTGAAAATCTTTGAATGTGTTTGCGGCCCACCCATCTGACCACTTAACATGGCAGGCTGTCTTAAGTGGTCAGATGTGTGGGCCGTGTGCATTTTCAGAGCATGTTTATTTGTGTTCTGGCTTGGATCAGTGGATAAAAAAAAAGGTTTTACGTTAATGTTTTAAAATATATCAATGTTATTTATTAACATTGATAAATAACATAATTATTTTGGGGCCCACAGGTTGCCAACCACCGCACTACAGCACAACCTCCACTTTAGAGTTAAGACATCATGTACAAATTCTGCCCCAGGTCAGTTTTTAGGAAAGGTTAATGAACAGCAAATCAAAACATTTCTTTTCAGTACAAATGAGTCAGCAGTGACTCACATCCCATCAATTAAATAAAAAGAAAAAAACATAATTCTTTCATACTGCCCTTTACACAGGGGTGCGGTTTGTTGCGTAAGGCAATCAAAACTGAGAAAGCAGGTGCAGCTTTCTCAGTTTTTATTTAGTTTGTTTAGCATTCAAGAGTAAACAAGTGTTTCAAGTCAAGACCTGCTTATGGCAAATGGTTGGTTTAAATACAGTACAGTATGTAACCCTAGTCTTGGAGATGACTATGTTCGGATAATTTGGCTGGGCATATTTATGCGTTTCATGTCTCTCTTTGACTTTAACTAATCGTACTTTACGATTCCACATTATTACTACAAACTGTGTCAAGGCAAGGGCTTTAACATCAAAGCTTCATGGGTAGATAATAGAATGCTGTTAGTTTAAGATGTTCTCCTGCCCTGAAGCTAACAGTCTGTCAGCACTTCTTAGTGAAGCCTGTTCTCTCGTTCCCACGTAATTCCTACACGCAAATTCATTCACGAGAGCTCGTTGACACCCAAGGCATGTGTCATACAAAAATGCAAAATATTTA
The DNA here is from genome assembly GCF_963454915.1 of Gymnoscopelus microlampas. NCBI lineage: Eukaryota > Metazoa > Chordata > Actinopteri > Myctophiformes > Myctophidae > Gymnoscopelus > Gymnoscopelus microlampas. The sequence continues at coordinate 22,475,004 of NC_139943.1, forward strand.
TATCCTCGCACTTTATAGCCCAAGATAGGGCTGTTGCAGTGAAGGAATTTACCCTGCAGTGATTTAGTTTGGCTCAACAGCGCAATATATGGTTTTAGCGCCATTTTTTGTTTTGTTTTTACACATTACTTAATTTATCCTGATTTCAGTGCTGTATGCTTTATTGTTAGATGTTTTGTCTAAATTGGGGGGCTCTCACTTTCCATTCGACTGAAAGTTGTTCCAATGGAAACTAGAAAAAGTGCTCCACGAAGCACAAGTCTCCGCCAGGTCAGGAAGGTTATTATGAGCTCCTGGTGGCGCTATAATAGGCCAATATGAAAATGGTGCCATTTCTTCTTAGGCAATCGGACACTGCATTCATGATTTGAGGCATTTTGTTCCAAAAATGTGGTTTGCTAAATTAGAACTGCTGGTGGCGCTATAACAGGTCAATGTGAAAAGGGTGGCATTTCTTCTAGTGGGAATGTGCATGCAAAAAAAATCGCACACTGCGTTCATGATTTGAGGAATTTTGTTCAAAACGGGCCTATCCTGCAAACTTTGGAAGCCAATACAATGTTAGCCAAGTAGGATGAAATATGAAATATCGGACACATCCATCTTGATCACAAGACTGTAGAGATACTGTGTACCGATTTGCGTGATTTTTGGACAGAATCTGAAGGAGTAAGAGCAAAAAATGTGTTTTACAAAAGTCAGCCTCCTGGTGGCGCTCTAAAAGGCATATGTGAAAAATGCAGGGCAAAGGTTTTTCCTTGGCCTCTAGGGAGTGTGCGTGCAAAGTTTCACGCAGATCGGTGCAGTTATAGGTAAAAACGTTAATCAGCCTGTTATAGCGCCACCATGAGGCTGATTTGAAAGTTTTCAAGTTTTCAAGTGCCATTTCTTCCTGGGCCAAGTGGGAATCTATGTGGAAAATTTCACGGAAATCGCATGCTGCGTTCATGATTTGAGGCATTTTGTTCAAAATGAACCAATCCTGCAAACTTTGGAAGCCAATCCTAGCCAATCAGGATGGAATATGGAAAATCGGAGAGATCCGTGTTGATCACATGACTATAGAGATACTGTGTACCGAATCGTGTGTTTTTGGGACAAAATCTGTAGGAGTAGTATCAAAAAATGTGTGTTGCAAAAGTCGGCCTCATGGTGGCGCTATGACAGCTTGATCTGAAAAATGTGGGGCAGAGGTTCTGCTCTGGCATCCAGGGAGTGTGTGTGCGCAGTTTCACAGCGACCGGGCCAACGGTGGCAGAGATTAGCTGGTCACGGACGGACGGACGGTCGGACGGACAGACAGGGGCAATTCAATAATGGCATTCAAGTGAACAGTTGTAGGGGTTTCTTGCCATCCATCCCCTGTGGCTGGCTTATCAATAGTGCGGTATTGCGGTTATTGTGAAAGGTACTGTGAGACGGTAGATGTCTTCTCTCCAAAATAGAAATGATAAAGCTCCTATTGTCACAACCAACATAGACATAATACTCTGAAGAAACAATACCTGACAATATGATCACAATTAATAGTTATCCTATAATACATTGCACAAACCAAAACCCATAATTTCCCCGTGTCACTGTGTCGGAATAAACACACAAACAACATATCAATGTCACTAACAACACAAGCCACAACGCGCACAATTACTTCACGCAGTCTGTAGGCCACTTCTCACTGCTCAGCACACATCTGCCCCCTCGAAGCATAATTAATTGCGGCCAACACAAACTCACAACATTACGGTCGGCCATGTTGTTCCTTAGCGTCATCGCTGAGTCGCTGACCACCGCCCAGCGAGACCCAAACACCGCGAGGCGGACAACATTTCCTGTACACCACTTTTGTTACCTTTTATTTCCTCCGAGGTGGAAAGACTGGTGACGCGAGGTTAGTTCCCTTTAGCTGTCAGCACGCTGTGTGTGTGTGTGTGTGTGTGTGTGTGTGTGTGTGTGTGTGTGTGTGTGTGTGTGTCTGTGTGTGGACTACTGCACGCTTTTGTGGGTCTTTGCGAAATCCCGAAGTGGAGTTTATTGGTCATTGGAACGGTGATGCACGTCACCCCTTTGTCAAGTGGGTATTTTCAAACCCTGGAATGGATTTAGGGGAGCATCAGAGTGTTTGTGTTGGAGCGCCTCAGTGCGGCTGCAGAGTTCATGTGCAACCTCTTGCATGCGATGTTTCACCGGGGTCCAAAAGAGTCCGCGATGTTTGGCGGGGGTCCCGACACTCCCAGGGGACCCGGGGGTCCCCCATATTGAATATCAGTGTTGCCACATTTGCGCCAGAAACAAGCAAACACCTTCAGGAAAATAATAAAACAGCCGAAGGGGTCCGCCATGTTCCACAGGGGTCCGCGGGGGTCCCAACACTCCCAGGGGGTCCGCGGCCCACCAGGGGGTCCGCGGACCCCCACGTAAAAAAAATATATATACATGTTTTTCAATTTTATATATATATTTTTTTTACTTTTGGAAAGTTCTATCCCACCATTTTGGCACCCCAAAATAAGTGCGCCCTCACAGCCCTAGAGCCCCGCGCACGCCCCCCTCGACTCTAGTTCATTACAATATACTGTAGATCCAATCGAGCTGGTACAGGTGCTGGAGTTACTAATGTTAAATCCAAACTTTGTGGTGCCAAGGTTTTTTAAACGGGACAAACCTACAGTAAGGGCAGGGCAGAATAGGGGAAATTCTGGGTCTAACCCAAGTGTATTGGTCCAGCCAGATGGTGTACGGAACAGGCATGGGTATCCACGATAATCAGGCACTGGTACAGGTAGGGATACAAGAGTATATTCCACAGATCAGCAGGCTTACAGAACAGCAACATCAATGGGAGGACTACGCTCTGGAGATGAAAATACGCTCAGACAACTGTCTACCAGAGGATGGGCGCTCTTATACACACAAGGGCTAACAGGACACAGGTAAATACAATAGACAATCAACACAAGTGTAACACATGAAAGACAAAGGGATAGATCAAGACCCATGTGACGTAAACCAAAGCACATGGTGGGAGAAAAGGTTGGAAACTGGGGAACACATGGTGTAAACCAATCAATGGAGACAGGAAACAACTGACAACCAAAACACCAAGGGAGAAACACTGGCATTACGAAATAAAATGAAGAGGGAAATAACAAACTAAAAGCACAAGGAAATGTTCATGTTCTCTTCTCCTCTCTTGGGCTATTTGTCACTGTGCATAATGTGAAATGTGTCCTCTGCTGGAGGTTGGCGCAGGGGCAGACCGTGACACCATAACAGAGTCAATTAGAACTGCTTGCTGTGTGAGTGAATATTTCCAAGAGAAGATTAAAGTTGCATCCCAATATACATGTTTAAGAGAGTAACATTGTTGGTTTTTGGCTTCTTGAAATTGAAGCACCAAGAGAAAATGGCAAACTAGAAATACTGCATATCAAATTTGTATGCCCCCTGTCTGTCTCTCTGTCTGTCTGCCTGTCTGTTTGTATCCGGGTTTGGTCCGGGTTCCCTGTCACAAAATATTTTCAGGTGGTGGTCTGTGGCTAAATACATATTCATTTGGCGGTCCCTGACATGAAAAAGTTTGACAACCATCACTGTCAACAGTCCTGGCTTATCCAACGGGCTGTGTAGGTGCTGAAGCACAGGGCACCAACCTTGGGGGAGCACCAAATGGAGTGGAGAAAGTGAAAGAAGACAGAACTATCGGCGAAAAGCGCCAAAATTTAGAAGCAGTGGCTGCTAAAGGAGCGCTACAACATTGAAACGCGCCGGTTAAGTGTAATTATTTTCTGCGCTGCAGAAAATAATTACATTACAAATAATTACCCCCCCCCCCCCCCCCCCACCACCACCTGGGGCACGAAACCGGGTCCAGGCCGGGCACCACGAAGGATTAATCCGGCCTTGACTGTCAACCTTTCACTCAACATAATGACTCACTCGTTCTCTAATCTCCCTGACTCACACATTCACATACCTGTATTCCTCTAGTCTCATTCATTACTTATGCCCACACCAGCCTATCACTCTCCCTTTCACTCTCTCCACTTTCTTTTCTCTCTCTCTCTCTCACACTCACTCACTCACTCACTCACTCACTCACTCACTCACTCACTCTCACTCTGCAGCTATACTATAGTGGGTAGAGAGGCATTCTGGTAATCAGTCACTGCTTCGCGGTCTACAGTCTACAGTAAATGTGTGAAGTGTCTTCCCCCTCTCACTCTCTCACTCTCTCGCTCTCTCTCTCTCTCTCTCTAGCCGCTAGTATAGTCATGTGAAATTCATACATTGAAGTTTGTGAGTGTTTTAAAGTTAACCTGGGCAGGATTCCTAACTGCTTGCTCCTTGCGTTGTTTCATTCTCAATATGTTTAAGAAAGACAATGTATTACATTTTTTGTTGTTACATTTGGCTACACTGCCATTTGGACAAAATACTATATACTAAAATACTAATACTAAATACATTTTTGTAATGCGATGCATTTGTTTGTGACTTTGTTATGGCTCAAATGTACAGCATGACGGGAGATACAGACAACCCTAAGGTATTTTCAAATTCTCAAAAGCATTTGTAGATTGTCAGTACCAGTTGTCAGAGTACTTGGAGGCCAGTCTTTCATGTGAGAACTATGACATTGCTGTGATGTCAGCACTTTGTGAGTCTGTGAGTCATCTATGATGATACTGTATGCCAGGGACCCCCATAACTATCTCTGGGACCCCAATTTATATTGTAATATCAATGTTAATTTAACTCTGAGAGTGTACAAATGGAACCACATGGACCCGTTCCATTTGTACACTCTCAGAGTTACAGACCCATAAGGGTCCATTTGGTTCCTATAACTATCTATCATTTAGCTGGGGACCCCCTGGAACTCCCTCAAAGACCCCTGGGGGTCCCCGGACCCCACTTTGAGAACCAATGTGTTACAGTACCTACGTAGGCTACATTTTAGACAATAATGTATCTGGTGAGAGTATATGACCAGAGTTATCGCAAAGGTCAATCAAGGAGTAACATTTCTAGCCACAGTATCCACATTCATTGTCAGACATGCTTGTCAAATGTTATTTGATTACGCATGTACATCCTGATACAATAATATCCTGAAGAGTCTAAAAAATACATTGCATACCTCCCCAAATAAATGTGTTAGATTGAGCCTTTATCTCCATTCAAGAACTCCTCCCTGCTCACTTTATCAGCCGTGGGTGGCCCAGAGTGGAGGAAAATGTGTATGGTTCACGGAATTATTGCTCCCAAAATATGTGTGCAATTAGTTTTCCAGATGTTCACAGCTACCCCACCAGAGGTAGCTCCACAAACTTCATGCCATGCAGATTTAAAACGTTTTGGGAAAGGACTAATATTCTCTAATGTGCAGTATGTGGAATGGTTTGCCTGCAGGCATCATGTCAATCAACACTTTTGTTAGCTGTAAGTCTTCCTTAAAGAGACTGCTGAAAACCAGTTGGTCCTGATCATAAACATAAATACATTTTACATCTTACATACATATATATATATATATATATATATATATATATATATATATATATATATAATATATATATATATTATATTATATATATATATATATATATATATATATATATATATATATATATATATATATATATATATATATATATATATATATATATATATAAACAAACATATATAAACCTTTATTCTAGACGTAATTGTTAATGTGTCTCTGTTTTGAATCCCAATCCTATAGGCCTTGTTTGGCATGTGCGGGGGCTGGCTGGTCTGCTTCCTGTTGACTGTATTTGATGTCCTGCCATCAGAACCTGACCGCTATGGTTACCTAGCGAGAACCGACACCAACCTGGACGCCGTAACGAGCGCTCCTTGGTTCCACGTGCCTTACCCAGGTGTGTAAAAACTAATGATTACTGTATTTTGTTTTCCTTTGTGTAAAGAGAGTGGGAGGTCCATTCCTTATTTTAAAAAGAAACTTAGGAATTTTCCAGCTTTTTTGGCCATAAAGGAAGAAGGACAAAAATAACCTGTGGTTCCTACATTGGAACCTGTGGATCGAATTAAGTTACAGTAGTAATAAGCTGTTGTTAGTACTTTCTATTAATAGAATATTTATAAAATACACCCACAGACTTCACCACTTTCAACCTGGCATCCCTAATTTGGACATTGTAAAATTGCTAAAAAAAAACAACAAGAAAATAGCAGATCTACAAGCTCACAACGTGTCACATCGCGACCCTTTGTGTGCTTGTAGATCTCCTTTTTTGGCTACTTTTGCATCACATTGTCACACGACAAAGTATCACATTGGGCAGTCATTTATGAAAAAACATGAAAAAAATATGATTATAGGCAAGGCAAGGGCATGGCAATTTTATGTGTATAGCACATTTCAACAACAAGACAATTCAATGTGCTAAATGCAATAAATGCGGCCATCCATCCCCTGTGGCTGGCTTATCAATAGTGCCGGATTGCGGTTATTGTGAAAGCTGCTTCCCCGCGTTTATTTTTGGTTGTAGGAACAGAAAGCAGACCTTTCCCAGATGACCTGAGAGGTCTGGATGGTTCATGATATCGCACAAGATCAGAAATGTATTCTGGCCGTAAACCATTCAAAGCTGTATACTGTAGATTAACAGTAGTAGAAATACAAGGTTTCTGCTGAACAGCGACAATATGTAACACATACAGTACCAGTAAACAACATACTACATGATTATTAGCAAATTCAGTTTAAAACAGATAGACTAATAGAAATTAGTCAATGCAGTATGTAATTTTTCATTACTTAACTCACATACATTTGTTGTTATTTTATTGGCATTCTAATGTTACTGTAAAACAATTCCGACCCAATAGACCACTTCAGAATGTTTGTAAATAAACGGGAAAGGGCTATTTCCGAAGGGATATGCTACATCCGCCCAGGCTATCTGCAGGTCTGAACCTGAACTAAACATTGGCAGTTATGCTGGAATCATGTCATGCTTGGGGCTTTAAAACCAAGTGCTCAGTATGTAATAAATTAATAATAGGCTTTTTCCGTTTTCCTGCTTTGACATCTAAACACGTAAACATACACAAGCGTATTAATTGTGCATTAATTCCGTCACCGTGTCGCATCATGTAGGTTATAAACATGGCCAAGAAGATGACATGTCCTGGACGCACCCAGAGGTGCTGGTCATCTTGATATAATAAAACAATTGGGTACGGTTTCAGCCTGATCAGAGCCACATTGACATCCATAAAAACAGTTAAATATTTCAAAAAGTAAAGTAAGTGAAAAATACGCCTAGGGCATAGCAGTGGCGGCCATTTTGTGGTGCCACAGATAGAACACCCATGCATTTTTCCCATAGAGATTTCCGAAAATAATTTAGGCCTATATGAATTATTTTAAGCCTGGAACCAAGCCATCCAGGCTCCTGGTGAATCATGACCATAAGACATTTGATTCTGTGTAAAAACAATATTGATCCTGCAGTTTGGGTGATTAACTCCAGACACACAGACTGACAGACAGACGGCAGACCATCTTATAGATGGCTAGATTCATGCAGAGCTGCGTCATACAAATAACGTTAAATGACAGGAATTATACCATGGTTAATACTGCCCCAGTGCATCCCTGCTAGCAGTGGTGGACAAAGTACTCAACCCCAGTATAGGAATAGAAGCAAAGGAAACCAAAGTTCTGCTTGTGGTGAGGCAGACTAAGGAAAAAATACTGAGGCACTCCGTCTTCAGGTGAAAAAAATATATTGATTTATTTTAGCAGATGAGCAAGGCAACAACTGACCACCAGTTGACTCAACCTCCAGTATTTGAGTCAAAGTATAGATACTCCTGGTCTAATATTACTCAACTAAAGTGAAGGTTGTTCTGTCAAATGTATGCTTGAGTTAAAGAACTGGAGTACTTGCTTTTAAAAATACTAAAGTTAACAGTGCAAATTGCAAAGTGCATTTTGTACACCATTTTGGTATTGTGGTGACATCATGATGATTTGGCTACTGGTGTTGAGCAAGGCACTGATGGATCATGGGACTTGAGGAAAAAGTATGCTGTACATAAGACATCTTTATAGGCAGAGATGCTGTGCATAAAGTGTGATTTATACTTAGTCGAATGACGTGTCGCACGTCAAATACAGCAGATCTACAAGCTCACAAGGCGTGCTGCACACGACAATGTCATATGGGTATAGTATATAGTATAGTACAAATAACACTGCAGATGAGCTCCCATGGTGCATTCATGAAAGCAGCTGAACACAGTAACATGTTGAGTATGCTTCATCAGATGAAAAGTAGCGTGCTCAAAATATTACTGGGTGTCTTTAAGCCACACAGTTGGTCTGCAGTATCGTTATCCACTTTAAATTGGATTCATAAACACGTTATAAACCTGTCAACAGCTGTCAGTTTCCCAGTCCTGCCCCGTTTATTATCTGCTTTACTCACCTTTGCTGGAAGTTCCTTTTTGTCAAACGTCCAAACCAAGCCCTAAACACACACACACACACGCACACGCACACGCACACACACACACACACACACACACACACACACACACACACACACACACACACACACAAACAACTTAAGATATTGTTTACAGTAGTATTAACTTTCCCTTGCACGCTATCACTACTTTCAGTAGAGTGTTTATTTTATTCAACACTAATGGCTGAGGTTTACCACAGGCCTTTTATTATTTTTACAGTTTATTATTTTTACAGTTTCCAACTTGTTTATGAACAAGTTGGAAAGTGTGATAAATGGCACTATCAGATCTCAGTAAGTGGTTCCAGGAATGTCAGCCATCTTGCCAGTTAATTGTCTATGGAGAATCCTGAAAGTGACAGATGATAAGGAATGTATTGTTTTTTGTTTTGTTTTTGCCATTCATGATTTGAATCCTGGAAGTATGCTATAAATTTATGTGTTGGCCGTTTTAGTATCATTAATTTGTGTATTTGTGTGTGGGTGGATTTGGAGGGTTTTAATTCACCATCTCTGCACCCAACCCAGTTGAAAAAGTATGGTTCTCGGAATAAGTTTAGACGTAGCTGTCATTAATCAAACGGCACATTGTCAGTGAATTATTGCTGACTCATGCACATCAGAAAGACACATCCATAGCAATGAGACATAGAAAACACTGTGCTGTGTAGTTACAGTCATAACACGCTAGAGGAGTCTAAAAGGCCAACTACTGTAACTCATGGTTTGTACTACCCCCTGAGCAGAGTAGTAATTAGGTTCTGAGAACCATATCTGTGTGTAGAAACAAGAACCCATGACATGTGTTACACGCCACGGCACCACACGTGTTGCTTAGTTCTCTAGTTGAAAAGCGCCACAGTGACCTGGGGATTTTTTTAATCCACTTAACATACGGAATTGTTAACACAAGCTTTAAAGAGAAATCAAATAAAGTACCAAAAATACAAAGTGTCTTTAAAATGGAATACAAATGGAAATTTGGGTTTAAGGGTAGCTCTAAAAGCAAAGATCATGGTGTCACTCAATGGCTTGGTTTAATTCTCTGGTGATCTTGAATGTGCTCACCAAGTTTCATGCTAATCCAGCCATCAGATTTAAAGATATCTTGTGTGGAAGTTGACATTTTGGTCTAAGGATGGCACTGGAGGAAAGGCCAGTAGGATAAAGGCCACCTTTGTCCTCCGGGGAGCATAAAGATGAACAGCAAATTCCATATAGATTCAGTCAGTAGTTTTCAAGATATCTTGTTTGAGACTGAAGTGTTGGACAGATGGACAAACCAACATTGCCATCCGTAGAACCCCACCAGTAGCGGGGCTAAAAACTGTAACCAATGTCAAAGATTTCTAAATTCAAAAGGCTCTAATCTAGTGTGTGTGTGTGTGTGTGTGTGTGTGTGTGTGTGTGTGTGTGTGTGTGTGTGTGTGTGTGTGTGTGTGTGTGTGTGTGTGTGTGTGTGTGTGCGCGCGCTATTAACACCAACAACTCATGCCTCCCCTGTAGGTCAGTGGGGTGTTCCCACTGTGAGTGTGAGCTCCGTACTGGGCATGATGGCGGGGGTATTGGCCTCCACCATGGAATCCATTGGGGACTACTATGCCTGTGCCCGCTTATCCGGGGCCCCTCCCCCACCCACCCATGCCATTAACCGAGGCATTGCTGTCGAGGGCATCGGGTGCATCTTAGCAGCCCTGTGGGGCACTGGGAACGGCACCACTTCCTACAGCCAGAATATCGCAGCACTCGGCATTACAAAGGTATTGCCTTATACTAATTATGTCATTATTCATGTCTTATGTTTATGTACTTAAAGGTAGGGTAAGTGATTATCTTTGGTTAAAATAAGTGTTAAATAGCTCTATATTCTGATAGTACTCATTGCTATAGACTCTATAGACTATAGAGTGTTTGTTCAGTATTAGGAGTCTCCTTGTCTCTCCAGCTCTTTATAAAACAGAAAATGCATTTTAGTTTCAGTTTCAGTTTCATTTCCAATTTTATCCAATCAGGATAGAGAACTCAATCAGGATATAGATTAAACAAGTGAAATTGGAAGTGATGACACTAAGAAATGATCAGGCAAAATTGGAACTGGAACACTATCAAAATGAAGCTTAAAAATGGGTACTTTCTCCTGATTGGCTGAGATTTTGACACCTACCGGAAAATGTATTTTCTGTTTATTAAAAAGCTGGAGAGACGGGGAGACTCCTGTTACTGAACAAACACTCTATAGCAATGATTACTATCAGAATATAGTGCTTTAACCTTTTAACAAAATACTTTTTGTTTTAACCCAAAAATATCACTTACCCTACCTTTAACCACAAGATCACTCTGCCCGTGTCCTTTATTTTATAGTACTTTTAACAAGACTAATAATAAGCATTCCTGAACATTGACCTTCTCTATCATTATTCTTCACTTCCATCATCAACAGGATTCATGTGTCCTTTATTTTATCATTTTAACAAGACTAATCGTTTAAAAGTAAAACCCCTGCTTATACTAGTACTAATAGTTGACTACTACTACTAAAATGTCATGCATTCCTGAACATTGACCTCATTATTCTTCTCTTACCGCTCTTCAAAACCAACAAATCAACAGGATTGATGATTTGAAAATCTGCAAAAACAATGTTGCCAAATTTCACATTGTTTTTTTTGGCATGGCAGTTCTTCCCTGTCCCCCTCTATCAGGCTGTTTGTGTGTATGTGCATGCGTGCGTGCATGTATTTGAGTTTGGGATGATGAATAGTCTCAGTGGCTCTGCTTTGATAATGAAGCCCTCGTTGTTGTTGGGTGCCAGGTTGGCAGCAGATTGGTTCTTCAGACAACAGGCTTGCTGATGATAGTCCTGGGGATCTTTGGGAAGTTCGGAGCGGTCTTCATCACCATCCCAGACCCTGTTATAGGTGGCATGTTCCTCGTCATGTTCGGAATGATCGCAGCGGTGGGAATATCCAACCTGCAGGTATGGAAAGAACAAACAAACTATTAAAACAAATAGGGTGGTTAATTAGGTCCATGCTGCTTCCACTACCCTGGCCGAATGTATTTTCATTTGTAATTTGATGGCAGGAAAATTGGCAGGGTTTACTACAACTACAGCTATAAACTCTGGTTCCGTATCCGTGAGGATATGGCAAGTGGGCCGCCAAATAATTGGTAAAAGATTTTAATGATAATGTAACGTTAATATAAATATATATCTCTGCTGTCCGGCAGCAACCAGCTAACTCCCAAATGTAAATTTTTCAGGAAATTACAAAAACAAAACAAAAAGTGGAGTTAGGAGGATGGAGGATGGAGGATTTAGCTGCTAAATGGACCTCCATGCTCACAATGAGGTTGGAGGTCAAAAGGGGGTGGAGCCTGGAGTCAGAAAAAACAGCTAACTCCACACCCCTTTGCTGGACTTAGCTGGTTTAGCAGAAGGTTTGAGGCTCCAATGGAGTCAGCTGGTTTTGTCAGAAGCACTTTTTAATACTTTTCATTGGTTCGATATCTTTTGGATCAACACACAGACGTAAAGGGTGTTCAATAGCACTGATTTATGGGAAAAAATGCAAAAGTGGAAAAATGGAGTTAGCTGGTTCATATATGTATATATATATATATATATATATATATATATATATATATATATATATAAAAATCTTCTTTTTTAAAAACCTTTAAAAATATGTTTTCATTGTGATACTTAATAAAATAATAATAAATAGGAGATTAAAGTACACTACGTTTGTTCCAATGACCCAAGCTGGAACACAATCGACTGATTGATTGATCATTAAAATAAACATGCTATGAAAATGCACACATCTGTCCACTTTTAAGTGGCCCGATGTGTGGGCCACGAACGCTTTGCAGATTTTCAAGTGCGCCCTGATCCAGAAAATTGTGGGAACCACTGACTGAACTACAGCACAGGACAGGGGGAGATCTAAGGGTATTTCAGGGCAGCTGTATATACTATTTCATTGTTTTGGGGTCCATGTGTAAGTGAGCACTCCAGATAGGAAACAGACACTAAGTCACGCACATCCACTCACTAAAAAACAGGTGCTGGGCTGAGGTCAGAATCCAAAAAGAATAAAGTCTGCACACTGGGTCATGCTCCAAAGCTTAAACATGTTATTGGTTCCTTTACACCACCATTGGACGTGATGTTTCGAGCCTTCCGGCTCTTCATCAAACACTCAAGGTAGGGACCACATAAATTAATCAAAATGATCTGTAACATTATCTATGAAAACCATGTCTATAATGCTTTATAAATGATATATAATGCATTATGATCTGCTTATAACACCGTTTAATTATAGTTATAAGAAGTCATACATATTCATAATGCTTTATAAGAATAATCATAACCTTTTATGAAGCATTTTTCTAAATTTGTAACGTACAGTATAACGCAATAAAAGTATGTTTATATGCATTACAGACACAGAAAGTGTTATAAAATATCCTTTTCAAAGCAGACATTGTGAAGGGTAAACACAGCTGATGCTTAACGCTTTCATGTACTGTATGTGTTACCGTGGACAACTCCTGTAGTGCCAGTTAATTTCATGCTGGCACACAGAAACACATCTAAATGAAAACACACCCGCTATTAATGTTATTACCTTTGGCTGTGTTTACCTGGCATAATGTCTGCTGTGAAAATGGTCCCTTAACACAGACAACAAGTCACATGGACATACAGTATAAGGCTGATGTACAGTGCAGTGCTACAGGACATTACAGGACATACATTTAGACATTTGATAATGGCGTTAGACAACATATAAGTGAGTGAGCCACAGGATTGAAAACATGTGATGGGGGCACGCTGATGGCTGAAAAGAGATTATGCCGACCACATGGGTGCAGCAATTCCAGGCTGGAGGCCTGTGATGCGTGTCCTTCCCCCTCTCTGTCCTCATTGTCTTGTCTCTCTACTTCCCTCTGACCTGCACCTAATTTGATCTGACCCCCAAAATGTCTTTTTATGTTTTCACTTTGTTTGTATTATGTCAATTTTAACAAAAGAGGGGAAAGAAAAAACAGATATGTTTCCTGTAGCAGTAGTTCTCAAAGTGGGGTCCGGGTTCCCTAAAAATCCATATTAATTTGGGGGTCCCTGACATGAAAAAGTTTGACAACTATCACTGTCAACCGTTCACTCAATATAATGACTCACTCGTTCTCTAATCTCTCTGATTCACACACATTCACATACCTGTATTCCTCTGTCTAATTCATTACTCATGCCAGCACCAGCCTATCACTCTCCCTTTCACTCTCTCCCCTCTCTTTTCTTCTCTCTCTCTCTCTCTCTCACACACACAAAACTCTTGCTCTTATTCCCCCCCCCCCTTTCTCATTCACTCACTTCCCCTCTCTCTGTGTTCCAGTATGTGGATCTCAATTCATCCAGAAACCTCCTCATTCTTGGTTTTTCTACGTTCAGTGGCCTTGTCCTACCAACCTGGTTTCACTCCAACCCTGGTATCATTGACACAGGTGACTAACACACACACACACACACACACACACACACACACACACACACACACACACACACACACACACACACACACACACACACACACACACACACACACACACACACACACACACACACACACACACACACACACACACACCAGTGACATCATCGGTAGGCAGATTTGATTTGCAAGAACAATATTTCAGCATGCTAACTTTCCAGGTAGAGAAAGGCTATGTTTTTCCCCATTGATGATGTCATTGTCGAATACTCTGCACTGCTCATAACCCAAACACTGCACATACTTTGACTGCACATAACCCCGGGTATGGACTAGTTGTCCATAAACACAACATCAATTTCCACTGTTTTGCCGATGATACACAACTCTACCTGCCCATTAATTCTCCGGAATCTGGTTGCCTAACAATTCTCAAAGCATGTTTAGCTTATTTACATTGTTGGATAGCTCACACCCTTTTACAGCTAAACAATAGCTGTAATTCATCAGTCCCTGCATATGGCAGTCCTCAATGCTCAGGTATGTCAGATCGATTGGTCAACCCAATGAGGAGAAAAATGCGTAAGAAAGAATGGACTGAGAACTAACAGGTTTTTTCTGTTAGTAGGATGATCTAGCAAGATTATCAGGAGTATCTAGGTACAGACTGTACAGTCACCCTACTGTCAAGGAACATTTTAAGCAATGATTGTTTTACATGAGACAGATGTGAGTTCATAGCCTAACTCAACTTTCTCAAGCAATTGATTTGATTTGATTTGATTTATTTAATTTATTGATTTGCACAACAGGTATCGTATACATATACAGTACATAGTATAGTATACTACTTCTTTCCTAGGAAAGATGACGGAATATTGTTGGGCTGGTGAGGTAAGAAACCCTAGAAGTAATTCTATTGTTTCGTCCATCCGCCACCGTAATAATTCAACATAATGTTGGTGACTTAGCTGCTACTGTAAAGCCTATGACAGCGATCTTAGTTTAACATACAGGTAAATAAGATGGATGGTCCAGTTACATTATACCAGCTAAGAAATATCTAAAACGTATTTTGTGACTCCTACTGATCTAGAAAAAGTCACCTGTGCTTTTATCTCCTCCCGTCTAGATTACTGCTGCTCAACTGTATATATGCTCTGGCATCAAAAAGAAAAACGTATCCCATCTCCAATTATGCAGAGTGCAGCAGCCAGCTGTTAACTAATGACAGAAGAGCAGAGCAATTAAGCTGGGCTCACTCTACAGGAGTTTTAAAATCATAACCGATTTTGAAATTGTTGTTGCGACACACACATGACAATCTTCACAAATGTTCTTCTCTCTAATCTCAAACATGCACAAACTACAAGATTAGAATATAATGGCGCATCACACACTTCGGGATATTATTAACAACGCACCACCTCAACAATGGAGTGTTCGATCCCTTGCTCCCCCTGGGTTAGTGTCAAAGAATCCCTAACTGCTTCGGGTGAGCAGGTTGGTGCCTTGTATGGATTTCTCTGCTATCTGTGTGTGAATGTGTCCGTGAATGGGTGAATGTAATGCACATTGTAGCGCTTTGGATTTGCACTATTGCCTATAAATTCACAATTGTGTCTGTTCCGATCAGCCTCAAATTGAGAACACCTCTTCGATTATCGGGAGGGATGAATCGGACCCAAAATTGTCCCAATTATCCTGTAGTGTGAGTCAAGCTTTATACCTCTTTTAGCCTCCATTCATTAGTTGATTTCAAGATTTTGTTGATTACTTTTAAAGGTTCTATGACATTCATTTTCACTTTTTTATGTTTTTTGGGGGGGTTTATGACCTCAATTACACCCAAAAAATCTGAACTTTGAACATTCAGTGGATTTTCTGTGGTCTGGGGTTTTCTGAATAATTAGGCTGAAAAGTAATCTGAGCTTGGCCCTTCAGCAGTGATGTCACAGCCGATTAATCCCGCCCACTCTCCTCCTAGCCCCTCCCCTCCCCTATCCTTTCCTTCTGTGGACAGGTGTTGAAAATTAGCACTCGTGCTATATACACTGTAAACAATGCATCTGGTTTTGTCCAATGTAATTGTGATGTCCATATCAAATAAATAAAACATAACATTGAGTGGAATTTTTTGTTAAAACTTTTTATACACGTTTGAAGGACCATGACAAAGACTTTTAATGTGTGGTAAAACTGAACGTCATGAAACCTTTAAGGCATAACTTGGCATAGGCCCTTACATCACAGACCTTTTAACCCCATATGTACTTATTAAGCAGCAGGCTCACACAGCAAGGTCAAATAGCTATTCCTCTGTAGGCAAGCGGCAGACCTAGACAGCAAGACGACGAGTTATACGATTTTATGAACGCAAGGAGACTGTTTCTCGTATCAGGCGTCAGTATGCTGGCTAGGGCAGTGACTATGGCCTCGGCATAGCAGTGGGCCTTCCATTCTCAGTCGATGAGAATGGAACACATGTTTATAGTTGGGCAGGGTAGTGTCGCTGCTCTTGGACGCTGAGCGTGGAGCTGCACATTTCATAGTCAGGCAGAATTGACCTTCCATACTCAAGTGCTAAGAACACATCTTTTGGTCAGACAGAAGAATGTCAGTCCTCAGTGTTATCCTAACAATGTGTATGTATCCATGTAGAATCTGTATTTAAGCTGCCCCAACATACAGATCTGTGTCGGACTCCCGTTGCCTTCTGAGACAACCGGACCCTGTCCACCTTCCCTTCCTCCATGTCCGTCCATCCCTTTTCCCATTCCCTCTCTGTTCTTTATTATTATTCTCATTATTATATTACATAGGAATTATTGTTATATTAATGTCATCTGTTGTATTTAATACATCTACTGAAACCATATTTCAGTATTGACACGTCATTCTCTCACCGAGGAATTATTTAATTTCCACAACATTATTATTATCATTATGTCCACTCAGTCTATATCAGTCACACACTCAAATGAGAACCTTAGTCATGACAACTTCCATCTGCTCTCGTTTGATTCCAGAGCTGTACGGAAACATACATCCAGCTGCTTGCCAGGCCTTAAGTATTAAACTCACTAAAGATGCTGTATCACCACACATAACTTCTGGAATCCAAGGAGTGCAGATGGAACAAGTTGTCATGAGTGTTGGGATGGCTGATTTCCTGTGTGCATCGATTAGCTGGATGCACCACAGATGTGTAGTCACACGCAGCTCATCATCTCCGCCAGGCCGAAGGCTAGGTGCGGGGATAATGTTTTCGCCCCTGTGTGTGTCTTTCTGTGTCTGGAGCTTATCTCGCAAACCACTGGACCGATCCAGTGTCAAACTTTTCGTTCAGGCTGCCAATACTGTAGGCCAGACATTCTAACCAAACCGAAGTTTGGGGATCTTTGAAATAAATGTTTTTAAGAACCTATGACTTAGACCCGTGGGGAGGCACGGATGTGACAAATGTCAGAAACATGATATATTTTTCATAATTTATTTATTTATTTACATTACTCTTGATCTACAGGTCATTCATTCCGATGACAGTAAATAAGATCCTAAATTTGTGTTCAGACTGATGAATTCACACTCATCTGAAAATGACTACTAGACAATGGAGGAACGCACACACTCACATTCATATGCATGTAGGCACACACACATCTTGACATACACATGAAACTTTTAGTTCTGGTGTCTGCTTTCAGCACCAAGGTTGTGAGTGGTGTTTCCACATAATTCTCAATGGAAAGAATCTTTAAAGTGACAAATGAAAAAAAAAAAACTGTTTTAGCATTTTTAACATAATTTACTACTTTTGCAAACTACAGACAGAGAACCCACAACTTAAATACAAAAAAAATAAAAAGATCAAGGTTAACACCTTGATTTATTTATTACAAACAGAATATCAAATTGCGGACAAAATCGGTGACCCCAGATTTTACGACAGTTTCACATGATTAGGTTAAGCGTTGGTTAAGCATGGAGTCTGTTAGGGTTTATGGTTAGGGTAAGGGTTAAGCATGTATCTGTTAGTGCTAAGGTTAGAGGCAATGTAATATAATTACTGTAGGTCAGGCTGTGTACCGTACCGGCTCAGGGTCAGATGGGTGGAGTTTGCCACAAGTGTACAAAGGAGCTTGAGAATGTTTAGAGTAGACCATAATACATAATAATGGCCATCACAGAGACGTTTGTGGAGCTGGTTCCAAGGCGTTATATGGCAAAAGCCATAAAAGCAAATTTCTTCTATTTGGAATTGTCCCATTCTTTGTGCAAAATCAATAGTGGCAGCTATTTCTAAACCTCATATTTCTCATATGCTGGTGTGGTGAGAACCAAAATGCAGGACAGCGAGGCAGGCAGAAATCAAAAACAAGTTGGGTGGTTTAACACTAACCCAAGTTTGGGTGTTTTAATACATACAGCTCCTGTAAAGGTGAAACAAGTAACAAAGACAAGACATGCAACACAAGACAAATGGACTGACTGTGAGCACCTAAACATTGTGGGCACCTCGCAAATCCGGCGACCTCGGAAGACTAGGCACCTGGTAAATATGGTAAAAATGTGGGCGTCAATAAATGTTCCATGCGAAAACAAAGCGCTCCTCCGCTCACTTTGTGTGGACACATTCCGTCAAGCATAGGATATGAGTCATATTATGAAAGAATTCTGAGTCATATTCTGAAAGAATTCTGAGAGTCATATTCTGAAAGAATTCCGAGTCATATTCTGAAAGAATTCTGAGTCATATTCTGAAAGAATTCTGAGAGCCATATTCTGAAAGAATTCTGAAAGTCATATTCTGAAAGAATTCTGAGTCATATTCTGAAAGGATTCTGAGAGTCATATTCTGAAAGAATTCTGAGAGTCATATTCTGAAAGAATTCTGAGAGTCATATTCTGAAAGAATTCTGAGAGTCATATTCTGAAAGGATTCTGAGAGTCATATTCTGAAAGGATTCTGAGAGTCATATTCTGAAAGGAAATACTGTATATTCTTTGGAACGGTTTGCATCATGAGAACATTCGCACAAACGCTATTACATAGTAACTTCTTTCTATTCATTCAAGCCAACACTAAACATTTCAAGAAAAATCTCATCTCTTAATGACTCTCTTACATATAGTCAGACATCCATGTGTAACAGGTTGTCATACACTTCATTTCCCAAAGCATACATTTATTCTGAATTATTTTACAGTTAGGAAATTTGCCAATTAGGTGCCCATGTGTTCCGGGGACATTTCTTCTGCCCAGAGTTCCCAGGTGTCCACTTTTCCCATTTTTTTCCTCATATGAGCGGCGACTGCAAACCAGATACAACTGAGAAAGACGTGAACGTACTG
Organism: Gymnoscopelus microlampas; assembly: GCF_963454915.1. Classification (NCBI taxonomy): domain Eukaryota; kingdom Metazoa; phylum Chordata; class Actinopteri; order Myctophiformes; family Myctophidae; genus Gymnoscopelus; species Gymnoscopelus microlampas. The sequence continues at coordinate 22,494,394 of NC_139943.1, forward strand.
TAGAACTATGAAGACTAGATGAGGGAATATAACGCATACAAGACCTACTGTAGACAAGACAGTAAATGAGGCAAATCTGTTACTATGACAATATTACCAACAAAATGTTTCAGTATGTGTGGGGATCATAGGACCTCTGATTATAACCATATGAGCGAAGCTGTCACTTGCTACATAATAGAACACACAGTAAAAGGCCAGTTTTACATAAAGTTGCTGTGCCACACATGCACGTGAGTTGATGCACATGATGTGTGTTTGACAGGTATAATTTATGATATTATGCTGTATAAGTTGTGACTTGTAACACCCATGACAGGTTGACAGTGTACATATGATTTATGACAGTGTCCTCTCATTTAGTCATCAGTGTGGTCAGCTGGGGACAGTGACTTCACACATGCATCCTCCCATCCTCTTGCTTCTCTCTCTCCCTCAGACAGGGGACCATAAATCCCTACCACGCTCCTTTCTCGTTCTCTGTTTGTGGTTATATATTAGATATTTTTTATTGTATTGTTCACTCTTACAGGCTCCCTCATAGCAGGGTCTAATAATACATATAAAAAAAACTATAATGATTATCAACATTGGCTAAAAGTAGAACTAAGGGTAAACACGTGAGAAAAACAAAAGCCCAAGAACGGAAAGAAATTCTGAACAGAAAACTAAAACATAAATCAAGAAAACTGAGCTAAAAAATATTAGTAAAAGAAACATCGCCTCACTCGGGGCCTCTCGGGGCAAAAGTCGACATGCCTAAATACTGTGACCTGCGAGTGAGAATGAGAATGTGTAGACAAGACTGCCGGCTCTTAAGCAGCGGGCATCTACTGGAAGACACAAGTGATACGATCCTGAGGTCGTATGAGGTTGTTCATTCCATGCTTGTATGTTTTTAATCTTCTCTGCGCCTCTGTGTTTGTTGTTTATGTCTCTGTTGGTGTGTTTGTGTTTGTGTGTGTGTGTGTGTGTGTGTGTGTGTGTGTGTGTGTGTGTGTGTGTGTGTGTGTGTGTGTGCTTAATGGGCTGCAGGTGTGTTTGACTGATTGAATGAGTGGATGATGAAGTGTGCTCTGTGCTGTGAAATCAATGAACACTTCTATGAAGACATCTCACACAGAGTGACAGTTTAGCTGGCAGTCTGGCTTGGACTGCAGAGAGGAAAGCCCGCAGGCACTAGGGAAAGCCGGCCCTTTAAACCCACCGCTGGAAGCCTGGAACCAATCAGCTCCCTGGAACAACATACATACTCAATCATCCACTTCATTCAATACGCCAAGCACACCTGCAGCTCATCACACACACACACACACACACACACACACACACACACACACACACACACACACACACACACACACACACACACACACAGAGGCACAGTGATGATTACAACACAAACAAACATAAAATGAACAACCTCACACAACCTCAGGGTCATAACACCTTGACCCCTAAACATTGAACGTTTTCCCCCAAAGGATATCTTCAATAATCACATGTCACAGGAACAGAACAAACATGTCTTATGCTGAATTCCATATGGAAACAAACCGTACCTTTCACTCAACTCCATGTTGACACTGAGACCCAATGCTCTCCCATCTCCACTAAGACCCCATTCTCTCCTGTCTCCACGGAGGCTCCATACCTGCCTCCCCCATCCGAACATCACTGTTGCAACGCCACCGAATATCCACATACTACGTCACCGAAAACCACCAACCACTTAAATAGTAGGGGCTGCTAAGTGAAAAATCGTTACGCGGCGGATAAAAGCATGAAATTTGATACAGATGTCCCTTGGGTCATCCTAAAACATCCTAGAAGGGGTGCCCAAAAAAATCTTAAACAGGAAGTGAGTTATGGACAAAATCCAAAATGGCCACCTAAACTGTTGACCGTTGACTCAAAAGACACCAAAAGAATCTCCAAAAAGCATAAAATTTGGCACATATGTCCCTTACGTCATCCTAAGACATCCTACAAGGGGTGCCCAAAAACATCTGAAACAGGAAGTGAGTTATTGACACAATTGAAAATGGCCGCCTAGTGTTGTTGATTGACTCAAAAGACAACTAAAGAATCTCCAAAAAGCATAAAATTTGGCACACATGTCCATTGGGTCATCCTAAGACATCCTAGAAGGGGTGCCCAAAAAAGTCTTCAACAGGAAGTGAGTTATTGACAAAATTGAAAATGGCCGCCTACAGTGTTGGCGATTGGCTCAAAAAGCCTATAGAATCTCCAAAAAGCATACAATTTGGCATATATGTCCCTTGGGTCATTCTAACACATCCTAGAAGGGGTGCTCAAAATAATCTGAAACAGGAAGTGAGTTATTGACTAAATTGAAAATGGCCGTCTACAGTGTGAAAGATGATGCAAGATACCTAAAGAATCTCATAAAAGCATGAAATGTGATACAAATGTCCCTTGGGTGATCTGAACGCATCCTACAAGGGGTGCCCAAAGAGGTTTTAAACAGGAAGTGACCGCCTAAAGCAGTTGACACAAAAGAAAACATAAAGGGACGTCTTAAAAGTGTACCATTTGGTACGTACATTGAGTGCTTCTTAATATAGCCTAGAAGGGGTTATTTATTTGTTTGTTTGCTTGTTTATTAAACTTTTTAGGAAGGGACCATGTTGAAGAAATTCTAAATGGCTGTTTAAACAGTTGACCACGGCAGTCTGCATATTATGCAGACTCAATATGACAGGTTATGCAGTGCATAACCTGCCGTATTTTGTAGTCTACCTTCTGTTTTCATTTCTACATCATCTTATTTATTTTACTTTCTGCATTATTTTTTTATTTTACTCTTTGAATCTTCTTTAGTTATCTAACTCTCTGCATATTCTTATTTATTTTACTCTGCATCTTATCTTACTCTGCATATTCTTATTTTACTCTCTGCATATTGTTTATTTTGCACTCTACATCTTCTTGCTGGTTTTACACTCTATCTTCTCATGTATTTTCTTCTTAATCATTACTGTTTTTTTGTGATTAGTGTTTAGTAACTACATGTATTCATGTGTGCCATTTCGCAATTACCAGCACATTGGCATAATGCTCTGCAAGGTAATCCAGCATCCCGGCATCTACACTTTCTCGAACAGAAGGGCTCAGCTTTGCAGCCACACTTGAGTTCTCTATAAACTTTGGCAGCCTCTGGCAAGAGTGTCCATAAAGGTGTCCATAAAGGTGTCCACGAATCAGCGACTTTAATCCATCCATATTTGTCAGGAGATGGTAGAGATTGCATAGCTTTCAGGCTTCTGGACCAAATGCCAGATTGGCAAACTGCTCGATTTGAATGTTGTAGCAGTGCAGCCCGTGGGGGAGGAGTGTTTTCCATTGAGAGACTATTAAAACTTTTTTTGGGCACCCCTTAAGATGCATTCAGATCACCCAAGGGACATTTGTACCAAATGTCATGCTTTTATGAGATTATTTTCTATGAGTGTCTTTTGCATCATCTGTCAACACTGTACACGGCCATTTTCAATTTAGTCAATAACTCACTTCCTGTTTCAGATCATTTCAGGCACCCCTTCTAGGATGTCTTAGGATGACCCAAGGGACATGTATGCCAAATTGTATGCTTTTATGAAATTCTTTAGTTGTCTTTTGAGTCAATCGACAACACTAGGCGGCTATTTTCAATTGTGTCAATAACTCACTTCCTGTTTCAGATTCCTTTGGGCACCCCTTCTAGGATGTCTTAGGATGACCCAAGGGACATATGTGCCAAATTTTATATTTTTGGAGATTCTTTTGGTGTCTTTTGAGTCAACGGTCAACAGTTTAGGTGGCCATTTTGAATTTTGTCCATAACTCACTTCCTGTTTAAGATTTTTTTGGGCACCCCTTCTAGGATGTTTTAGGATGACCCAAGGGACATCTGTATCAAATTTGGTGCTTTTATCCGCCGCGTAACGATTTGGCCATTTTATGTGGTTAGCAGCCCCTACTAAAACCACTTTGTTGGCCAGGGGCCCCAGGGGGTATATACTTGTTCCTCTACACCAAATTTCTGAAAATAGCCGATCAAAGCTCCTAACATGTGGTTAATTTAACGTATTACAGAGGAAATTACTCTTTCCCGGACCCTGCAGTGCACCCTCCTGGAGATGAGTAATTAAGCTGCCGTTTTGACTAATTAAGGCTTCGTGCGTCCCCCCGTGCCACCAGACTGCCACGTTCAGGAGAGATTCCATCGCTAATGGTTGGCTGTGATATACTGGACTTATCCCTGATCTCCTGCTGAGGTCCCAGTGGCTAAAACCCTCGACCTGGAGATCACATGCACTGGCAAAGGAATGGCATTTGATTGTTGGGTTTCTCTCCTTAAGTGAGGTTACAAATTGTGGCATAACTCCAGAAGGACGTGCCATGGAAAGATACAAAAATACTTGCACGCGCATAGAGGTTTTAATAGAGCCAGATCTGCCATTGTCGAGATCTGATGGCAAATTTATTTGTATAGCACATTTCAACAATAAGGCAATGCAATGTGCTTTACGCAAAACATTAAGCAATAGGAAACACATTATAAAAGGACATTTTAATTCAGTAAACAGAAAGAAAAGACAAAAAAGTTAAACACGTATCTAATAGAAAACACCTATTCAGGACACAGAGCAAAAAACACAATAAAAAATAGTAAGAACAAAGAAGTGGAAATAGGAAGAAATATTCCTAATCCTGTTTGAACATAAGTCCTTTAACCCGTGGTATATTTTTAAGGTGATAGTGTTATTAATGTGGCTGTTAAAGTTCATTTCCAGGACTACACCAAGGTTTATGACTTGGTTTGTGGTTGACTGTCAAAACTTGTTTAAATACTGTAGGTGATTAAGCATTTAACCTATAACATTGGAGATATACATTGTTTTTAATTGCTTGTAATTACTTTATTAAAATTCTTTACATCTATGAGAATTAAAATATGCTACTGTATGAGCCTGGCCAAATGAAAAAGTCTGCGAGTGACCAGCAGTCTCCTGTTCATGCCATTAATTGCAAACAATTTGGAAATACCTATTTATGTCAGGATAGCTTCGTTAAGTTATGGTTAATGTTGATCTTTACGAAATAGAATTGTTTGACATAGGTTAAATCTTTTTTAATTAAATAAATGGCGGCATATGTTTAGATGCAGCCATTTATCACATTTGACCGTTGGCTATGCTCATGTCAAATTCACGACAGATTGATTGATGCCGAGCATTCTCTGCGCGTCATGACGTACAACAGTTTTGTTAAGATACAAGCAATTAACCATTGTCATGTGTGTATGCATAAAAACATGCTATAATGTGTTTTCCAGCTTGAGAGATTAGCAGGGTTACAAAAGGCTTGCATTGCGCACTGCGCACCAGCAGCCAATGTGGAATCCAAGAGTCGTAACACAAGTATTGTTTTTCATCAATTATTTGATTACAGAATGTAATGGAAGGGGACAGCTTTCCTTACGTAAGGTCCCGCTCCTCTATCCTGTGTGTGTGTGTGTGTGTGTGTGTGTGTGTGTGTGTGTGTGTGTGTGTGTGTGTGTGTGTGTGTGTGTGTGTGTGTGTGTGTGTGCGTGCGTGCGTGCGTGCGTGCGTGCGTGCGTGCGTGCGTGTGTCACTTTGATTTATACAGCACATTAAACAACAACAGGATTTGACATAAAGTGCTTCCAGTCAATGCAGCTGGATTAACTATACATGAATAAACAGAAGGAGTAGAATGAGTTAACTGCGGGATTAAGAAACCCATAACAAAAACCCATCACTATTTCATTATGATAATTTTATGATGCATTATACACTGTAATAATGCATTATAGTGTGATTACTGTGTTATTGTAAGTGCCTGTAAGTGGTCATTGGTGCTTTAAGTAAAGTAATGACATTCCCCAAGTTGAAGGCAGAGATGTTTTGGGATGTTCTTGCACGGAATCAATGCAATTTCACTTTACGATGTGCACGGAACAGCAAAGCCCGTTTTTTTTATTTCACCAAATCTCTGCCGGTTATTTTGTTTGTTTTTGCGTAACAACATGCCATGGTTACGGCTGCCCATCTGTGGGATGGCCCCCCGGGTTGCCAGATCATATGCGCATATCCCCCCACGGGTATGGACCAGCACCTATAATTATAGAGTGTTATGCTGATTAGAATGTATTTATACTTCTAAGTCATTATAAAATGCTTTATAATGTGTTATGATTACTGGAACAGCCGAATGGTTTGGGCTCATACCACATGGGCGTAATGCTCTGATGATGATGATGATAATGATAATAATAATGTGTTATGATTATTGTAATAAAGCATTATGAGTGAGTATAACTATAATTGTACAGTGTTATATAATGTTGTATATAAGTGTTATATATAAATATTATATATAAGTATATTTATAATGCATTATATACGTAGAAAGTGCTCCCAAGCTTTTTCACAAAGCTTGACACATGACAGAAATCAATCAAAAACCTTTTTTTTGCGCCCATTTACATGCAACATCAAAAGAGCAATCTGCTAGATTAAACCTACTCTTCTCTGCATGTGTAACACCTTGATCCGTCGTAGCTAATCCAAAAGCTAGGCACGAGGACTTTGTCTGGTCACTTAAGGTCTGGGCTACTTACCTAAACAAATCCTCTTGGCTATAGCAGCCTCCCCAGCGCAACCGCCAACACTATCCTGTGTCACTGTGTGTAATCTGCTATAATCAGCATGGCCAGGACAAAGCCGTTTTGACGGCAGATCTCTTCTACACCTACCATCATCACCATCCCATCCTACACACACACACACACACACACACACACACGTGAACAATGCACCCACACCAAGGAGGGCAATAGGCAACTGGAGTTCTTTGTGAACATAACTGTTTGGTTGTTTTCCGTTCAGAGGAGACTGTGTGTGTGTGTGTGTGTGTGTGTGTGTGTGTGTGTGTGTGTGTGTGTGTGTGTGTGTGTGTGTGTGTGTGTGTGCGTGCAAGGGTTAGGGTTTCATGCAAGGGCACACTTTACAGGCGAGCTAAAAAAGGTGCCTAAATTGATTTGAGGTTGAGAATGAGACAGAACACAGATTTTAAATGTATCATATACCTAAAAGTCAGAACTTTTGTATAAATATCAAGTCAGGGTTAGTTATATTATTTCACGTGTGTGGCTCACCGCTGTTGTTAAATTACATCAGCTGGCCGTGCAAAGTCTGTTTTTCATACGATCTTGCAGTAATGTTACGAGATCCAAATAATTCTTCTTCAGTCCATGAAAAAAAGTGAAATGTTAAAATGGAGTTTTGGGATACATTTCATTTTCATTTTTTTTTCATCACTTGAAACCCAGCATCGATATTCTGGGGGCAACATTAGCCAAAAATAGCCTATTTTTGTCAAAGAAACTTTGTGTAGACGGAAAAAAGCGGTCCAAGTACAGGGCCAACTCAGGTCCACTAAGTCTAGAGGGTATATGTGGTTAACTACGTAGTTAAGTTGTGCATAGAGATATGTGCATGCCATTACGTCAAAAGTAGACAAGTGACAGATCACAGACAAGTGAAATTCCTCACAGTTTTCCCCCTCCTTACATTTCTCTGTGTTTTGTAGAGAGATACCATACCTGGATCTCCCCAAACGCAAAAGAGCAACTATTTTCTCCAACAGTGCTCCACATATTCACATGCAATGAATTATTGGATAGGGATCTGGCTAGAGAATACTGAGGATAAAGCATAATGTTGTTACATTTGGTTGTAATAAATGCTTACAATCTGTGTCGTGCAGATCGACTAAACTGATGTCAGGCTTACTAATATGATTCGATATGATTGCGAAAATCATTCTCTAAGCCTAAACTTCTTTAGTAGGGCAGTTTCGAGGCTCCGTGAGCACCCCAAAAACACATCTCTTAAACCTGTTTTTTTAGGACCCTAAAGGTGTCTAGTTATGATTTCTGCTTGTTGCCCATGTCAACTAATGTCCCATGGGATTTATTTTTAACCCTTTCTGACACCTACCCCCAACCCAAACCATAACATGAAGATAACAGAGAATACCATAACTCTTGAAGTAAACAACATACAGCAACAAATGAACACATTTTTCTATATCATTTTGACCCAAGGAATGCATTAAAGTGGTTATTATAAAGATTCAAGCACATCTTTACTCTATTTCAGGACATAAACAGCCAAAAACAAGCAGAAAACGTTCAAATCACAATTATCACATCTATATTTCTCTTTGTACTAAACTTTTAAGGTGTATTCTTTTTTACCATATGTTTTTTAGGACCTGTATGGTGTCTAGTTAAGATTTATTCTTGTTGCCCTGGTCAAATAATGGCCCATGGGGTTCATTTTAACCCTTTCTGACACCTATTGCCAATCAAACCATAAAATTGAGATAACAGAAAATACCATAACTCTTGAAGTAAACAACATACAGCGACAAATGAACACATTTTTCTATATCATTTTGACCCAAGGAATTCATTGAAGTGGTTATTATAAAGATTCAAGCACATTTTGACTCTATTTCAGGACATAAACAGCCAAAAACAAGCAGAAAACACTCAAATCACATCTATATTTCTCTTTTTACTACATTTTTAAGGTGTATTCTTTTTTACCATATGTCTTTTCGGACCCTAAAGGTGTCTAGTTAAGTTTTAATCTTGTTGCCCTGGTCAAATAAGGTCCCATGGGGTTTATTTTAACCCTTTGTTACAAATATTCCCAACCCGAACCATACAATGGAGACAATAGAAAATACCATAACTCTTGAAGTAAACATACATAGACAAATTAACACATTTGTATATATAATTTTGACCCAAGGAATTCATTAAAGTGGTTATTATTAAGATTCAAGCAGGTCTTGACTCTATTTCAGGACAGAAACTGCAAAAAACTAACAGAAAATGTTCAAATTACATCTATATTAATCCTTGTATTAAATACTTAAGGTGTATTCTACTTTACCCCATGTTTTTTTTGGACCCTTATGGTGTCTAGTTAAGATTTCTTCCCAAGTCCCAAGTCAACTAATGTCCCATGGGGTTCATTTGGTGACCATTTTAAATCGATGTCCACAGGAGAGGCGTTTTCATATCTGAACCAGACAACGTACAAAGACAAATAAACCCACTTTTTCATAGAATGTTTACACCAGGAACCTAATGGAAAGGTCACTGACATGGTCCAACCATTCTTTATTGGTGAAAAACACACAAATATCAAATTCTGGCTTATATTTAGGCATAATATAACTTTATTGAATAATCAAAACATAATGTCACTGATCGGTATCATCCATCTCAACCTCTTCCCTCTTATCATCATCATCATCATCATCATCATCATCATCATCATCATCATTAAATATTGTTAGGATGATCATACACCAACCTGAAAGCCTTTTGAAATTTGGGGTTCTTCTGGAGCTTTTTGAGTGGTGCCACCTTGCCCTTGAAGGAACTAGTACAGCCCTGATCACTGAATACATGTATGGTACCCAAGCAGGGTGCTACAGTATGGCTGCCCAAGAGAGGTTCCTAGCTCTGTGACATTTACCAGCTGACGGTGCCTGCCTGTGCCAGTGTCAAGGTAGATGAGCAGGTTGATGTCGTCATTAACATCAACAATCATTAAAATCTGCTAACACAAGAACTCACCAAAGTTATATAGGTATTGATCAATCAACTCACTTCTCAATCTAATGCCACAAGTTTATGAGCTGTTCCTTCCACGATGAGAGCAGCTGTTTCACAGCTGTTTTTGCCAGCCGGGATGCTGCCTCCTTACTCCCCCAGACCTTGAGCATCAACTGGCAGAGCTGTCGCATATTTTCCGCATTGCCCAGAAATAACTTAAAGTCCTGGGGTTTCCTGGTGGCTTGACCTTGCACTATGAATTTCTCAGAAAGTCCACGCCTCAGCCTCTACTGCGCCCTTGATGGAATCAAGAGTGGTCTTCATTCCATCAAGGCGCAGTAGAGGCTGAGGCGTGGACCAGCTCGCTTGCCCCCATGCCAGGACACACTCATCCCCCACATCCAGTGGGTGAACTATAGAGTGACCTGTTACAAGCGAGCAGCTGGGCCAATCTTTTGGAGGCCTAAATCCTATGATGGTCAGGGGTGGCAGAAGACAGAAGGAGGGATTTTGGAGCCTGTCTGGTCTTGTGGGCCAATTCTGCCCCTATCTCTCATTGACCTCTTGGCTGCTGGTGTCATCAGTGATGATGTGAGGGAAGAGGAGGAGTTTGATGATGAGATGGATGATACTGATCAGTGAAATTGTGTTTTGATATAAGCCAGAATTTGATATTTGTGTATTTTTCACCAATAAAGAATGGTTGTACCATGTCAGTGACCTTTCCATTAGATTCCTGGTGTAAACATTCTATGAAAAGGTGGGTTTATTTGTCTTGGTTCAGATATGAAAACGCCACTCCTGTGGACATCGATTTAAAATGGTCACCAAATGAACCCCATGGGACATTAGTTGACCTGGGCAACAAGAAGAAATCTTAACTAGACACCATAAGGGTCCTAAAGACATGGGGTAAAGTAGAATACACCTTAAGTATTTAATACAAGGATTAATATAGATGTGATTTGAACATTTTCTGTTCGTTTTTTTGCAGTTTCTGTCCTGAAATAGAGTCAAGACCTGCTTGAATCTTAATAATAACCACTTTAATGAATTCTTGGGTCAACATTATATATATAAATATTATATATAGAATTAATTTGTCTCTATGTTTACTTCAAGAGTTATGGTATTTTCTATTGTCTCCATTGTATGGTTCGGGTTGGAAATAGGTGTAACAAAGGGTTAAAATAAACCCCATGGGACCTTATTTGACCAGGGCAACAAGATTAAAACTTAACTAGACACCTTTAGGGTCCTAAAAGACATATGGTAGAAAATAATACACTTTAAAAACGTAGTACAAAGAGAAATATAAATGTGATTTCAAAATATTCTGCTATCTTTTGCTGTTTCTGTCCTGAAATAGAGTCAAAATGTGCTTGAATCTTAATATTAACCACTTCAATGAATTCCTTGGGTCCAAATGATATAGAAAAATGTATTAATTTGTCTCTGTAGGTTGTTTACTTCAAGAGTTATGGTATTTTCTGTTATCTCCATTTTATGGTTTGATTGGGAATAGGTGTCAGAAAGGGTTAAAATGAACCCCATGGGCCATTATTTGACCAGGGCAACAAGAATACATCTTAACTAGACACCATAAAGGTCCTAAAAAACATATGGTAAAAAAGAATACACCTTAAAGGTTTAGTACAAAGAGAAATATAGATGTGATCATTATGATTTCAACATTTTCTGCTAGTTTTTGGCTGTTTCTGCCCTGCAATAGAGTCAATATGTGTTTGAATCTGAATAAAAACTACTTTAATGAATTCCTTGGGTCAAAATGATATAGAAAAATGTGTTCATTTGTTGCTGTATGTTGTTTACTTCAAGAGTTATGGTATTCTCTGTTATCTCCATGTTATGGTTTGGGTTGGGGGTAGGTGTCAGAAAGGGTTAAAAATAAATCCCATGGGACATTAGTTGACATGGGCAACAAGCAGAAATCATAACTAGACACCTTTAGGGTCCTGAAAAAACAGGTTTAAGAGATGTGTTTTTGGGGTGCTCACGGAGCCTCGAAACTGCCCTACTACTTGAATTCGTGGCAGTACGACTGGCCCTGACAATACATTACAGTTATAGTAGATTAATGCAAAGCTCCTTCTGCTTCCTGTCTTTTCGTTTGGATATATTGGCTGAATTTCATGATTCTCAGTTTGTGCTTCTAGGAAGTTTAAAGTGGGATTGGCTCACTCCTGTCTCAGACGGTTTGAAAGGCGTCTGTTGTGAGTGGAACCTCTCCCAGCTTGTTAATTTAACAACACGTCCTAATTCTAAGTATGAAAATAAATCTACTCTCTTGGACCTAATCATAACCAACAATCCTAATGAATTCTTGCTGGTCTGAGTTTTCTCAAATGATCTAAAGTGACCACTGCGCTAATCTGAGTTCCCAGAAGTTTTCGCCGGCTCGGCGAGGAACTTCTGGGCCAAACCCCCTGTATTTGTGGGCGGGATGTACGTCACGCTCTGAATCTGAGCGGACACGCCTCTTACCGGTTGCAACTCGTCTAAAAAGTCCGACGAGAGGCAAACAGCAGTACACAACAATGGCGGTCGAAATTTCTCAAGGGGAAATTGCTTCCCGTCGATCCTATTTAGATGCAACACCCACTGCATGTGGATCCCGCCCCCTATTCTTCATTGGCTGTTGATTTGAATCACAACGCAGTGGCCGCGCCCCCGCTGTCCAAACTCCGAGGCAATGCCTCCCAGACTACCACTGCGCTAACACATGTGTCAGATATACTAGGCTTCCCAAAACTGCATGATCTCGATAATGGTGACCTGGGCAGAATTAGCATGATCCCAGATGTGGATGGTGTGTACCGGTTAAGAAAACAGTTAAACAGAAAATAGTTACACAGAAACACGCACCACGACAAAGAATTATAATGAAAGTCAGTAACCCATGGTGTTCCTCAGAGGTCTCTACTCTACTTCATGAATGTAACATTGCCTGGCATGAAGCCAGATAATTAAATTCCCCTTCTCTCTGGGCTAGATTTCAACATCTCCATAATAAATGCAGTATTTGCATTAGGAAATCGAAAGCTGAATTTGATTTACATTCTACTGTATCTCTGACAACTTAAATAACCCCTTCAAATTCTGGAAAATTCTAAAGTCTCTAAACCCAACTCCCTCTGTGTTGCTCCCACTTCAAATAAATCGTGCAGGCAATAAACAATGTATTGCTGATCTGTTTAATGAACATTTTGTTTCAGCTAGGTATTTGCTTGACCGTACATCTCCTGCTCTATGTCTGATGTCTCAACGAGGCCTTCTAGTGTTGATCCTGGTGATGGAAATGGGCGAAGAATAGTAAAAGAAAGAAACAAAGAAAACAAGTCACATATGTCAAATATTCCTAATGTAATAAGAGCTAAGTCAACTCTATGCTTAAAATAGCAATACAATTAGGCAGAAATGCTTCTGGTGCAGGTACAGAAACATGTACAGCAGATAAAAATGGCAGCAGATATCAAATCACAGTCGCTTGTGCCTGGTTAAAATAGCAGCTGATTTAGAATCTCTGTGAACAGGAAATATATTCAGATTAAGTCATCCACCAAATGTTTTCTGTTTGTTTTTTCCCTCTGCTTTCAGGAGTTAAAGAGCTGGATCAAGTTATTGTGGTTCTGTTCACTACACACATGTTCATTGGAGGCTTTTTTGGCTTTGTTCTGGACAACACCATACCAGGTATGACATCATCCCCACCTCACAACCAAAGCCATAACCACTTTACTGATTTTATACACACAGACATGTAAATAGATGTTTATAGAGCAGTAACAACCTTGCTCACAGCACCTTCAAGCACTTTAAAAGGGAATTGCGCATTCTTCTTTCTTTCCCAACATGGCCAGTGCTTAATTAATGCCGAGAATGGCACTCTTAGGCGCACATTTTAAAACAAGATTTGTCCATATGTCCCCCCCTCTCTGGCAAATCCTGACAGAAGAGAAACAAGGGAAGTCAGTGAAGAAGGCATGCACAGTTGACGAGAGAGAGGGGGAGAGAGAGAGAGAGCGAGCAAGCTGTTTCAATGTGCGTCCCTTCCCATCCTGTTTTTCTGTTGTCAGAATCGTTCATAAATAATAGCATTCTTCTATTGCTACATTCCTATGTTAAAGTTCTGAATCCACATCATTATGAAATAACGATGTGGAAACATCATTATTGTTGGCGGGGTTGGGTTGGCAAGACTGACGGGTTCATGAGCTCCGGCACCTAATCATTTACAAATTAAGCACTGAACATAGGCCTTTATTTTGGATCATTTGGGCCACATACGAAGGGTGCGTGTGAAAACAGCCCTTCAAATTGTTGCCACAAGTAAGGAATTTGCTAAATTAATCAGTGTCCTATGTGTCTTCTTTGTAATAAACAAAATACACAATCCTATATAAGAACATAAAGAGAAGTCTCTGCTCTGATTCTGTTCAATAATAATAATCATCATTATTATTATTATTATTATTGCTGCTACAATGTCTGAGGAACCAGAACAAAATATAACATTTTAATACTTTTAAGTACCTGTACACAAGAAACAATGAACTGTAACCACATATGCCCTATATACGTATTTCATCATGCGATGAATGGACAGCTATTTTCACCATTTCCACATTTGTTTACATTTTGAAAATTCTGAAATTCTTTAACATTTTGTGAAAATCGTCTTGGAATTTCTTTCATTTCCCATAATGACATGCCCCAAATAGGGACACAATAACTGAGCCACGTCATCACCTCATAGCTCCTTGTCTCTTTCATTTGTTTCATGTTTTGTTTTTTGTTTTAGGAACCGAAAAAGAGAGGGGTCTAAAGAGTTGGCGCAAGAAAGTCGAGGAGGAGGGCAAAGGTCACGTGGTGGACCAGTCCTGCTATGACATCCCTCTATGCAGTGGCTTTTTGCGGCGGGTCAGATGCTGCCAGTATCTACCTTTCCTACCGTCCTACAAGGCCCCAGAACAGAGAATACCCATGTAGCGATCAAGTGGAATTACCCACTAGCTGTGAATACCAACGTACAGTATTATCTGTAGCATCTATTCACAGCCTGGAGTAGAATTGAAGTGGCTTTGAGTTCACTACATGTTAACACTGACACTTGGCGTTCTCTCTCGCTCTGTTAGCAGAGGGCAGAACAATGCTTCATATTCACTGAAATCACAGTGAAATCTGGCATTTTAATGTAACATTGCTATTGGGAGGGGGGATACTGTGCCACATACAATTATGACTAAAAACCTTTCCTAATTGTTAGTGTTAGTGTTAGTGTTTCTCTCTCTCTCTCTCTCTCTCTCTCTCTCTCTCTCTCTCTCTCTCTCTCTCTCTCTCTCTAATTCATTTTTTGTCATGTCATGTTTTTTCTATTATTCTTTTGTTTTACTGTACCAGGTACAGTACCACATGATGCGGGCAAACCTGATCATCAGCTAACCCAAAGGATTGTTTGATGGACCACAATGTTAGCTTGTTTGTTAGAATGGCTAGCTTACCAGTGAAGAGAAACAATTAAGACCTTAAATCATCTTCTAATACAGATAGCTATTATGTCACTGCTCTCTGAAACTACTTTGTCACCCAATTGTGGTGCCCAACCGATGTTGGTGTACACAAAGTTGTCAATTAAGCAATATAGCATTACTCTGCCAGATTTGGAGATGGAGTTTAATGTCTGACTCTTTTGTACAAAGAGACTAAGAGAAGGCGTGTTTTGGGGGGAGAAGTGTGGGTGAGTTTTGGTCAAGCCATCAAATGTCATAAATTTTGGACTACTGTACCACTCCAGATATAGGTTTGCCTATACTGACAAACCCAACCCTCTTTGCTGAGATAGCATACTATTCTGAGGGAAAAGATAAATTGTTTGCAGTGAGTGAGGACCTGCAAGTATCTATATTATAAAACAGATTTGAGCTGCTGTGTAGCTGTATATAGGCCTACAGTCATAATTTAACAACTATAACCTGAAAATACTATAGAGAAATATCTATCTTAAAACAGAGTTTTTAATCGTGTATCATATTGAGTGACAGTTGTATTTCTTAAAACAAGTGAAAGAATACATGCCTGTGTGGTCGGGCCATGCCACTTGGTTTTATATGTTCCATAAATGTAAAATAATCCTGTATAAAAAGTCACGTTACTTTGAAATAAGACAGATCACTTGATATCAACATAGTCTTAAGGCAAGATTAATAGACTAAAGGAAACATATTTTTTTCCAGTGTTAAGCATCACATTCACATAACACAGTTTGATCATAACTACCTCAGTGAGCAGATTACAGAAACTTTTTAAAAACGAAATACTACTACCAACTAGAAAACAAACTAACAGTTACTGTGTATGTGGTACATTTAAGAGTTGCTTCTAAAAGGCATCTCATTTATTTGATTGCTATTTTTTTATTTAAAATCTTCAATGTTTTACAATAAACTGTAATTTTACTAAATTTTATAGAATATATTTTGAATCGATCCTGAGATGACCCAATAAAAGGATGGCTTTCAAAATGGAGGAATAAAGCCTGTTTCTCCTTGTTTTGCACTCATTACTGTCTCCTTAAAAGTAAACAGTTCATGCCACTGTACGTCCATGACATCACAAATCTGAAGAAATGCCTGGCGAACTGAAGGTGAAACTTATGAAGAGTGTTAAAGTTGGATCATAGTTGATCATCTATAAATAAATTAGCAATTAGATTATCTAACACCACATTGTTCTTGTGACGCACTTTGATAGTTGATAGTTGATAGCATCCTATCAGGGGATATCCTATCCTATTGGAGCACTCGACTGTGTCTGCACGTTTTATTATTTTGCAGGGGTGACTGACATTTTGCATAGAAAAAAGTGAGCAAGAGATATACAATATATATAAAACATAATGGACACATTCACCACCATAGACAAACAATTGTATAAATACATGAATATGCAACACTAGATTTTCAGGCCGCATGGCGGCCTTCAAACCTAGTCCTATGTTGCGCTGATAAGAGCAATGGTCACCGAAGTATGGCCATTTGAAGTGTTAAAGACTGCTATAACAGTACTGCCGAGCAGTGATGCACTTGCAGCACCCAGGTCCACTGTCGTAGCTGTGCGACCTTGTGTTCAGGAGGTAGGGGTCTACGGACACTTCCTGGTAAAACCTGAAGTGAATCAGATACACTTCCGGGTTGCACCATTAAACTCCACACCCCTCAGAGAGTGTGTGGGTGAAGTTTCAAGGCAATCAGACAAACTGGAAGTGGGAAGGAAAAAACGCAAGTGGTCATTAGAGCAGAGACACCCACCAAGATTGGAGCCTGTAGCATGCTGGGAACTGGAGTTATGGCTGTTTAAATCGTAGCCAATAAGCAGGGGGGGGGGGGGACTTCAGCAATTACAGCTCGTCCCGAGAGACCACCAGCCAATTTTGAAGCCTTTAGCAGGTTGGGAACTGGAGTTATGGCTGTTTAAAGTCAGCCATTAGGAACACAGTGGGGCGGGGCTTGAGCAATTACAGCCTGTCCCTATTGGCCGTCTAAAAGCACCTACCAAGTTTGGGGCATTTAGCATAGATCTGGAGTTATGGCTGTTTAAATCCAAGCCAATAAATACACAGAGGGGGCGGAGCAATGGTGCACCTGTGGTACCCAGGGGCCCGTATTGCCACGCGTGGTCTCTGGTGTGGCTATTCTGATGACAGACCCCTGACCAGTGTTGGTGCCAAGTTTGGTGTGGATCAGAGCATCGCTGCGCCTCGCAGGTCTGCATTCCACGATTGTGACGTCCACCCACCCGCCGTCGGTTGACCCACTTAGCAATTTTAATATAGGAATAGCCACATGTGGCCCCTGGTGTGTCTATTGTCATGGCAAACCCCTGAACAGTGTTTGTGCCAAGTAGAAGACCCTCTAGGCCAGTGGTCTTCAATAGGGGGTCCGGGACCCCTAGGGGGTCCTCAGAGTTACTCCAGGGGGTCCGCCAAATCTTTGTGATAGGATTTTTCTTTTACATTAACCACCTGAACCCTAGCATCTCCATTCTGAGATACATTGGCCAAAAATAGCAGATCTACAAGCTCACAACGCCTCGCAGTAGATCGGCTATTTTCGGCAAAGAGGTTTGGTTTAGGGGGAAAGGGAGCCAATCAAGTACTAAGTATTGAAGGTTTTTAAGTGGTTAAATGTCTGAAAAGAACAAAAACATGAATTTACACAACACTGATGATAGTCAATGAATCTATTAAATCTATGAAAAAGTTTAATCTGCAACACAATTGTATGCAATGTAGTGGGGGGTCCCTGCTTCATCTCTCTCTCAGCTAGGGGGTCCTTGGGCTGAAAAACGTTGAAGACAGCACAGTGGTTCTTAATGCAAGGCCCAGTGTGATCGCACGATCACATGTATGTTTTATTGAGAAATGAGTTTAAATCATTTTTCTTTTCTGTTATTTTTTATTTTTTTCACCTCTAAATCCTCATTGGGTCCTATTGTTTAGTCTTACAATGCCATTGGCCAGGATATTTGCATATAAATACCCCCCACAGAGCCAGGAATCATCACAACTTGAAAAGAATCTGGGCCTTGCAGGGATTAAACATCTTCACGTCAATTGGACACCCAAATTGATTACGTATTTGGCCCCCATATCTGAAAAAAAATTGTACCAGATTTAAGTCTAAAGGTAACTTTCCACTGCACCGATTTTGGCCCGACTGGGCGTCGGAAAGCGTTGGATATCGTCGTCCTGTCGTTTAGTGTTCCATCAAGTGGTCCGTCGCCGCCTTTTCGGCCGACTCAGGGGAACCCGACATGTTCACTTCTTGCGCCGAACCGTCGGATTAAAAAGAGGGGGGAGAGCAAGGGGTAAAGGTTTGATCCACGCTGCTTTCAATGTTGACAGATTCTATGAGTGAAACCAGCGACTAGGTCTATGAAAACCTACATTCACTGTTTCTCCCCGTCTCAAAGCGAGCAAGCGAGAGAGAGACGGGGATCATATACTCTTAATATATTTTTACAAATGAGATTTGGCCTATAGATCGAAATGTGCTCAGTTTTGGCAAAAAAAAACGAATATATGAAATAAAATATGGGAATATGAGAAGTGTCCAAGATATATCTGCATAGTAAACTAGCAGGCGCAACTAGCTTGTACAGGGAATGGGAGATGACACTCTGATTGGTCTAATTTATGTTATGCCCAAAACACACCCATGACTAATTCAGAGATTACATCTAACCCCTTTGCGTTGTGCGCCGAGAAAGACACGTCCACAATGCATTGGGCCTTGTGCCCTGCCCTGTGCCATAGATCATCTAAATAGGGCTATTTGTTGAAGAGATGGCAGCCTGCTCCTCTCCCTACTCACTACTCCATTGAGATATCCACCAGAGAGAAAGCTCAGAGTGGGACCGTGCATACGGTAATACCCAAACCCTAGACCAGCTGCCGCACATATGGTTGTGCAGTAAAATGTCCCAACCAAAGCAATGTGGAGGGGTGGAGGACCGAGTTCTGTCCTGTTTTACAAACCCAGCTGTGCAGCGTGTTTGTTAACACCACAAGTCACCCAAAGATCTAAAACAGTATGTTGAGTGAACTACATATTTGGCAATTTTGGATCATCCTGCCCCATCCATAGCCATGCTACGTAGGCCAAGTGCTGTTTGATCAGAAACTTCCCACATTGAAACGTTGGCACTTGGCAGTACCTGCAACCCTGAATCCATTCCTCCCACTCATATTAACCTCACCTGCAAGCACCCCCAGCACAATGGTTACTTGCTTTTCTCCCATGTCAATTCTTGGGACCCCAGCAACCCTAGAATTTGCTCTTTCCATTCAAAATACTTTACACCTTTAAACACTTGGCATCATCATAATGGCTATTTAATAAACAGGCTATTATTAAAAAGAACACCCTGCTTCAATTTTGCCGTTGCTCTCTTGTCCTTGCCGACTACAGCTAAATGTGGCCCTCGCCCGAAACAGGCTAGTTAAAGTGCAGTGTGCTGTGTCAAGACAATAAAAATGATTAAAACCGACAACGGCACCTTTTTATAGAGGTACAGGTCCTCTGGTTTAAACGTACACAAAATAGGCAAAAATACAATACAGGCACACTGTATGTGGCCCTTGCCCCGACACAGGCTAGTTAAAGTGCAGTGTGCTGTGTCAAGACGATAAAAATGTATCAAACCGACTATGCCACCTTTTTTATAGTGGTACAGGTCCTGTGTTTAAACTAACTATCTTCTACTATTTGTGCAAAATGAGCCACTCCTGCAAAGTTTGGAAGGCAATCATAGCCAATTGGAATGAAAAAGAAATCTGACAGATACTTCTTGATCACATGACAGAGGTAAGTTGTACCGAATTCTGTGAGGTTTGGACAACATCTGTAGGAATAGCCGCAAAAAAAGAATTATGCAAAAATCTGCCTAATGGTGGCGCTATAACAGGATGATTTGAAACATTTGGAGTGGAGGTTCTTCCTTGGCCTACTGGGAGTATGCGTTCAAAGTTTCTCACCGATCGGTCCAGCTGTGCTGGTGGCATTTCTTGCAAAATGGGCCCCTCCCGCAAACTTAGAAAGCCAAACGTAGTCAATCGGAAACGGAATCCCAAAAATCTGATACATCTTGATCACATGACTACTGAGACGGTGCAGCAATTATGGTGAGGTTTGGACAAAATCGATGGGAGTAGTAGCAACAAGTGTGTTTTGCAAAAAAAAAGAAAAACATGACAGAAAACTTTTCAGGTGGAAATGGGCGTGGATGATTTGGAAAGTTGCTTGATGATCTGAGGAATCCAAGGGAAATTTATTTTGATTATATGACCTACTGTTCAAGAGTTATAGGCCAAAATGTGAATCTGCCTTTTATAGCACCACCATGGGGCCATTTGAAAAATGTCAGGTGGCATTTCTTCCATGGCCTAGTGGGAATGTGCGAAAGTTTCAAGGAAATCGGACGCTGCGTTCATGATTTGAGGCATTTTGTTCAAAACAGGCCACTCCTGCAAACCTTGGAAGCCAATCTTAGACAATCAGGATGTAATATGAAAAATCTGACGGATCTGTCTTGATCACATGATTATAGAGATATGGTGTACAGATTTGTGTGATTTTTGGACAATTTCTGTAGGAGTAGCTATTCATTTTTTATTTTTTTTTTGCAAAACTCGGCCCCCTGGTGGCGCTATATAACAGGCCGATGTGAAAGATTTGGGGCAGAGGTTCTGCTCTGGCATCCAGGGAGTGTGCGTACAAAGTTTGACGCGGATCAGTCCAACAGAATTAGCTGCTCACAGAAACACACAGACACACACACACACACACATGGACGGACGGAAAGGGGCGAAAACATAGTCTCCGGCCACGGCGTTCAGCCTGGCCGAGACAAATATCTTTTTACAAAGTCGTCCGCCATCTTTAAATGATGACGTATGTATATCCGCTCTCCCCCAGTCCCGGCAGAGTAGTTCCGGAGAAGCGGATTGAATGGCTCTATCTTGCCCTAAGAGGACTGACCGTGGGTAGCTACTGGGACGTAAGTAGGGGGCTTGATCAACCCCGGCTAGGTCACCTGGGCGAGGGTGTACATGTATGTTGCGAGACCCGAAACACCCGTCGACCCCAGGCTACAACACTGATGATACGTCCCAGGTGCATCCATGTGATGTTTTTCTTTAACTTTGTCTAAAAGTTTATTTGTGTTGCAGTATACTGAAAGCAGATGTGTGAAGTATTATGGATATGTGTTTTGCTAAAGTCATTGTGGCGTTTTTTGTTATCAACCTCACATTCTTTCAGCTTGTATGAGTAGTAGCAACAAGATGAGCAGAACTGCCAAGACCTCCTCTAACCTCCTCCATTTCACCAGGCC
The DNA here is from genome assembly GCF_963454915.1 of Gymnoscopelus microlampas. Taxonomy (NCBI): domain Eukaryota; kingdom Metazoa; phylum Chordata; class Actinopteri; order Myctophiformes; family Myctophidae; genus Gymnoscopelus; species Gymnoscopelus microlampas. The sequence goes on from NC_139943.1 coordinate 22,515,974, forward strand.
AAGTTGGAGATAACGGTCCCTTCAGCCCGGGGGTGACTTAATAGTGCCTCCAGCCATTCTCTCAATATTGTCTCTCTCCTCTCTAATATCGTCAACCAAGACCCCATTAGGCAGTTACAGCAGTACCCAAGAATTTGATTTAGTGGACATGACAAAACCATTACCATACTTTCCTAATGCCCAGATGTTTCACCGTTCCTAGTGGAATCACTCTGACCGAAACACTATACTTGGCCGAGACGCAGCTCTGTTGTAGAGGAGTTAAGTCGTTTTCACCCAGAACCCCCTTCTCTGAGGGCAGAAAAAAGTAAGCCAGCATATATGGGTGCATAGTGGCTAAGCCAGTTAGTGCACCGACCTGTGTTTAAATCCAACCTCCATCTTGTCTTGCATGTCTCTCCTCTCTTAGTTTCCAGTCACTGTGTGTGTGTGTGTGTGTGTGTGTGTGTGTGTGTGTGTGTGTGTGTGTGTGTGTGTGTGTGTGTGTGTGTGTGTGTGTGTGTGTGTGTGTGTGTGTGTGTGTGTGTGTGTGTGTGTGTGTGTGTGTGTGTGTGTGTGTGTGTGTGTGTGTGTTTAATATAAACTGGAATGCCTCACTTTCTTGGTATTAGTAAGGACAGCATCGGGCAGCATCATTCTGAATCAACTGTAACTGCATTATAGACAAACATTAGGGATGTTAATACTCCTGTCGATTCTAAAAATATGTTTATGGCTTGTTCAAAAACCTTATAAACGTTACCGTTTTCCACAATAGCCAGTTGTCGTGTGCGCGCTGACTAGTTTTGTTTACTTCATGCTTGAAAGCCGGCTTAAAAATGGAAGTTTCACATAGATGTGTGGTGTAGGACGATTTCTCATGAGGACATGCTTTTGTGCCGTCGAGACCTTGGATGCTACTACTGAGGAGGACGAGGATGTGGAGCCTAGGGTCTCGCAGCCCGAATAGAGAGCAAAACATGCGGATGCAATCATAGACTCCTTCGGGGATGTATATTTCGTAGAGGAGGCGACTTCATCTGTCCAGTCTGAAATGGAGCGGTACCTGGGAAAGACCCCATCTCGCACACACAAGACCCAGCTGTGTGGTGGGACTAAACGAGAACGGGTACAAGAATCTGTCACGCCTGGCTCAAAACCTGTGCATTCCCGCCACATCTGTGCCAGCAGAGAGGGTATTCTCGCTACGGTTAATAACCGTAGCGATGAACGCCAAAAATCGTGTCCATACAGATACCCCTCTCAGCTGCATTTCTCCTTTCCTCCTGTTGTTCTGCCATTCCTACCTCGCTCCTTTCTTCACTCCCCTGAGTCCCCTCGACTCTCTTCACTGCTTCGGCATAGGACATTCCCCTCTTTCCTGTTCTAATCTTATTCACTTTGATCTCCTTTACTTCCTAGGACACTTCCTTACACTCCTCCTTGCACTTTTCCTCATTACACCACCACACTCTTTTTCCCCTACACACTGCAGAGACGTGTCCATACTGTTGACAGCAGAAGCACCTGAATGGTGTTCTTTCGAATAGCCTAACCCTGTAAAAATTGCAGTAAACTCACTCTGATAACTGATCCCCTTCAAAAGTCAAACACACAGATTTGGTTTCTTCCCGTTACCCTTCTCTGAACCGCGTGAGCCGATTTGCATCGCATACTCCATCAACAAAAGAACCTGCCCTCACTGACAGTGGAACACCACTGATCACTCCCT